>NC_141756.1:45848461-46201461 GCF_982258835.1 Parasteatoda tepidariorum
GACTGCATGGTAATGCCTCCTTGACCATACATGTCAGTGCATCCACTTTAATTTCTTTTTCATATTTTTCCTTTTTTATCATAAGGTTGTTGATTCCTGTAGTCCCCTTCACTAGGTGATACTTAGTACGTCATTTAGTATGTTATTTCGTGGATTTTTACGTTCTCTCCATCTGTGTTGTTCCTTTTAGTTCTCGTACGAGGTAATATTTTATTTTATTTCATCTTAAAAAATTTTTCTTCAAATAGTCTCCCAGTTATGATATTAGCAGATGGGAGCTATCACAACTTGGAATTTTATATTTTATAATTTTTTTCTTCAATTTCCATTATATATATATATATATATATATATATATATATATATATATATATATATATATATATATATATATATATATATATATATATATATATATATATATATATATATATATATATATATATATATAGTTCAAACTATATATATATATATATATATATATATATATAGTTCAAAATGAAGATAAAACAAAGGAAAATTATAGACATATCAAAAAGAGGGGGGGGAGGAATAATAATTTAAAAAAATAACAAACAACTGATAAATGAAAAAAAAGGGATTAAATTTTTTTTAAAAAAACCGAAAAAGAAAAGGAAGAAAAAAAGATATAATCTTTTCATCAGCCCACACGATTATATCCGCAAAAAAGAGTGCTTTCTGATATTGTATCAATATAGCCAAAGCAAAAAATATATTAATACAATAGGGTGAGGAGCACTCAAAAAATTTTTTTACAAAAATTACAACAATTAAAATAAAACACAATAAGTAAAAATAAGGGATACAACAATTAAAATAAAACACAATAAGTTAAAATAGCACGCAAAAACAGAAAATAAAATAAAAGAAAAAGAAAAAACAGTATAAAACAGAAACTATAAAGCGAGTAGCGAAATCAGATGTACTTACATGAACGGTAATTTTTCAAGAAAGATTAATTAAAAATGTTTTCGCAACAAGATTGCCAAGATTACAAAATATGAAAACAGAAGCGCAAATTGTGTGTAACTAGAGGTACATATATATATATATATATATATATATATATATATATATATATATATATATATATATATATATATATATATATATATATAATATTATCAGCATCAATTGAAATTGGTAGTATATTAAAACATTCCATTTACTGACATTTTCAGTCGGGACTTTTATTAGCACTGTCAGATGACGGGAAAGAAAGGGAGAGAGAATAAAACTGAAGGAAACGACTTAATGGAAAGTAAATACTTTTAAGAAAAGGAAAATTTCAGAAGATTTTTTTCTTCCTTTTAGTTTGACGGAAATATTTGCCCCAAAAGAATACTCTCTGAGACAGAGTGAAACAAAAGAAAATGGTAGGATTTGAAAAGATATCGGACAAGAGAGATTTGGAATTGCATCTGTCTGCCCAGCACACTAACACCATTCTGTGAAGCATATGTCAGGTGAGATCACATCGGCTTATGGATGGAAGAGGTAAATGTTAGGTATGGGGATGATTTTTTTTTTTTTTTTTTTTTTTTTTTTGCAGTATGAGACCAACAAAAAATTTATGAATCCCACCCTTTTCTTTTGTTTGTTTTGCTTTGCGTGAGAGAGACTATTTCAAAATAAAAATTTATATTGAATTTTAAACTATAGCTCTGATTAACAATTTTATCACGAAATGTAATCAAACTTTTAAGAGAAGCGGGACAAATTTTCTACAGTTTATAAAAAATAAGTTTCATTTTTTTTGTACAATTGAATATGCACAAAACAATTTTCGTCTGACAATTTTTAAAAGGAAATTTAGAATAAAAGCCTTTCTTAAAATTTAGGGGTTTTTTTTCATTTTGGTGAACAGAATGTATCATGACTTGAAATAATCTCTTTATTTTTATTTTCTACCATAATATTACTTTTCAAATTTTCAACATTTTTGTTCAACAAAACCTTTAATTCAAAACTGCATATTTTTATTTTTATTTTTTCAAAAATAATATTGAAATTCGTACATTTGTTTTTATTTAATTACATTTATATTTGATTGCTAGTTATTATTTTTATCAAATTTATCTTTTATATTCCAAATTTCTTATAGTTACATTATATAGTTTTTGAAATATCTATTTTATTTAAATAACTACTATGCGTATTGTTAAACTATCGGAATATCTGGACTTTTCGTACGAGATAAAATTATAAGTAAATTAGTATTGAATCGTTAGAAATCAATACAACGAAATCATACCCAAAACCTAAAGATATAAAGATATAAAGTTACACAATTAACAAAATTAACATGACTAGGAGGCTTCACCCCCTGCTCGCTGCCGCTCGCCAACCCCCGGAAATGCTTTCGCAGTTCATTTCGGATTGCTTCGCATTCCGACGCTCGCTCATTGGATACGTTCTTAACGTCTAGCTTTTGTATACTTTTTTGAACACTGAAGTTCCGAAAACTTTTCACTGTAGAAAATTATAAACCTGTGCATTTCAATATTAATTTGAAATTGCAAACAGTTCACATATTTTTCTTAATCACATTATTCTGAATTTCAGTTGTTGAGAAAAGTAACTGTTGTAAGTTTTGTTTTAAAGTCTTTCCCACCAGAGGGCTAAAACCATGTGTTGTAAAACAATATGAAATAGTACTGAACGCCGGATGTAAAGCATCGGCTTCGATGAAGATAATTTTGTGAGAATTTTTTGAATTCATCCGATTAGACATATGATGCCCACTACGTGCTCTTGTACGCCGAAGCCTATCAATTAAAACGTATTAGCGTTTTATATAATATAGATTAGCCATATGATGCTCACTACGTGCTCTTGCGCGCCGAAGCCAGCAATTAAAATTTAAAACTGTTGCCAATACGAGAAAAGAAATATCATCGGTTTTATTGATACATACGTATTAGCGTTTTATATAATATAGATTCCTTAATTTGCTTTTATTTATCGTTAATTGTTACTTTTCCCGAAAACTTAACGTTATTGAAGTGAAAAAAACATCTTTTCAAAAATTCATCAGCTCAAAATAAAGATTGACTATATTCAGCGCGTTTTCCCTTTGTACTCGATACCAACTCAGCTGTGGTATATTTTGTCTACTAAAAGTAGACAAAGCATACCACAAGCAAACTATTTTCTCCGGTTTTTCCCTTTAAAGAACTGCAAAAAAACACATTACCACTGCTCCTGTATTAGGTTACGTAAATCATTGCCATAGCTCTACGGTAAAAATTAGTTCCCATAGAGCTAGAAGCGCATTACATTTTACCATATCCTCGTAGTTTTGACCGTACTTTTTTTCTCAGTACATTATTGCCATCAATAATTGTATGGATATTTCTTTCGGTCCCCTGGAGGGGATTACTTAGGCACCTTTTCGCTAATAATTTTACCTTTTAATCTATAACTTCTTTCTTGCATTCAATTAATATTGATAGAATTTTAGATTTCTAAAAACGTGTTAAAAAAACGCAACTATAAACGAAACAAGTGATCTCAAATAGCTTAAAAATATTAACTCGACGGCGTAGTCCTTTTATGCCGTCCACCCTTGTGCACGCCGTTGACCATGACCATATATATATATATATATATATATATATATAACAAGAAAATCGACGCACCAAAAACGCATTAAGACGCGCAAAATCGACGTTCGATCAGGCTGGAATGATGCCGACTGGGAACGTATAGTCTTTAGCGACCAATCCCGCTTCCGACTGTGTCCTGACGATCATCGAAGGCGTGTTTGGAGACGCACAGGGCAGAGGGGGGATCCTGCCTTCACTATTGCACGCCACACCGGCCCTCAACAAGGCATTATGGTCTGGGGTGCCATTTCCTTTGACAGCCGGACCCCTTTGGTCGTCATTGGAGGTACACTTACTGCACAGCGGTACGTCGACGACATCCTAAGACCTGTTTTGCTACCGTTCCTTTTGCAGCTCCCAGGGCTGGTTTTTCAGCAGGGCAATGCCAGACCACATACGGCACGTTTTGCTATGAACTGTCTGCAAGCTTGTCAAACTCTTCCTTGGCCTGCTAGATCACAAGATCTCTCTCCCATCGAGCATGTCTGGGATATGATGGGAAGGCGATAGCATCTGGCACGGGATGTTGATGATCTTGTTCGACAATTGTATCGAATTTGGCAGGAAATACCGCAAGAGACCATCCGGGAGCTTTATCGGTCTATGCCATGCCGTGTGGCATCTTGTATCCAGGCTGGAGGCGGGTCAACACCTTATTGAACTTGTTACTGTAACTCTGCAATAAATTATTCAATTGTTCTGAAATTTTAATCAGTTACTATTCTGCACATTGTCTTCCTATCCACCATCTTTCGTTTCAATCGGACAACTCCTTCTTGGTGCGTCGATTTTTTTGTTATAGAATATATATATATATATATATATATATATATATATATATATATATATATATATATATATATATATATATATATATATATATATATATATATATATATATATATATATATATATATATATATAGCAATGCTTCTTCTGTTTGGTAGGTAACTTCCTCTATGTAAAGAGTGATTGAAACTGTCTACTACGCTTAGTCATTGCTTCTTGTTCTGTTTTACCAAAGTAAACTTACGAAAAAAGAGTTTTTAATAATTACCAATGCGGATTCCAGAAAGGAAAAACAACGACTGACCAATTGCGTGCTATCAGGCAGATCTTGGAGAAAACCAAAGAGTATAACATTGACACATACCACTTATTTATTGACTTTAAAGCTGCCTACGACAGCATCAACCGAGGAAAACTACTTGAGGCTATGTTGGAGTTTAACATCCCAAAGAAGCTAATCAGTCTCACAAGAATGACACTCAAAAGAGTTTCGTGCGGAATAAAAATCTCGTCAAGTCTCTCTGAACCATTCTTCACCGAAAAAGGCCTGAGACAGGGTGATTCCCTTTCTTTCCCGCTATTTAACATAGCTTTGGAAAAGGCCATTAGAGACTCTGGTATCAACACAAATGGAACAATCTTACAAAGAACTGTCCAACTACTCGCTTTTGCTGATGATATTGAAATAGTTGGAAGAACAAAACGCTCAGTCATTGACGCTTTTGTAGCGCTTGAGAGTGCGGCGAAGGAGATGGGACTATTTATAAATGCAGACAAAACCAAGTTTTTGATCGCAACAAATAAAACTCCTGATCGATCTCCTCTGGAGATAATGACTTACTCTTTTGAAACTGCTAACCAGTTCAAGTACTTAGGAACCTTGATCTCTAGCTACAACAACCTGAAAATCGAAATAAATAACAGAATTTTCATGGCTAACAGAAGTTTCTACGGCCTCAGAAACCAACTCAAATCCAAGTTCATCAGTGTGAAGACAAAGTTAAACATCTACAAAACTTTAATCAGGTCTAGAGTTACGTATGGAAGTGAGTGCTGGACCCTAAACAAAACAGAGGAAGAAAAACTGCTAATTTTTGAAAGAAAAATTTTGAGGAAAATCTTTGGATCTCTTCAAGAGAATAACGTAAGGAGAATTCTTTACAACCACGAAATTTACAAAAAATATGACAAATTCGGTGGGACCGACATTGTGAGAACTATTAAAGCATCCCGCATTAGGTGACTGGGCCATCTCTTCAGAAATTCTGATGCCGTCCCTGCCAAAAAAGTGACTTTTTCCACAATTGAAGGGACGAGACGTAGGGGACGACCACCTACAAGATGGATAGACGACGTTGAAAAGGACCTCGAGCTATTTAGAGTCAACCGATGGCGGGCCGTCGCACCGGATAGGGCCAGATGGAGGAAAATCTGCGAGTCAGCCTTGGCCTGTGAAAGGCTGTTGCGCTTGTGAAGAAGAAGAAGAAGAATCTACAAAATATACCACAATCAAGTAATTTTCTTTATTTTGGAGGACCGTAAAAATAATATTTCCACTGCGAAATAAAAAAAATATTTAGATTAAATCGTAATTTGTTTAGAAAACTGTAGTTTTGTCTCATTAAATTACGACATTCTAAATGAATTAACAGCTAAGCAATTAAAATAATAAATTAAATTAAAACCAAGATTGCAAGTTACATTAATGTATTCTAAAATAGTAAAACTAAATTATATAATTATGGTCTAACTGGTAGTTACGATTTATACCTTATGTGGGTAGTTACGATTTATACTTATTGTGGGACAGTAAACATTTCGGGAAAAAAATTTTGCTATTTCAACAAGCATTTTTTTTTTTTTTTTTGAAATAATAAGTCGTATTTTTTTCCTTTACATGCCTTAAATAACCTTTGTGATATTTCCTTCCAAATTTAATTCTCTGCTATAAACATGTTTTTAGTTCGGAATATTGTTCCAAATTACAAAGTTGAAACTAAAAATGGTATATCTTAATTGTAAAGTATATAAGTTTTACCATGACAATATTTTTAAATAGTTTTAAAATATACTCTTTAAAAAAATAAGCTAAATATAACTAATTAATGGAGTTTGTTATAACCAATTGCTTTAATTGCCCCAATATTACGCGTACCAAGTTTTGAACGAAATATCAAATTGGATACCTGCAAATGACGTCATCGAAGGTAAATTTATCAATTCAGAAGCCAATTAGGTTCAACACCCTCACACAACGTCGCTTACTGGTATCCAATTAAATCTGATTTAAATCACATGGTTGGGCATTATTACTTCATTTCTTCTTAAGTTGCAAGTGCAAAACTTTAGTTTCAGAATAAACAGGAAATTCTATCCAGAGTAATGACGAATTTACCCTAGAATATCTAAGATTTCGAATTAATAATATAATAATACATTTTTCTGCAAAAAAAGAATTCGAGAAAGTAAAGTTTTTAGATATATTACTGCAAACATTAAGAAAATGACAAATGAGTTGAAATTTTTCCTTTTTTCCATTTCTAACAAACACCAACGAATCTTTTATTCAGCAACAGCATTTATGCAGTAGCATGCGTCATTTATTTTAATAATCTTGACTAAACATTTGGATGAAATTATGGTAATACTACTTTTGGGAAAATGGAGCAAACAAAAGCCAGGAGAAAAATACTTAATTTGTTTCTTGAAGTAACTAATTTTTTTATGAGGAGTAGAAGAAGTGAAGATTTGTAAAAAAAAATACTGTAGGGAGATAATAAAAAGGAAGCATTTTCTTCATTTATTTGTGATAAAATTATAAATTTCAACTTTCGAACAAAAAATTACCATTTATATATTTTTTTATTAAAAGATTAAAAGTATATTAGAAAATACTTAATTTTTTTTATCCTATGAGAGATTCGTTTTACAAACGAGATACCTCAAAATGCCAGCTTATACGTATATAATTGTACTTGATATGTAAGTACTTAGAAATGTAGGATTTACTACGTTTTCTGAAAGAAAAAGTCTTTTTTTCTCACTGAACTTCAGCCAACAATTTACTGTATAGACTATATGAGACTGCTTTTAGCTGCATGTTATACTATTTCATCTGAAATATTTACCCAAACTTCTGTTTAATTTATTCTAAGACTTCTTTTTTTTCTAGTATTGTTATTTTGCGTATATTTAAATCTTTTCTCTTTCAACAGCGTCCTCTTTTGAAAAATTTTGTTACTAATTTCAAAATAAGGTGTCTCTGGTGACTGAAGCAAAACTCAGCCATTTACTACTTACTTATTGTCACATTCCATTTTACTAAGTCTTCAAATTGCCAGTCAATCTTTAATTGTTTACTCAATAAATAAATAAACTGACACATTTTTTTTATTTTTCAAAACACCTTTATTTTCATTTTTTATAAAATAAAAAATGTTTCACGTAGTTTATTTATTTCAACATCTTAAGCTCTATATAGCTATTCATGATTTGACCATGTTTTTAATAGCATATAATATGCTATAGGAATAAAGGATTTTTTCCTGGCACAAAGAATTTCTTAATAAAATTATACATATAATTGGCTGTATTTTTCTTTAAAAAAGTAACCATCAAAAACCAATCAAACTTTTAAGTACTCAAAAAAATCTTTCAACAGCTTCACTCTAATTTTCTTTCGAGTAATTTATTAAGATTCCTGCGAATGATTTTATATTCAATTCTGTCACATTCTTGATACTGAGTCTGTTGATTCGTGCTCAGATGCTTGTACGTTGGGACGAAGATTTTGTGGTAATGATAAACTAGTATCTTCTTTTTCTGTTTCATTTGATATGTTCCTACAAAAATAATAATAAAATTAAATTATGAATATAAATTAAATTATGAATCGAAATTAAATTATGAATCGAAATTAAATTATTAAATGAGTAAGTGCAAACTTTTTTGTTAAATTCATAATGCACCCCGAGAAAAATATGATCACAATGACCAGAATATGGTTAATTTAACCATATTCTGCAACCAATCAGCGTTCAACATCAGGATGTGGATCTTCAGGTATACAGAGCGCTCTCTACTGGCCTGCAAAGTTTTAACTCATTTTTGGGAAAACGAAACACCTTTAAACAAATCAATTAAATGATGTTTGATAGTTTCATGATCTTAAAGAAAGTGTTTAATCTTTCTTTGCGATAGGAGATAGACGCTGATTTTCACTTATGCTAAATATTATTGTCGGTCCCTCTAACATCTAAAAGTTTGAAAATTTATTTAAAAGTTTGAAAAATGACATCAACTAAACACTTCTAAAGTTACGAAATAGTTCTCTGAGTATTCCTTGAGAAATTCAATACAATATCTAAAACTGAAAGTGTCTCTTTCATTTTTGTAGTATAATGTGCGTATATGTACTTGCACTAATGTACTGGCACTCAGGATACCAGTACTCCTCACGGTAAAATCCATTTTAACCAAAACATGCTACGAAACGAAAATTTAATATATCGTATAATATTTTACTGAAAAATAGATTTTAGATACCATAATTTGATTCGGAATTCGTTATAGTATTGTAGTATCTTAAAACATGATACCATCCAAATTTACTGAAACTTTATTAAGATGTTAAATTAAACCATAGTTTTCTTAAATCAATAGTAAAGAAATTTATTTACTCTGTAATAAAACTACTCTTGGTGTTAAGCTATGCTTCAGAGTAATATTATGTTTCAACAAGACCTTAAATTTCTTACATTTGTATTCGTTTTAATCGTCTACAAACCAATATATTATTCTAGTTTCTAAAGGAAACGATAAACAGTATTAATAGATTATACCACGCTTTGTGCATTATGAAATTTTTGTTAGACTTTATTATAATTTTGAAGTAATTTTTAAACAACATAATGAATTTCAGTTACACTGTTTGAAATTTTCGTAACCATAATTTGGAGTCAAATTGAAAAATATAGGTTAGGAATGGTAGGAATAGGTTAGGAAAAATATAGGAAAAATATTATTAGAACCGGATAGGTTTGCATTCTTTGCTTATATAAATCAATCCTCCTAAGTTGAAAACTACAAATGAAAAGTTACCAACATGCGCTAAGCCTAACAGACGTATTCCACTCTTATATGGGCCTTTACGAAACTAGAGAAAAATAAACAAATTCTAAACAGGCATTTAGAAATATTGTATTTCAAAATATTTTATTTAGAAATATTGTATTTAGAAATGCTGTATTTAGAAATTTTGTATTCAGAAATATTGTATTTAGAAGTATATATATCCAACCTTTCAGGTTTTGGAGATGCTCTCTCTACTACGCTGGTTGCTGCTGCTGATGCACTTGCTTCTGTGTAAGACGGAGGAGGATCTGTTGGTGTTGAACACTGTACCGCAATGCTCCCTGCCATTAGATGTCTGCTAATTCCTGACAGAAAGTACATATTATTTATGAAATAAATGACAGCCTTTTCTAATTCAAGCTCACTGATATGAAAATGATTATCAACGGCATAAAATCAAATTCAAATGTAGAAACAAGAAAGAAAATCAAAGAAAATAACATGAGAACTTTAGATTAAATTTGAAGCCGTTTAGTAACAGAATTAGTGTTGGAAAATCAATTCATAGTATTTTAATAGACAAATTAAACCAATATGTTTAATGATTCTTTGATACAAATTAGAAATCAAAATTGAAGATATTATGTTACTAGAAATAAAATATTCTTCGCATATAGTAAAAATTTTATTATTTCGGTGCAATGTCACTTTTATTTATTAGTTTATGTTAGTTTAATAAACAAAATACCTTTATATAATATAAAAAATATAATGAAAAGGGTTTTCGGTGCATTCTTATTAGCTAGAAAATCACATGATACCAGTTTTCCTCGCATAAAAATACAAAGTTCTTTGTTTGTCATCTGCGTAAATTTAAAAAATAAATTTATGTAAGTATTCTCCACCTGTAAAATGTTTATTTATCCAGCGGATGCAATATTTATTTATCATACGCTTTTAGCATTATCAGCCATTATTACATTTTAGATTTCAATTATTATTCCAAATTAAAAGCGTAAAACTAAAAGCTGTATTTCTTTATTATAACGTAATAATGACGAAAATATTCAACTCGGTACTTGAACGTATTAACAGTTTTAAAATTGTAAAGCGATAAATAGGTTATATTTACTTTCATTACACACTTCGTGTAAAACTGCGTCTAGTCAACAAATGTGAATAAAATTGCGATTACAAAATTGTAAAACATTATTAAGAATTAAATTTTCGCATGTTTATTTAATAATCTTTTTGACTTAAAGCATTTAGCGAATTTTTTAAGTAAACAAAATTCGAATATAAATTTATTTTTAAAAATTGTCGATGAAGTTACAATTGTGACGGAGCGAAATTATTAGGACTTAAGTAATAAGTGAAGATTGTGATAATAAAAATTAATCCTTTTAGAATCTCTCACTTGATTATTTTTTAACTTATTTACAACAATCATCTAGAAGAAATTATTGAGACAACCGTGGGGCTTTGTGAACAATGAGAGAAGGGGACAAACCCCCTAGTTATTAAGATAGCAAAATCTTATAATAGGGAGGAGTGTCATAATATCAGTAAACGGAGGAAAAGATTAATATTTAATCAAACTCTCATATATCAAACACTCTTAATAATTATTTCTATATACTGTTCATGTATGCACAGTAAGAAGAATATATTAAATAAAGTTTGTTGTTGTTGCTGTTCATTTACGTCGCACTAGAGCTGCACAATGGGCTATTGGCGACGGTCTGGGAAACATCCCTGAGGATGATCCGAAGACATGCCATCACAATTTTGATCCTCTGCAGAGAGGATGGCACCCCCGCTTCGGTAGCCCGATGACCTGCACGCGAAGTTGAGCACTTTACGGTAGAACAGTTTAACGAGGACCAAAACCGCACACCCTCGGTCCCTACGCAGGCTGATCCAAGTTGTCACCCACCCGCACACTGATCATAGCCAGTGATGCTTGACGTCGGTGATCTGCTGGGAACCGTGTCTTAACAATCAGTCCACTGCGGGACATATTAAATAAAGGAATTCCTCATGAACATTATATCATTTTAAGATTATACAAAATTTGAAAAATTCATTTTCAAATCAAAAGGTAAAAATAACCAGATAACATTTTATAATATTTTTTATCTCTTTAAACTGCTGAAGGATGATGTATATTGATAAATTGTGTCAATACAATAACTGGAAATGAAATATTAACAAATTAATTTTTTTTAAATATGTTCAAAAATTTAACATCCTATTAAGAAGTGAAAACTGAGTTTGATCTAAATAAGAATCTAAACTTTACTAAATAATGAAATATCTCACTCTCCAGTTTCATAAATGTCATATCCCTTCCCAATCAAAGCAAAATCTACAAAATTTCCTATCGCAAAATAATCTTTCAAACTCTCTATAATACTCTACCAGATCAATGCAAAAGAATCATTTAACGCAGCAAGATTGTAAACCTCAGCAAATAATTTGTAAATTTCACTTAATTTGTAGATAAATATTTAATTTTTTAGCCATGTACAAAGATTAAAATATATAATTTTGTGAAACTTCAGTTTTTTCAATACTATTAAGCAGATAGAGTTTTTCAAACTAATAAACTTATTATTGTTTTACGAAAATTAAATAAATTTCTCAGTATTTTAGTCAGTTTAAATTTTTTTAAATTTCCATTTTTCTGAAATTAAGCACAAAATGAAGACATTTTTCCTAAATTTAAAATTAAAAGTCTTCGAAAGAAATAAGAATGCAATGCGGGTTACGAAATTTTAAGAACAAATGACAACTTTTCTATTTTTTCCTTTGACACTGTAAAAAACTTTTGTTGCATTGTTGCAACAATTTTTAGTGTTGAGGAAACCAAAAATTTTTACTGTGCATGTTGTCATATTTTTTATTTACTTTTTCCTTTCTATAGTTTTGTTTATTAATTTTTGTTCGTTTGTTTACTGACAACACATTTTTTCATGCTCATTAGAATCGATTAAATGACTTCATTACAAAAAGATTTCGTTAAAAAAATAAGCATATTTTTCGCAATAATTCTTTCAAACAATTATTATTCTTTCAATTTTACATAATTTGTTGCAAGATAACTGCAGTTCTATATTTAAAAATGTATTTTGTTAACCTCATCAGCAAAATACGTCATACGCTAATCATACGCCAGAGTTTTGTACAGTGCAATGATTAAATTTTGTGAAAAATGTAACGAAAATATTTATCATAATATTTATTTTATTTTATATTTTATAACCGTCGTTGAACAGCTGACCCAATTTTGAGTTCACGCCTACCAATGTTCAACGCTGCAACCTTGTAATTTTGAACCCAATCCAGAAGACAAGAGAACTCTAGGATCAAATATTGGGAGAAGTGTTGCCTTCTTGGATTATTTTTTGATGGAACTAATCCGCACTTGTGTAACATGGAGAGGAAAACCACAAAAATCTCCAACGGTTAGTCTGACGGCAAGGGGACTTTGACCCACGATCCGTCTACCAGCAAAGATATATTACGTCAGTACAGTGGACGGTGCGAATCTGTTGCGGAATTCGTATCGACCAGCCATTGCTGAGATTTGAACCCGGTTCACCTAATCGGAAGGCCAATGCTCGATTCCCTGAGCCACCACAGCTCTCATAATATTTTTTATAGCCGTCGTTGAGCAGCCGATCCAATTGTTTGGATTTACGACTACTAATGTTCAACTCAGTAGCCTTGTAATTTTGAACCCAATACAGAAGACAAGGGAACTCCTGGAAATATTGGGTGAAATTTGCCTTCGAGGAGGACTTTTTGATGGAACTAACCAGCATTTGCGTTACATGGAGAGGAAGACCACGAGAACCTCCCACGATTAGCCTGACGGCAAGGGGACTCTAACCCACTATCCGACTTCCACTGAGGATATTTCACATCTGCACTGTGGTCGGTGCAAGCTAGACGTATCGACCAGCCATCGCCGGGATTGAACCCCGGTTCTCCTTATTGGAAGGCGAACGCTCTATCCCCTGAGCCATCGCGGCTCTCATAATATTTACTGTAGTTGTTCCATTGAGCATTAAAGAAAAAAGTACCTCTTTGTGAATTCATGGGTACTGCATATATGTGTTCTGGTTGTTCTACGCCTAGTAGAACATGAGAGGAATCCAAAGGTGTCGTCACTATAGACGATTGACATGGAAAAGAATATACATTAGCCATACCACTTGTCGTGCTACTACAGTGCAAAGCATAGAGAGGACCTGCAAAATCAATTTTGAGACATAAACAAATAAGGCATAGGTTGCTAAAATGTTTGATGGTATTAAAAAAAAACTATACTTTAAACATACTATAACTTAACACTTCTTTAAAAATTATCAATAATAATAATGAAAACTCATGCTAAAAAATTTGCATGCTGTACATTTATTAAATATTAAAATCTTCTTGAGATAGTTTAAACATTTAATAAACTTGATTAAGTATACAGCAAACCACATTTTTTTTATTTTAAAAATGATGCATCTGCACTGGATTTAACATCAGAGTTGTAAACACCAAGAAAAAAAACTTTTTTCAAAAGAACCAACTGTAAATCATTTACCAGGAGTCTCTTGTAAAATTACACTGAATTAAAAACAGTAACTTTCAGTAAATAAATAGAAAAATAATTTCAGGTAAGTCGGTTATTTTACAGAAATAAGGATAAAAATCCCTGTAAGCATCTCTTAGACTTTTGGCATTTTCGGGTTGTGAAACATTAGAAAGATTTCCATATCCCTGATTAGAGAATATTTGTATAGTTTGATAGAAATAATGTTTGTATAGAAATCGATATAGTTTTTTTACACGAGGCATCGAACACAGACCAGAGCCGTCTACCCACCACATCGCATGGGTGACTTATTACCTATAAAATAAATAACCTATGAAATAAATGCCTAAGAAATTAATTACCTATGGAATAAATAATGAAACATTGAAATATCTGAAAGAAAGACACCTTAGAGAAACGCAAACGAAAAAGTTATTTTTGGTAATAATATAAAGGAGAAACTCAGTTATATGCGTTTAAAAAAACCTAAGGTAATTGAACGAAGCTTGTTTTTTTTCTATATTTTTTACAGAAATGTCTGACGGTGCAGAGTTAATTAAGTGTGGTTATTTGTAAGTTTTGTTGTTTTTCACCTGTACTTCAAAAACATTGATTTTAAAGATGCGGTTAAATTTTAAAATAATAAAATAATAAATAATAAACTTATTATTATTATTATTATTTTAATTATTATTATCATTTTAATTATTATTATCATTTCAATAATAAATAACTAAAATAATAAAATATTAAATAAGAATATACGTAATTTATTTATTTTTTAAACAAATGAGCTTTTCTCAAAAACTTTGCAAACTACTTTTTTTTCCTTTTTTAATAACTTTTTGGCAAATAAACTAACGTTTTTTTCAATTATAAAACTCCATCCATTAATTAAAACAGCATTAAATTGTCGACAGTTGCTAACACATTAACATATTTTTGACCATCGTTGGTTCTTTAGTTCACAAATGTCAGCGGCAAATTATTTCTTTATGTGGGATAATTAAAAGAATATTCCAACTATTGGTTAGCTCTCAAATCTTGTGCCAGCTGTATAATTAATAATATTACGAGTAATAGCTGTATTTTTATTTGCAATATTATGCTGTTTCTTTTAAATTTTAAGCTTTTTAAACTTTTCGACTCTCTATTAATCATATAGTCATACAAAAATGCTGAATGATTCGCTGAATCACTCAATTAGTAGTAATTAATAAAATATTAATAGAAAATAGTAATGGCATTAAATAAAATAAACAAATACTTAGATAATTGGAATAATTAATAATTGTAAAAATATACTTAAACTTTAGGATTTAAATCCTTCTTTGTAACGTAAGTTTACTGTTTTTCACTTTTAATGTTTTATTCAAAATTATCATTGATATTAATTAGAGTATTGATTGATATGAGTTTAACATAGTAATTAATATTATTTTAACATATTGATTGATATTATTTTAACATTGATACTAGTTTAAGGTAGTTATAGAGTTACAATCTGCATCTTCAAAATTATCCGAAAGAAAAAGATATCTGAATCGTTTACTACACTTCGTGCCAAACTTCTCACAATTTTCACTTTTTTTTTCTCCTCTTCTGTCATTTTATTTGTATCTCTATGTGATATGCTACGGCTCGTTTTTTTACTTTCTTATGCAAATTATAAGGTTTGCCGGCAAAATACTCGAAATTTGGATAAATTATCGATCGAAAACAAAAAATAACTTTTTTACAGAGATTCAAATCCCAATAAAAAAAATTAGTTTTAGTTTTTTTTCAAACTTCTTTACTGGAAATAACTTCCTTGAAGGCAAACCGTGATTTCATCAAAAACTGTACTGTTTATTTGGCAAATAATAGCATAAACAGCTTTATAACAACGCCAAGTACACTGTTAGAAATTTCATTCTAAAATTACGGCAAAATGAACGGCAGCAGTATATCCATCCAATTAACCATAAACTTTACTGTTAAGGACATTTTTTACTTTTATGGTTTTGAAACCGTTGCGATTTTGATCCTCTACAGAGGGGATGGCTCCTCCTCGTTGGTAGCCCGACGTCCAGCGTGCGAAATCGAGCACTTTATGGTAAAACAGTTTAGTGAGGTATAACTTTGGGATTCCGGAAGGTAAAAATACCTTGACGATGAACCTCTTTTAAACCCGAGGGAAAATTTTTGTTTCATTTCTTTTGGGTAAAATGCGACTTGTTATCAAATAACAATTCCTTACTTTGCAGATTGATCGATTCTAACATCTTTAGATAAAGGAACTCTAATATTATTAAGCTACAGATCCTTGTTTGAAATGAAAGGAAATGAAAGTGAAAAGTTAAGTGTAAAACAATCCAGCAGTTTACATAAAATGAAATAAAACTTACCGCCATTAAGTGAAGCATGATGCCTTCGATATGGAACGCATCTTCTACATATGAGACAAGAAACAAGTGTGACAAATATAATGACCACCATCGAGCCGAGGGCAGATCCCAAGAGCACAGATTGACTAGAATTAGAAGTATTATTTGAATTTAAAAACATTTTTTTTCACTCTAATGCAAGAATTATAATTTATATTAAAGTCCAATAGTTAATAGGTAAGAATCATATTCTTTTATTGGTTCTTATTCAATGTCCTGTATAACGCATACTAATTTAGAGTTCAAATTTTAATATTTTTAATTTTAAATATTTTTTATAAATTATTTTATATTTTTTAAATAAACCTATATTGGCATGTTGTCGTTCTAAATAATTTATTTTGTTTTTTACATGCATTTAATAACACTCTTTTTTTATTTTCTGGATGCTTTTAAAAAATATTTCTGTAATATCAATAACTATTAATATTCCGGATGTTTTTTAAGAATATTTTACAGCACCAATAAATATTTACTTTAAAATAGTTAATAATGTACTTACAGATTTAATTTCTTTATTTTCATCTTTTCATTTCTCTAATATTCCAAATACTTTTTAAGAATACTTTTATGGCATCAGTAAATATTTAATTTAAAATATTTTAATAATGCACTTACAGATTTGTTTTCCTTATTTCCATCTTTACTTCTCTTTTATTTTCTGGTTGTTGTTTTTTTAAGAATATTTTAATAGTATCAGTAAATATTTATTTTAAAATATTTTAATAATGCAGTTACCGATTTGGTCTTCTTATTTTCATCTTTACTTCTATAATGTTTCGTATTTTCGTATTTATATTTTTAGCCACTTAAACGCATACTAATCCTGAAATAAATACCTTTGTAAGTCAAAGGAAATCTTATGAAAATAGAATTAAAATCAATAGTATTTCTTGAATATTTTTATAATGCATTTTCTATGACTTTCTATGACCTTTGTGCTCAAAATAGACCACCTTCGCACTCCATACTGTATTACTGTCTCCTAGCCTAATCATCTGTAGAGTCATACATCAGTTACGGCTTTCTTAACAATTTTGTGTAAAGTGGCAATGTTTCGAAAAATGTTGCCGACTCTGTAAAGATTGAAAACAAAAGTAACTGAGAAGAGAAAGGAGGAGAGAGAGGAAGGGAGAGGAGGCCGAAGCTAGAGACAATAGTAGAGGTTGAACGCTCTTCCGAGCAGGACTATTTTTGTCGTCGCTGATATGTTTCAGATGGATATTTCTTATATATGTTTAGTTTAGATATGTGATGTGCTGCATTACCTTAATAAAAAAAATCAAGCAGCCGAAGCTCTTTGTGACAATTTAGATGAGGTGTTATAATTTTAATAGATCATAATATATCCACCCTGTCACGACGAGGGGGGGAAGAAAGTTTATTGACTCTCTCCAACAATTTTGTGTAAAGTGGCAATGTTTCGAAAAATGTTGCCGACTCTGTAAAGATTGAAAACAAAAGTAACTGAGAAGAGAAAGGAGGAGAGAGAGGAAGGGAGAGGAGGCCGAAGCTAGAGACAATAGTAGAGGTTGAACGCTCTTCCGAGCAGGACTATTTTTGTCGTCGCTGATATGTTTCAGATGGATATTTCTTATATATGTTTAGTTTAGATATGTGATGTGCTGCATTACCTTAATAAAAAAAATCAAGCAGCCAAAGCTCTTTGTGACAATTTAGATGAGGTGTTATAATTTTAATAGATCATAATATATCCATCCTGTCACGACGAGGGGGGGAAGAAAGTTTATTGACTCTCTCCAACAATTTTGTGTAAAGTGGCAATGTTTCGAAAAATGTTGCCGACTCTGTAAAGATTGAAAACAAAAGTAACTGAGAAGAGAAAGGAGGAGAGAGAGGAAGGGAGAGGAGGCCGAAGCTAGAGACAATAGTAGAGGTTGAACGCTCTTCCGAGCAGGACTATTTTTGTCGTCGCTGATATGTTTCAGATGGATATTTCTTATATATGTTTAGTTTAGATATGTGATGTGCTGCATTACCTTAATAAAAAAAATCAAGCAGCCGAAGCTCTTTGTGACAATTTAGATGAGGTGTTATAATTTTAATAGATCATAATATATCCATCCTGTCACGACGAGGGGGGGAAGAAAGTTTATTGACTCTCTCCAACAATTTTGTGTAAAGTGGCAATGTTTCGAAAAATGTTGCCGACTCTGTAAAGATTGAAAACAAAAGTAACTGAGAAGAGAAAGGAGGAGAGAGAGGAAGGGAGAGGAGGCCGAAGCTAGAGACAATAGTAGAGGTTGAACGCTCTTCCGAGCAGGACTATTTTTGTCGTCGCTGATATGTTTCAGATGGATATTTCTTATATATGTTTAGTTTAGATATGTGATGTGCTGCATTACCTTAATAAAAAAAATCAAGCAGCCGAAGCTCTTTGTGACAATTTAGATGAGGTGTTATAATTTTAATAGATCATAATATATCCATCCTGTCACGACGAGGGGGGGAAGAAAGTTTATTGACTCTCTCCAACAATTTTGTGTAAAGTGGCAATGTTTCGAAAAATGTTGCCGACTCTGTAAAGATTGAAAACAAAAGTAACTGAGAAGAGAAAGGAGGAGAGAGAGGAAGGGAGAGGAGGCCGAAGCTAGAGACAATAGTAGAGGTTGAACGCTCTTCCGAGCAGGACTATTTTTGTCGTCGCTGATATGTTTCAGATGGATATTTCTTATATATGTTTAGTTTAGATATGTGATGTGCTGCATTACCTTAATAAAAAAAATCAAGCAGCCGAAGCTCTTTGTGACAATTTAGATGAGGTGTTATAATTTTAATAGATCATAATATATCCATCCTGTCACGACGAGGGGGGAAAGAAAGTTTATTGACTCTCTCCAACAATTTTGTGTAAAGTGGCAATGTTTCGAAAAATGTTGCCGACTCTGTAAAGATTGAAAACAAAAGTAACTGAGAAGAGAAAGGAGGAGAGAGAGGAAGGGAGAGGAGGCCGAAGCTAGAGACAATAGTAGAGGTTGAACGCTCTTCCGAGCAGGACTATTTTTGTCGTCGCTGATATGTTTCAGATGGATATTTCTTATATATGTTTAGTTTAGATATGTGATGTGCTGCATTACCTTAATAAAAAAAATCAAGCAGCCGAAGCTCTTTGTGACAATTTAGATGAGGTGTTATAATTTTAATAGATCATAATATATCCATCCTGTCACGACGAGGGGGGGAAGAAAGTTTATTGACTCTCTCCAACAATTTTGTGTAAAGTGGCAATGTTTCGAAAAATGTTGCCGACTCTGTAAAGATTGAAAACAAAAGTAACTGAGAAGAGAAAGGAGGAGAGAGAGGAAGGGAGAGGAGGCCGAAGCTAGAGACAATAGTAGAGGTTGAACGCTCTTCCGAGCAGGACTATTTTTGTCGTCGCTGATATGTTTCAGATGGATATTTCTTATATATGTTTAGTTTAGATATGTGATGTGCTGCATTACCTTAATAAAAAAAATCAAGCAGCCGAAGCTCTTTGTGACAATTTAGATGAGGTGTTATAATTTTAATAGATCATAATATATCCATCCTGTCACGACGAGGGGGGGAAGAAAGTTTATTGACTCTCTCCAACAATTTTGTGTAAAGTGGCAATGTTTCGAAAAATGTTGCCGACTCTGTAAAGATTGAAAACAAAAGTAACTGAGAAGAGAAAGGAGGAGAGAGAGGAAGGGAGAGGAGGCCGAAGCTAGAGACAATAGTAGAGGTTGAACGCTCTTCCGAGCAGGACTATTTTTGTCGTCGCTGATATGTTTCAGGTGGATATTTCTTATATATGTTTAGTTTAGATATGTGATGTGCTGCATTACCTTAATAAAAAAAATCAAGCAGCCGAAGCTCTTTGTGACAATTTAGATGAGGTGTTATAATTTTAATAGATCATAATATATATATGCATCCTGTCACGACGAGGGGGGGAAGAAAGTTTATTGACTCTCTCCAACAATTTTGTGTAAAGTGGCAATGTTTCGAAAAATGTTGCCGACTCTCCCCAACAATTTTGTGTAAAGTGGCAATGTTTCGAAAAAGGGTGCCGACTCTCCCCAACAATTTTGTGTAAAGTGGCAATGTTTCGAAAAATGTTGCCGATTCTCTCCAACAATTTTGTGTAATGTGGCAATGTTTCAAAAAAGTTTGCCGACTCTCTCCAACAATTTTGACGCATTTGAGCCCCGTTAGATGACCTCAAATTATTGTATCAGAGCTTATATCACAACTCGGTGAATAACAGACATCATAAAAAATTCTAAAACCGTTCTAACAATGTCAACATAAACGAACTCTGTTAAATACTCTCTCCAAAATCTCTTGGACCTTAAATAAACTAAATTCATTTCAAAATACTTTTTGAAATTAAAATCACGTAATACTCCTGGAATCGGTTTTATAAGAATTTAAAACAACTCTACACTCTTAGAACAAATTCAAATGAAACATGCATACTTAACTTATTTAGCTTAACTGCATCCATTAAATTTCGCGAACGTCTCCTATCGCAATCCAATTTTAAAAAAGCTCATTTTGCCTTCCAAAATTCTTCCTATTGACTTAGAAACCCTCATTAAACAACGGATCAAACTTGCATAAAATGTTTGCGCAATTCCTTTAGAGCTCTAATGGAAAATATCTCTTTGAATCAGCTTCAAAGAGAAGCAATAAAACAAATTAAAACATTTTTATCGCCAAAGCATCATTATTCTACTACCTGCTTAGAATCATTAAAAGAAAATCTTGCATGCTAATTTAATGTATAAAATACTTTCTTTCGGCATATTCAATTTATAAAAAAAGAATTAAGGAACAAGATATAGTTTAAAATTATGCTTTTGTGTAACGAACTTCAGTAATTACATAAGGAAACATTTTTTAAAAAAAATTTCTTAATAAAACTTAAACCAAACATTCTATTTTTTTTTAACTATTGCGTTTTCCTATTTAAATCCTCAAATAATAACTAAATCTTAAAAAGTATGAATGCTACTGCATTTTCTATGATTCCAAATTTTTGCAAAATAAAATTAATAATATTAACAAAAAAAATATCTAAAATAATGACTGTTCTAAACAGCTTTTATTGCTCTTAGAGCAATTTATAAATTCTTTTAAAAAATTATCTTTACTGATAAAAACTTAAAACAACCATTTATTTTTAACAATTGCATTTTCCCATTTAAATCCTAGAAGTAATTTAATCTTAAAATGAGCACTACAGCATTTTCCATGAATTCAAAATTACGCAAAATAAAATTAAAAAAGTTACACTAAAAAAAATATCAAAATTAGTGGCTATTTTAAACCGATCTTGTATCTTGTTAGAACAAATGATAATTTTTTAAGAAATTTTCTTTCTTTATAAAAAAAAACCTTAAGGCAATCCTCTCTATTCCTATTTAAATCCTATTTAAGTTCCACAAATCATAGCTAAATTTTTTAAGTATGAGTACTTCTGCATTTTCTATAATTTCAAATTTATACAAAATGAAATTAAAGGAAAGCTATTCTAAAAATAATATTGCACACGAAATTATCTTTGGGTGACGTTAGGGACTCTAAACGTTAGGGGCTCTAAACGTTAAAACGCTCTACTAATCGAAGTATTGGGCCGATATTTCTCAGGTTGTGGCCTCCCCTTTATTTTAGGGGTGAAAAATTCGAATTCGTCGAAAAAAAATTTTATTTATTCAAGAACGTTGTTTGCGTCTGATTTCTCAATTTAAAATATTGTCTGCGCTAATTAATTAGCATATTTGATATCACCCCCTTTAATCATTAAGATTGAGTCCTAGAACATGAAGATCCAAACACTAAATCAAAAGATATTCAGGGTGGTCCGATTTTATTTTACTCACTGTGCATATGAATTCGCTGCACGTTTTTTGTGTTACATTTTGTGTTTTATTCTGTATTTTCTTGAATTTTTATTTTCTATTTTTGCTTGGTTTGTTTTACTTTGCATTTTTTGCTTAATTTATTCTATTTTCGCCTCAATTTTTTTTTAGTTCTCCTGAAACTATTGTATTGACTTATTTCGATTTGGCTATATTAATACAATATTAGTAAGCAGTCTTTTTCGCTGATATAATCGTGTCAGCTGAAGAGGAAATTACATCTTTTCCTATTTAGTTTTCAGCCTTTTTAATTAATCTATTAATTTTCTAAATTTACATTTTTCAATATATATATATATATATATATATATATATATATATATAT
Organism: Parasteatoda tepidariorum; assembly: GCF_982258835.1. Classification (NCBI taxonomy): domain Eukaryota; kingdom Metazoa; phylum Arthropoda; class Arachnida; order Araneae; family Theridiidae; genus Parasteatoda; species Parasteatoda tepidariorum. The sequence continues at coordinate 45,871,204 of NC_141756.1, forward strand.
ATATATATATATATATATATATATATATCAGGGCTCGAAAAACCGCCCGTCCGCCCGTCCTCGGTGGTCAAAAATTCCCCACGGACAACGAATTTCTCGAATCCGACGTCCGCGCGGACGGCCATTTTCCCGTTAATGTTCGTGATACAATTTCGATTTTTGTTATTAGAATTGATGTTTTCTCTGTCTGGGAGTACTGCAGCTGTTGAAAGGGGCTTTTCAGCCATGAACTTACACAAAAGGGGCTTTTCAGCCATGAACTTACACAAAAGGGGCTTTTCAGCCATGAACTTACACAAAAACACATTACGTACTGGTCTTAAACAATAAGTGTTAAACGCAATTATGAACATCTACCTAAATGAAAAAACCTTTTCAGATTTCCGTGCAGAAACCTCTGTAAATCATTGGCTTGATTGTGGAACTGGCAAACGTCATATTTGATTCATTTAAAAAACGCAGTACGCTCGGATAAATTGACATTCCAGATAACTTGACTTTTGTCATTTAAATTATTTCATAAAAGAAATACTAGGTTACTACAAGTAACCTAGTATTTCTTTTGCTACTGTATAATGTAATCCTAGTATTTGTAATCCTAGTAACTACTAATTCATTGTGCAATTTATATATATGTTTGTAATAAATAAAAGAAAATTATATTTTTATTTATTTAGAAGCTACTGGTTAGTTTCAAAGGAGGACGGGTACATCGTGGAACAAGCCGTCCTCGGGGACGGGTAAAATTTCTGAGTTTTTTCGAGCCCTGATATATATATATATACATATATATATATATATATATATATATATATATATATATATATATATATATATATATATATATATATATATATATATATATATATATATATATATATATATATATATATATATATATATATATATATATATATATATATATATATATATATATATATATATATATATATATATATATATATATATATTGTGGAACTTCTAAAGTTAAATTAGCGTAAATAAAAGTAAGTCATACCTAATTCCTGAACCTGAATGGTGATCTCGTCTTGTGCAGCAGTACTTGTATGTGACCGTGCCACAACAATACACAACTTTACTATTACCCACACGTGGGCAGTTGAACCCTGTATTCCATTTTCCAAAAATGTCTGTGTAACCAGAGCAGAAATCTACTCCCAGCACTGCAAAATAATACAATTTTTCAGTGTATTGTCTTAATCACATAAAAGAAATTTATAAAACTTCCAAAATATATTTATATAAATTATGAAGGATCATTTACTTTTTAAATTATCTATAGGTTAATAAGTTATATGTTCTATACCAACTGCACTATTAAAAACATTTAGATTTTATCCCATGTCTCAAAAAAAACGAAACATCTAATTTAGAATTAATAGTGGACGCCTGTAAGCCGCATCTCACTTTCATTTTATTTATTAGGAAGAGGCACATTCATGCAGTACAAAGGAGAGATTCACAAGGAGATAAATTTTCTGATAAACTTATCTTACTGTATGGTAAGGATATTTTTAATAAAAAAACATGATTTTGGTTAATACAACTAAAATATGCGATATTTAATTCATTCATTTGGCAATTTTTCGGTTCATACGGTAACAGTTAACCGGAAACTCTGGTGTTCAAAATTATCGTTCTTCTTGCTACACATTTAGTAAAAATACTTTACTGAAAAGTAAATTTAAATGAATAAATCATTTTCATACCATGCTTTAAGATATCATGATAAAATCATCAAATTTTACCATATTTACTAATTTTTCAGGCATATTATAAAGCGATATTTTAATCTTAACGTTACCAAAATCATTACCAAAGCTTTTTGGTTAAAATTACCGAGATTTTTGGCTTTTCCGTAGAGCCAGAAACATGGTAAATTTTACCATGTTTTGATAGTTCTGATCATATTTTTTTTCTCAGTACGCGAAGAGTATAAAATAGCCCTAATGCTTTAAAATCTTAGCCTAGGAACCATGGTGGGAGGTCTCGTGGTTTTCCTCACCATGTAACGCAAATGTGAGTCAATTCTATCAAAAAGTTCTCCAGGGGGGCTAGTTTGCCCCAATGCTTGTTTCAGGAGTTACCTTTTCTTCTGGGTTGAGTTCAAAATTAGAAGGCATTGGAATTGAACATTGATAGTCGTAAGCGAAGAATTGGATTGGCTGTCCAGCACTGGTTGTAAAATAAAATAAAAAGAATATCCTTGCCTGAATGTCCATACTTAACGCAATATCAGAGTACTCAACCTCCTACTTGCAGACCAACAAGCAAGTTATGTCACATTTTTCTTCTTTTTTACTTAACATAACACCTATTCCCATAGAACGGTTGAAAGTACAAATAATGTAAATTATTAGTTGGTGTCTGTTTTATTATACCATGTTATACCTTAATTTTTTATTCTCTTAACTTAAATATATTCCCATTCAAGAGAAACAATGGTTGAGAACACAAATAATTTAAATCATGATTTGTTGTATGCTTTATTATACCGCATTATACTTCATTTGTCCTCTGCTTCCGTTATCATTAACTTAATCCCACACGAATGAAACAACGGTTGATGGCATAAATAATTTAAATTATACGTCATTGTCTACTTTATTATACCAAGTTATACCTTATTTTTTTCTCTTTCACCTAACTTGCCTATTCACCTACTAGAGAATACAATTGTTGAAAGCACAAGTAATTTAAATAATAAGTTGTTACCGGCTTTATTGTATCAAATTATACCTCAATTTTCCCTGAACATAAACCTATATTCTCATACAACGGTTGAAAGCACAAATAATTTAAGTTATAAGTTGATGTCTGCTTTATTGAAACATCGTTCAAAAGTAACCCTTCGTGCTTAAAATAACACGCATTCGTTCATGAACAATAATTTCGTGCCAAAAATTATCCAGAACACTGTAAAATAAAATAAATAATAGACGTAAATCAGTTGAATAATTTGTGCCTAACAATATTTCTCGATAACTTTTATCCACCATCTTTGAAACCAATAGCAAGGAAGACGGGAAAGGAAACATTTAAATGAAGTTTGATTCCTTTATGTAACTTTTTGATTTGTCAACCAATCACCTTTCTCTTCTTTCTGGCAATTAAACAAGTTTTGACGGTTTCTATCGTCTCATCCACAATAGTGCGTTTTTCTTTTTTCTTTTCTTAAATACACATTTGCTTGACCCTAATTCGCGCAAAGATGCTAGAAGGGTTTCTTTAAAACTAATCAATACGAAATATCCTGTTTGTTGGTGATTTGATATATAACTAATTACAATTTCTGAAAGTATTTAAAAATTTACTGTAACCATAACAATTTAACTATATTATCTTTATTGTATTTATTTTTAGAAAAGTTTCACATTTTTTCACAAAGTTTTTCACAGCCTTCATTTTAAATAAATTGTTAAATTAATGGCTTAATTAACTTGAGTTAATACTTAACTGACTAATCTCTAAACTAACTTTCCAAACTATTTTGAGTGAAAATTACACAAGCCTGCGAAATTGAACTTTTTGAAAAATACAAGACAAGTTATTGTTGATTTATATGTTATTTGATGTGCTGATTTCGAAAATGACCTTCATTTTCCCCAATCACATCAGGATTTTTTATAAAATCGATATTAATGTTTTTACTAAAATCCTATTTGGAAAGGAATTCTCTCAAATAATTTTGCATGCACTATCTGGTAACTGTTCTCTTCATTCATTTTGATCTATGTAAAATTTAATCTTGTGAAAGAAAATTGATTTGTGAGCTATCAGCTAATTTTTTATAGGTTAAAATGAATAAAAAATACTGTTACCAGACAGCAGAAGTCACCTCTGGTCAAGAGAAAAACAATAAGTTCTTTGTGTTCAAACTTTTTACATCAGTTTCTAGAAGAAAATCACCAACATACCATTTTAATTTGTTTTTATTGAGATAATTTACGTAAAATTGATGATTAACCAAGAATAACAAATATTGTGTATGTGTATATGAAAGTTTGAAACAAAAAACAAAACAAATAAAACAAGCAAAAAAAAATAAGAAAAGTTTCTATTTAAGTATATACTCGCTTTCCTCTAAAACTTATTTTTGATGATCTTCTTTTATGCTTAATCTCAGCTTTATCCCGAGCTGTCATCCAGCTGTAGTCAGCGAGCATGTTCTTGTCCCATCTTCCTTGATGTTTGCGCTAAATATCTCTGATATCTTGATGGAACCTTTCCCCTTGTTCTTCGCTAACTGCTCCTAAATTTTCAGGGAATAAGTCGACATGTGAGTGAAGGAAATGCATTTTACACTCATGGAGCAACCCAACGTTTTAAATTTGTCCAGCATTTTCATTACAACTTCCTTATAATCAGGATCCTTGTAATTAGCTAGAAATTCACTGACGACATCTTTGAAAGCAACCCACGCTTCTTTTTCCGTTTCTGTCATGTTAGTCTCAAATTCTTTATCCTTCATGAGTTTACGGATATCTGGACCAACAAATATTCCTTCTTTCAACTTAGCTTGGGATAAAAATGAAAACTTTTTGCGCGGGTATTTGAAACAATTGCCATCTTTTGGAACAGCCTTGACAGACTACTTCATTACACCTAATTTTATATATAGTGGAGGTAATAATACTCTTTTCGGATCAACTAAGCTGTTTCGAATTACGTTCTTGGTGCCTGGGGGGTTAAGATTTTGTCTTTTCGGCCATTCTTTTTTGACCCAATGTTGAGTCTTGTCACGGCTGTCCCACTCACAAATGAAACATGGGTACTTTATAAATCCCCTTATTAACCGAGAAGCATGGAGATAACTTTCAAATCACCGCAAATGTTCTAACTGTGGTCGATATATTTTATTTCGTTCAGGGCGAGAGCCAGGTTTAGATATTAGTCTTTGATTTTTTCGGTTATACCCACGAACATGGCAGGAACAAAAATAACAATAATCAAAGTGGTTTTGGGGCTCTCTCCACGTCATAGGAATTCCAAATCTTAAAGCAGTCTTCTTTCCTTGATGCCATAAGCGTAGATCATTGAGACACTGAACACAAACTTTATGAGGTACCCAAGATTTGTCCTGTTCTCCGAGTTTCACGTCAAAATATGCCAGATAAAGTTGTCTTACACACTCTGAAATGCTCCTCATGCGATTTTTAACTACACTATATTCGCCGCATGTATAACAAAAGTCATCTGGGAAATTTTCACAATGTCTTGAACTCAAAGCCATGTTTCACGAAACGCACAGAAAAAAGCAAACTTTAAAATGACTCCCTATTACGCTTGCTAGTGTTTCTGAGAGGTCAGCGGACCTAGATAAGGATTCTCGCGACGCTATTGGTAGAGAGAGATTGCTACAGAGAGAGGGACGGTGACAGGAAGTAGTGATTGAGGGGTACTTTTGTAGATTTGACTAAAGTAGAATGCTGGTCAGTCAAGAAGGGAAGAAATTCAAAAACAAAATTTTTTTTATGGTAAATGTTCATAAAAATTCCAGTAAAATTGAATTTTTCTAAAAAACGTGACGTGATGGACATTTTTCATTATTATTTTCCATTTCAGCACCAAAAAATACATTAAGTTCAGCTATCAGACCCCTTGTATTTTTTTCATCGCAGGCCTGTGTTATTACTACGCGCACATACTAGCTATTGATTTAAATTAACTATGAGGTTGAATTAATTATTTCAAAAAACGAGATTCAAAATTAAATTTTCGGTTTTCCCTTTCTAATCAATAAACTTACTATTTTCACAAAAATATTCACATATTAATATAGTTTAACATTTTTAGCCTCCTACTAGTATTATTTTAAGCGAATAATACTTTAAACATAATATTAATAATATTTAAACCAATAACATGTTCCATATAAGTTTTTATAAGATATACATTTTAGTCTGAAAATTGTATTTTATTTTTATATCTTGCAAGCAAAAGTATGGGATAAGAAAATAATCCTCAATAAATGAGGTAAAATAATCTTTGAGGTTATACCATAATCCTCACAAAGGAAACAAAGATATTTCGTCGAAAATAAGATGAAACTCTATAAGGATTTGAAGAACAGCCGCCCATTGTTTGTTTTATTTCGATGTTAAATTTAAAAAGTAAAAAACAATGCTAAATTATGTATTTACAGCAGGGAATTTTCAGCATTATCTAAGAAAATGTAAAAGGCATTTGGAAAAAATGCGTAACTCAGTATTTTATAATGTAAATAAAATTAGATGTTTATTTCAAAACAATATATTTTATGGAATATTCTCTGGAGTACTTTCGAAATAAATACTATTATAAAATTTAAACTTCATATACGTAAGAATAAAATTTTAAAAAATGCGAATTCAACAACTCAAAATAAAAGTAGGCGGAAGGCATTTAAAAAGATGCTTTTTAAAATCCATGGAATGAAATAATTTAATTTAATGTAACTACAGGAATATTACATATCATTTGAATGATTCAGATTTCTGAGGTCTACATCATTCGACTTGGAATGTCACCACATTTTTATTTCTTATTATAAAATGAAAGGAGGAAGATAAGGTAAAATTGTCTACAGCTACATATCCACAATCTATAGCTTCATTTATTATTGGCTTCATAAATGCAGCTGTAATTGAATAAAAATACATCTGCACAGATGCATTATTTCTTTCATATTTTCAACTACATGCAAGGAAAATCAACTGCAATAATGGACAATGGCTGAAACTATTGCCAAAGGTAACGTGTATGGAACGGCAGTGATATTTTTTATTAAAAAAAATCATGGATCTCACTAGAGAATAATTAAACAGTTTGTTAAAAAAAAATTCCTTAAGAATTTAAACAATTAAAAAAAACTTACATTAAATAAACAAATAGAGGGAAACTGAAATTAAAGACCAATTTTATTCATAGATTAATAAGCAGAACTTATTTTAAGAAAAAGTATGAAGTTAAATTAAACAAATTTTGTCAAGAATATTTTTGCAGCACACCAGTTTCACTTATAAAGCCTGGTCAAAACCTCAATAAAAAGCAAAAACAAGGAAACAAAACTCAAAATATTTGTTACACGTGTTTTATGAATATTACTTTTTCAGCGAAGTCAAAATATTTTTACCAAATGTTTAAAATAAACTGTCAATTTGCTTACACAATATGTTTATAACGCATGGGTGAAGAAATTTTGTAACGAACTGACAAACAATTTAGTCTCATTTAATATTTCTGCAAAATAGTATACAAATGAGATTTTTTAATCTCGATATATAATCAGTCTCGAAGCATAATCAATCTCGATACATAGTCAATCTCGATATATCAATAATCGTATAATAATGTAGAGCCGTAATCTTCCTTAACCTTGATAAGCAAATTGATTGCATTGATACAGTGAGAAACAAATTATGGTCTAAACTAACAGAATACGCTAAAATTTACCGTAGTTCTAGATCTAATAGAAACACCAAAAAATTCCGTAATGTTTATCAAATCAATGTGACAAAGAATTTCCTAAAAAATTAACAATAAAATGCTATTTTATTACGTTAGACAAAATTTGCGAAATATGGTAATATTTGATAACTGTAGCATGATACGTTAGAGCATAGCATAAAAACTAGTTCAGTTAAATTTACCTTTCAGTTTTGTAATTTTTACTGAATGTGGTAATAAGAACTACAATTCTGAAAACTAGAATTTCTGGAAACCAGAAATTTTGGTTTCTGATTCTGGTAATCAGAATTTCTGGTAAACCGATACCATATCAGCGGAAAGGTACGAAATGAATGGTTTAAGTACCGTGTATTGTGTTCTCATTCACCAAAATTATGGATTTTTTACTAGAATCGACATTAGGATAGAATACGGTTGTAATTTTACTCGAATTTCTTCTCCGTATATTGCTTCACTTTAATATCATAGTGCGTAAGCAATTGATTCAAGGTGATTAAAAATGTAAAACACTATTCAAGTAAGAAAAGCAAAGATTGATGTCATTTAGTTTCATTTAAAAAAAAAACAATAAAAAGTTGTAAATTCATGAAAACCTACCTTCATGATCATGACTTGATAGCTCTTTAACATCGATATCACCCATTATTTATGCAATGAGAACTAATCTTTCTAACCAGTAAAACTCTGCAATTGTATTTATTTTCATTTCTTCATTGCCTTATGCATTGATATTTCACAAGATATAGAAACATTTTTTTCATTCTCTATTCCTTAAAATAAATATTTTGAAAACTTTGTAATGAATTTTGGGTTCTTATTTTAAAACTCTAGAATAAAAAGTATATTTTGAATTTAAATTTCAAACGTTATAAATTATTTAAACCTTAAAAACAGAAATTCTTGCTTTTTGAAATTCTTGTAAAACATAAAATAATATCTCTTTTTGCAATTTTCTTTTTTATTCCTTCCTTCTTTATTGAAAACAGTAGCATCTGAAAAGAAAAAAAACACTAATTAAATATAAATGAGAACTAAATATTTAGCATGAATCTTAATTGTAAGTAACATTTAAAAAACATTATTTTTTTAATAAAAATAACATTTAACACTTAAAACGCATGATTGATAACGCATTATAAATATTAATATTGATACATAAGATTTCTATTTTGTTTTTTTTATTACAGATGCTGCTAGTCAATTTTACCTGAAATTAAAAATATTATAACAATGCTGCAAAAATTGAATTTCAGAAGAAACATTTCTTTGCGCTTTTATTTGTTATTTATACAAAATATTAAAATATTCCAAAATGTCGTTTGATAAATGTACTAATAAATGAATTATCAAAGTTCATAATGAAATTAATTTAATCCTTTTAAGTATAGCTTTACAAATTGTTTATGATTAATAAAAAATGTCTTTTAACATTAAATAAAGTCACACTACTTTACTTTTTTACTGTCAAAATATTCCTTTCCAACAGCAAAAGTTACTGTAAAAACAAATAGTCAGTTTTCTTGTAAATACGTAGCTTTTGAAAAATATGCAAAAAATTCACGAGCAAATATTATTATAGGTCGTAACCCTAATGAGCTTAAATTATTTGTTGTTATTAGACTAGAACGTCATTCTCAAATATTTGCAATTTATTTGAAAGTTAGTTACTACTCTAGAATACGTTACATAAACAAAAGTAAAGTTAAAACTGAATGAAAACATTTTTATCATCTACGTTTAAAAATTATTACAATCTAGTTAATAAAATTGATCAATTTTTAAAATATTACAAAACATTTTGTTTTCCATTTTAATAACTTTTTAAACCAAGTTAAATTTTAAACCAATTACTTGAACTAATTTAACCGAAACGAAATTGAACTATTAAGTACATTGTTAAAATACATTAACATTTAAAATAAAATGGATTCTTATTTATAAAATGCAAATCTAAGCTTAAAATATAGAATATGGTTTTTATGTATTTTAATGTGAGCGAAAATAATGCATTTCACTAAGTTTATTTCCTTTTTTACAACTATCCTTTTTTTACGATTTTATAAATATGAGAGAAAAGAATTTTTTTATCTTTTTACGCCATAGAATCATAAATTTAAAATAGATGTGTTTACACTTCCTAGTATATATTTGCTTATTCCAAAAAGAGATTCAATTTACAGTCAGAAATAACTTAAAAAACTAAATCTATTCGTGTTCGTAGTTTTCTCAGTTTCATTCCTTTTGAAAAATATTTAAGATTTCGATATGTACTTTTTATTCCCAAAAGTGTAGTAAAAATATTTTTGGAATTCGGATGGTGCGAAGTTTCTGATATAAAACCTTACACGATGGAGAAAAATAAATGATTCGTATTTTCCCGCTTTCCCATTTTACGAAACGGAAATATGATTCAATGATTTATCCTTTATTTTTTTTTATAGCCTTTGCTTTTAAAATTCACTTTGAACAAACAATTCAGTTTAATTTTGTTTTAAGTATTTCATGATTAAATCAAGTAAAAGCGATTTTTTTTTTGTATCAGTTAACGAATATTTATTTTCTTGATCTTTTAAATTATACATCCAATTTAACAATAAATAAATCTCATTTACTTAAATAAAAAAAAATTTTTACCTTCAGAACAATTATACTAAATTATAAAATAGCACATGGAGGAAAAAAATCTGTGGTAAAATTACGGTATTGGATGGTAATGACATGGCTGGAATATAAAACCAAAACTCTGGTTATGAAAGCAAAAAATTCGATATATATAAACTATATCTATTCATTTAGTAATTTTTCCGGTTATATGGTAATAGTTTGCCGTAATTTCTAGTTTTCAAAATTAGAGTTCTTATTACTTCACTTTTAATAACAAAATACAAAGCTTAAAAGTAAATGTAACTGAATAAAGGGTTTTCTACCTTACTCTAAGCTGTCATGATAAAATTACCAAATTTTACCACGTTTACCAAATTTTTTCACATATTAAAACACTATATTTTACGTTTTTTACCAAACCCATTACCAAAGTGAGTAAGTTAAAATTATTGGACTTTTTAGGGTTCCTCTACAGCCTGAAACATGGTAAATTTTACTATATTCGGGTAGTTTGATTTTTTTCTCTCATTGCAGAATTATGGATGACGTAATTTCAAAGTATAGAAGTTGTGTTAAAAAAGAGTAACTTAAAATCTTCATCAGTTAGATATTCTTTCCTTAACACTAGGTTGCCTAAAGAAAATCTTTTTGACTGTTTTTAAACTGCTTTTTTCATTTGCAAAAAATATACAAATAATAATGCATAAATTAATATTTTCTTTCCAAGTGAAGTAAATTTTTTTATTGTTAATATTTACTAATAACTTGTTATATAAATGTAAATAATATTAAAAATATTAAAAATTATTTAAGCAAAATTTATTTACACATTAGTTTCTTTCAAAATGCAGTCATTTTGACTGCTTTTGGGCAATATAGGTATATACTAAGTTTCAGTCTTTCTAGTGTTAATATTATTGTAATATTTTATATAATAATTTTTCAATAGATTTTAATCTGATTTTAAAATCAAAAGGAGGCTTTGGTTCGTTTTATCCTCATTTATAATTAATTTTTTGAAATGAAAATTTTCATAAATAGTTATTAAAGCACATAGCTTCGATTTTATTAATAATTATTAAGACTAACTTTAAAATATTTTAAACATCGTCTTAAATTATTAAACATCGTAATTATATAAAACAGTTAAATCTCTAAACTTTTTAATTTAAATAGTTGAAATATAAAATTGTTTACGAACTGGACTTGGTAGATAGGGTGGAAGTAAGTGCGCTCGTAAATGCTGTTGTAAAAGTCAACGAAGGGAATTGATGATCATTTATTACCTACCTACATGTATTTATTCGAAAAGAGAGCTAAGCAGCACTTCTAGTTTATTTAGAGCTCACAGATATTGCGATTCTTGTCTAGTACTTGACTTTCCTCATAACGGGCGAAAAGGGAACAATATTTTGTTTCCTAAGGACTCTAGATTTACCTTAGGCAAGATACCTTTCTCGCTATTAGATTTTGTATATATTATAAGGCTGAAGTTATTATAGTAATAAATGTCTCCTGCACAAATGATTAGTTGATTTTTCTGGATTTCCCTTTAAAAATCAAATATTGTATGCAATTGTTCAGGATCAAATATTGTATGTAATTGGGTCAAAATATTAAAATAAGAATCCCGAACAATGAAATAATTTCTTCTAAAAAATTTTTATTAAGTCTATGACTTTAGACTAAACCTTAGAGCATCAGAAAAGTATTGAATGATTGTGTTTGTAAAATTTTAACGCATGGATGTTTGATAGCTTCAGCAGTTTTAAGGAATAATCGTAGAAGTTATAGTTAAATACAAAGTATACTTCATATTATAATTCAAAACAAATGTTAGACGTAAGACAAAATTAGTGAGATACTTAAATCAGAATCGTACAGTGTATAAAAACTTTGAAAAAATGAACTCTCTGAAAAAAATTTTATCTAATAAATGAAATTTCTCGCAAAGAGACTGAATCTTAATAGCTCTAAAGTCTTATCTCAAATATGTTAATTAATTACGTAGGTAGTTTTAAATGAAAAAATACAAAATTTAGTTGAAATCAGTCGAATTTTATGTTATCCAATTTTAAAAAAAGTCGTATACTTAAAATTTGATTTCTGGAGAACTGATCAACCTACTTCAGTCTTTTTTTTATTATTTTTCTTTTGAATTACACGCTTTTGAAATAAAACAAAAATCGCGACTACCACCTCCATATTTTCAGGATAAAAAATTATAATCCGTCAAAAAAAGTGTGTTTACTCAGAAAAAATATGTGTTCGTAACATAAAATATCATTTGCACTAATTTAAGGCATATCTCATTATCTAAGGTAATGCATATTCATATACAGCTGCATATTTAAAGTTAGGCCCTCTAAACATTAAAATTAAGTGTAAACACAATAATTGGGTCAAAAGTTATTCAGGGTGTTCACTCTTTATAATAATTCTGCGCACTATACATCTGTGTTCAAAGAAAATAACCCAATTTAAAAATATGCCCACTACAGAAATTAATTTTATACGTACCTAGTGATAAAGCTGAGACAAAAATGTAAATTCGAGTACTTATTTAAAATATATTCCATAAAGTTTATGATAGTTTCAGTTTCTAAGAGTTATGTTATGACAATACAATTCAAACTTAAAAAATATTTTATAGTTTAACGTCTTTTTTTCTAATAAAAAAATGTAATTATGATATTCGTCTACCCATGCCTACTATTTGCTAGAAGAAGTTTTCACTTTCTTCAATGACAAAAATTATATTAAAAAAGATTTTATATAAAATCTTATTATCGAAGAAATGTTTCAAAATAAAGAGAAGAAAATAAACTCATCCATAGTATGTAACAGGAAATAATTATCATAATGACTTTCATTTTAAGTCTTTTTTTTTAAAGTTTCATTCATTAGTTTTATTATGGAAATTTATTTTATCCCGACTAAGAAAATGCGGGAATTTTTTTGACACATTTCGGCAGAATTCCATGAATTGTCTTTGTAAAGGAAAAATTTGCAAAAAATGTCTTATAAACTGAGTCAAAAAATATCTCACTATTTAATGAATATTAATTAGAATTAAACAAGAGAAGGTCACATCTGATTAATTAATTAGGTATCTTTCTTAAATCAGATAAAGGTTGTCACTATCAAAAATATTTTTTTCAAAAAAACTCTATTTGATTTTTTTAATAAAATTATCTTTCTATTGAATACATTAAATATTCTTTTTGTTCTGAAAGAGGAAATTTTTTACTAATCTTTTCATTTCTCTATTTTTTTCAAAAAATTTTTAAAAAATGCTAACATTAATATTAATAACGATAAGATGAAGGAAGATAATTCCTAATTTCAAGTATATGGTTTCGTATTCATTTCCATCGTACAGAACAACAATCCTTTATTTAATTTGTTGCTTGGGTATTTTCTTAACTTTTTTGACGTGGAATACGCATTACTGTCACACACTATTATATAATAAATGTGTATGTTAGCTCTAGGATCCACAATTGCTCAGTGGTTAAGACACTGAATTGTCATTGTGAAAAAACCGTGGTTCAATCCTCGGAAGCAATTTGAAGTCCCCATAGCTTCAGATCGATGGGTGCCAGCTTGTCTTGGACATAAAGATGGCTAGTGCGCAGTGCTAAACACATTGCTGCAATAATGCTCTTTTGTAAAGAAATTATAAAGCCTAAGCCTCCAATTTTTCTTGGCACACAATGGGTTGTTGTGTGAATGCTTCACTTAGTTAAATCTACGTTCAAATTTAAAATGTCTAATATGTTTGTACATGTAGTTTAAACGAATCAATTTTCAATTTTTATTCTAATTCTATAAGTTATAAGTTGTAATTAACTTTATTGTTATCCAAACTACGCGAAATAGGAACGATTAATTAAAATTAGGAAATCTATAAATATCAAAAGAATCTTCGTTGCTATGTTTACATTTAACTGATTTAGGTTTCGTTTTTCCCCCAGCCGAAAGAAACTAAACTACGCTGAAAAGGCTCATATTATCCATCTGCTGATTTAGTTCTTTAAATATTAAAACATTTTAGTTTTGTTCAGTTGTAAAAAAAATAATTGTAAAATAATACTATAAATAACTTCTTGACGAGAAACATACGTTTTATCAAAAAGTCACTGTCTATTATAAATATAATAGTTAAAATAACTTGATAAAATTATCATAATATAGCATTCATAAATAACATAAATAAGATGATGCATAACAACCATGAAATATATAGTTATTTAGCAATATTTTTGCACTTAATAAATACTTTGAACAGTTGAGATAAAAGAAAACAAAGAGACAAAGATAAAAAAAACGAGATAAAGAGAAAGTTGAGATAAAAATGAGATGAAAAGAACTCACTCCTGTAATTTTGAGATACCGCCAATTAATAATACGTTGTCGATGACTTCATGTTAAAATTACGAAAAAAAACTTTATTCCGTGTCTTTTCGGTACATTTTGAAGCATAATAAGAAGAAAATGTTATCCGTACACCGCAACCTTCAAAATTTAACTAAGAACTTACCTGCTTTATATTCTTTTAAAAAATTAAAATTTTGTGATTCAAATGTAATACCGTGTAGTATCTAATTCAAAACAAAAGTATAAAATGCGTGCCTTGTATGCATAATCCTCAAACAAGTTAAAAGTATTTTAATTCCGCTTGGCAAAATATTAAAAAAAAAATTGGTATTTTATTTCGGTACTAACTTAAACTACAATGGGAAGAGTGAAATAAGCTTATTTATTACCTAGACCTACTTTTAAAAGAAAAATCCACTTTATTCTGCTTTTAAAAAGGAAAAATCAATTCAAAATCTCTGTACTTATCTCTTGAACTATATTAGCCGCATTTCACTTAAAGTAGATATTATTTTTTAAAACAACTATATTTTTTAAAGTACAGAAATATTTCAATCTACCTATAAACCTTCTAAAACTAAGTTCAGAGTTTGATAAACTCTATTCTTAAACACAGTTTATCAAAATATTCCTTTTGGATAATTAAAAAGAATACTTCTGGGTCATTTTTATGTATTTGGTGGATTTGATAAAAATTTCTTTTTCTCTTCCTTCCTTCAGAGAAATAATAAACTTTGAACACTGCGAAACATTTTATTTAATAACTCAAAGTGAATTTCTGACATTATAATATGAACGATTGCGTGTTGTTTGCAGTAGTGCATGCTTCATAATCTGATTTTTAAGTTTACATTTATTTATTTTTCTTCTATTAAATTCTCCGCAATTCAAATTGCTTTTAAAATTGAAATGCTTTTTCTGAAATGAAATAAATTCCAAGAGAGCTTAAGATGGAATAAAACAGTTTTACAACAGATTAAAATTCCAAAATGATTCCTACGAGAACTGTTTTGATTAAAATTCTGTTAACCAAATTTTTATTTTTTTGAATCATTAATTATTTTTTATTGCATTTCTCAGTCATGCAATAATAAAATTTAAAAGCGTAAAAAGTACTTCAAATTCTTTACTGAGAAAAATTTAAATTTGGAATTAATAGTTTTAACCCGAACAAGGCATTTTTTAATGTAATTATTAATCGAAATATTTTTTTAAAGATTCGCTTATTAATTAATTATTTTATGAACAAATTAATATAATATTAATTTGATGAAATCTATGGATAAATCATTTTTTTTATTTTGTAGAATGTCACATATTTAATGAAATAATTTTAATGTTTTATTCAAAACTTTATTTCTCAGTATAAAGAAATTCTCATTTCAGCTCAACTAGATGCCTTAAATAACATCCTCATAGGTAAATCATGTCGACTAGCCTGTGTAGAAGTCAGGGAACTAGCCTTGCATCAGAAAGGTTCTGAGTTCGAATCCCGGGTAAAGCATGGATGTTCTTTCCTACTCTGTAACTATCTGTCCTTTCTGTGGGAGCAACGTTGGCCCACCTTATATGGTGACTCTGAAAGAGTGGTCAACAAATATGCCCTTCAGATGCCCAGGTGGCCATTGGGAAGAAAAGGTAAATCATGGCATTTGTAGATTTAAAAGCTAATCAGGATCAACACACACGCGTGATGTCGCTTACAAGTACCCAATTAAATCTTATTTAAATCATATAACCACTTCACGTCTTAGAGTTGCAAGTACCAAATGCAAAATATTTCTATTTTCAACCTAGTATGCTTTTACTTTTTTTTGCCATTAAAAACTTTTCAAATCCCTTTTCGTTTTCACTTTAAAAGCTTTGATTACCATTTCAACTTTCTAAACAACTTACATTGTTTCGAAGCTAAAATTTTAAATTAATTTAAATATTATCCTCTACACAAATACTCATTCAATAAATGTGTTTAAAATCTATGAGCAAAAAAATCCCTCCACAAATTTTTTTGTCTTTAAATCATTTTTTTTTTGCCTCATAATTTTCAGGGCATTGAATCTAAGAGCCCTAAAACAGGTTTATACTAATTCATCAAATGATTCCGATTATTTTTTATTAGATAGATTTAATTTAGATACGTTTTTTAAAACTTTCAAACAAGTAATCTGTAAATTTATTATTTTTAAAAACTATAATTTACCATGACGAAAAACTTTTTACATCTTTTAAATTCTGAAGTCTTTATGAAGTCTTTAGTAAATGAAATTCAATATTTTGAATATTGCATCTTCAAAAAGTACATAATGATAGTATAAGAGTCGAATACTTTTTTCACAAATGTTTAGGTATTTATTTTTTAATGAAAATTTTAAAATGTAAGACATGCCAGAAATCCTTTAAATCTTTCAGAAACTCGTACAAAATTTCAAAGATTTCGAAATTTTGCATTCTCCTATCTTCGTTTTATATAATCTATATGTCTTTTATTAAAATAGTTGCAATTTAACTTTATTTTTATTTTTTATTAGTTAATTTAAACAATTACTGAAATTTTCAGAGTTGTCCTATTCATTTTTTACCCTATTTAATAAATTATCCATATGCAATATAAGTACTTATTTCACATGAAGCATATTTACATGAATTTATGTTAATTAACTGTGAGTTTTTTCGTGTAAAGCAACTTTCTTAAGCGTACCATAAGATATATATAATATCCTTCAAGAATGCTATTAAACATTACATTTTAAAATATTCACGAAACATAGATGTCTAAACATACGGGTAAAAAATTTTAATTCGCACGAACTTTTTATCAATACAATATTGAAAATATTTGAATATTGTAACGGAAAAAATAACATTTTTATGATAGAATTTGTGATTCCAAATTTGAATAATAAATGAATATTTTAAAAATAATGTGTATGAAATTGCTTTTGCATAAACCAGTGGTTGCGTTCAAATTTTTCTTTAATTATTACTGAGGAATACATTTTTATTTGTTTTCTGTTTGATACAATACCTAATCTTGGATATATTCACGTCACTGATTTCAAATCTGAAATTGGCTTATCTCTCCAAGCTATCGATATTTTAAATAACATTTTTAGTCCATTTTTTGTCAAAATTTACGAGTTTAAAAGCTTTTTATATAGCACATGAAGTTGCATAAATGTTGCGACAAACTTCTAGTGTATTTAGTACACATCATCAGGATTAAAATAGCATAGTAATTCATATCTGAAAATGTTTTCATACGCCACTAGGGGCGTTTTCCGATTACGAATTGTTTCTTTTGTCAAGCTAGTTAACTGCTTCTTCTGAACAGCTCATAATGCGGAAGTAACCCTATATATAGGGTCAGATCATATAGGGAGGCAACATCGACATTTACAGGCATGAGATATTATGCAGTTTTGATCCTGAGGATTTGCCCTAACTTTCCTAGAATTTTGTCGCAACATTTACGTTATCCTCTGTTATATATAAAATTTTTAAATGTGCGCATTTCGACTAAAAATAGACTAAAAATGTCATTTTAAAAAAATCTGTAGCTTTAAAGTCAAAACTAATTTCAGATTTGAAATTCCCACACACAAATTAGAGAAGATCAATTATTTGCCTAAATGCAACAAAAAAATGGTTCCCCAATGTAATCAATGATATATAGTTTTTTTTTTCAATACAGTGTTATCGCGTGTCAAAGTTAGTCCTATAATTCTCATAAAAATAGTTAATAATTTATTATGAAACTCTGCCACGAAATGGTACCTTTTATTCTTCGCGATCATTTTCGAAAAGTAAAGTTTGAAGATAGCTCGAAGAACAATTCTGAAACTTTAAAAATATCTTTGAGATCTTCTGTGTCTCCTCCCACTTCAATTTGCGTTAGTATAGATTTCCAATAACTTTTATTCACAGCACGAAGTATCTAGAAATTCAATAATCTGGAAGAGACTTCCTCGGATGTACAACTACGAAAAGTCACAAATACCTCCCTCCATTAAATTTTCCCGATGAAAGAAAGAAAATATTAGAGGTTAGCGCGAAACGACTTTTTGTTCTTTGCTGTTATCAACAAAATGATCTTCTTTTTTTTTACCTCTTCGATATTAGAAAAAGAAATAAAAAAATGAGAATGGTTTGGAATATTTTGAAATATGAACTGTGGAACAAAATGAGTATTCATTGACGATAAATGGAGTATGGAATTTTTAGTTTTAGATGCAGTGACGAGAATAAAATTCGATTTTATGTTTTAATGATAAATTGTCTTTGCGGTCTTGATAATGGGTTTTTCCGACTGGAAGAAATTATTAGATTTTAATAAAGCATCTACATTCGATGTGAACAATTTCAATGCAATAACTTTTGGTATTGGGCAGTTTTAAATAAATTCAGTTTTACCACGAATGTTACTTGTAGGTTTTTAAACTACTCACCAAATCGTCTACATTTTTATATTTGATGGAGTATTTAGAAATATTCATTTTTATTGGTATTTGCAAATAACAAAATATAGCATTATTGGTTATAATGAAACATTGAAACGAGGAAATTTTAAAAAGAAATTGATAAGTCAGTTTGAAGCTGTTTCATCAACCGCTCACTTTTTTGCCACAGAAGTAGAAATTATAAGATTTTAACAAAGTCTCCTTTAAAAACTTACGTAATAACAGATTTAAAAAAATAATCCATTGAAGCTTTATTATTAGTTATTTTGCCAGTTTTTCTGTTTTTTTTAAGAAATACACCCTAAAAAGTCTTAAAAAGATTTTTCATTTTTTTACTCGATCGTACATTAAAAGATACGCATTTTCGTGAATATTTGCAAATAATTGAATATAGCTTTATATGAAACTATTCCAAAATTTAATACAACTACCATTTTTAAAAGAAAATGAAGAAAAAAACGTCAGGTTTATTGAAATTTTATATATTTTGCGATTCGTCAAAATTGAGCAAAATTACGTTGCATGCATGCTATAACGTAGAGCCCCGAAAAACGGGACAAAATGCTTGACCATGGTTGAGTGATGCGTGCTCAGAAGGAGCAGGATAGGGGGGGGGAGGGAGTTACTCTTTATAAGTGTGCTTGAATATCGACTTTTTTTATTATACACGTTTTGGGAGCCGGGGTATCCTGGTTGGTAGGGCAATGGACCCATGTCCAAGAGGTCATGGGTTCGATCCCCGCCGGCCGAGTGGTGTAATCATGGGTTCAATCCCCGTGTAGTAAATTCTGACTGATGCACGTTAAATCTGTCGAGTCACAAAATCCTCTACGGTCCCATAATAATTCATACCTATGGAGATGCTGATCCTGGCGTTTTCTTGTCTTCTGGATTGGTTCAACATAGCAAGACTACGATGTTGAACATTGGTAGTCGTAAGCCCAAAATTGAGTCAGCTGTTCAACGATGGTTATAAAATAAAATAAAATATACACGTTTTGAGCCGTGGTGGTTCAGGAGATAGAGTGTTCGCCTTTACATAATGGGAAACCGGGTTCGAATCCCAGCGATGTCTGACCAATATGAATTCCACACTCAGCTCGGTTCATAAGAATTCCACTAACATTCTAGAAGAGCGAAGACTAAATTGACCCATACTGATCCCCAGCACGGATCAATTTAGTAGTCTGATGTAATGAACATAAACTGCGCAGTGGAGTAAATGAGAAAGATGTCACTATGTTCGGACTACTAAGTTGCGCAGTGGGGGGGAATATGAAAGATATCATTACGTTTGGACTACTAAAGGATCAAATTGCTTGTTTATGGTAACCCCTGCAGAGTCTCTCTTTTAGGAAGTATTGACTCGGCTCGCGCCGACCACAGTGCTGACGAAAAATATCCTCAGTGGTATACGTTTTATTGGCTAGAGTTTCCTTGCCGTCAGGCTAATCTTGGAAGGTTTCCATGGTTTTCCTTTCCATGTAACAAAAATTCTAGTTAGTTCTATCAAAAAGTATTCCAAGAAAGCAAATTTCTCCCAATACTTGATTTAGGAGTTCCCTTGTCCTTAAGGTTTGGTTCAAAATGACAAGGCTATGCAGTTGAGCATCGTTAGTCATAAACTCAAAATTGAATCAGCTGTTCAACGATGGTGTTAAAATAAAATAAAATATGCCCCTTTGGCTTCCATTGGTTTTGTTTGCGTCCAGTTGTAGCTCACAGTCAAAGTGGTTTTACTTAAGTGGGACACAGAGTAGTAGTAATTTAATCAGATATTGAGTTTATATTTTTGTAGCTTGAAGATATTTAGTTTCATAGAGGCTTTTATTTCCAGTAAATTATAACTGGATGTAGTTATAATAACATTTATAAAGGAAAAAAAATCGAAAAAACAATAACGAACAGTTCCGAAAAAATACTTCCTAGTGGTTTTGCTTTATCAATCCTACTCTTCTGTGGCCATAGAAACAAGACTATAATTTCAATTTACAAATCGTGAAATTTGAAATTTGTTTTCGCAATACAAAGTTTAATCACTAGAAATGGTGGGTATTGAACCATAATAACTTTTAAATTAGTCGTGGCCTTATACATGGTGTCATGATGAACCATGTTACCATGCAGACTAAACCATCTTAAATATAGTTACATTAATCAACTTAAACAAAAATAATTTCAATTTAATACTTAATTAAAATTGCAGCAAATATGCATGCTGTTATGGTTCAAGGTAGCAATATTATGATTCAACATTGAACTGATTCTTGAGAGTAGGTGATTTAAAAAACATCCGGCCGCTAATACTTGGAAAATGTCCACTTTTCAAACATGAAATACGTTGCCTTTTAAGTTAAAAAATTCCATATTTTTGACTCCATATTTTAAATTTTTTCTGGATTTTGGATTTTATATATTTTCAGTAGAATTTATAATATTTATAATTAATTTAAAAGTTCCGCAGACAATAGTGTATATATATTTGAATCCTGTTAATAAGGATAGCAAATTTATAATGAAAAATAAATCAACTTAAATTCTAAACATATATTTAGGAAAACGTGCATAATATAAATTTCCACAGAGCACATTTGACATAAACAGAACATTTTACAAAGTACTCATTTATCATTTATTATTCAAACTTCATTTTATCTATTAATTCGAAACGTTATTAAGCTTTAATTTTTGCAATAACAAAATATTTACGAAAGGAAATGTCAATTAGAATCTAGTTCGTTTGATTGCACTGAATAAACTAAACTTAACTCAGACAGTATATTTTTTTCTTCCAAATATACCTAATTTACGAACTCCGACAGCTTGGAAGAAATGTTACAGACAATATAATACCTTAACATATACAATACTACTTTTCAGCGCTACGTGCCCGGACTCAGCAATTGTGCTTCTGTCCGAGCGCTTAGATGTTCGATAAATTAACTTCTAAGGCCCTGCAAATTATTCTGACGGTGTTCCCGGAGCTGTAGGATTGTATCGGATCACGTATTATACAGCTTAAGCAACTACGGTGGGAGGAAGAAATAGGAGAGGTCGTAAATTTTTATCGTAAACGTAAGTCATTTCAAGAATAAGAAGATGAGTGCAAAGAAGAGTTCTGAACTTACGACTCTTTTGGGAAAACGAAGGCTGTACGCTATGCATTTTCCTTAACTAAAATCAGTTTTTTTTATCAAAGAAAAGAAGTCGAATTTAAAGAAGTAAAATTAGAATTCATGGAAGTAAAATTATAATTTTAAAAAATATAAGCAGTGTGTTAGTATTTTTTTTTCTTTCGACAGTTCGATAAAGAAAAATATTTGCCGAAGTTATTATTCACTTTAAGTTTGAAATCAATTTGACTTCTTTTTAAAAAATATTGATGTTGAAAAATTTTTAAGATAAGACCTTGATGAATATAACTTTTTCGTAGCTGTTTTTTTTTTCGAAACTACGCGTCTTGATAGCATTATCATATAAATACAAGCCCAACCAACTAAGTATACCCTTTTGTCATTTTTCCTTTTTTTAGCATCAGAACTTATACACCCTTCATAAGACCTTGATAATATAGATCTTCATAGAACTTTATGGACCTTCTTAAGATAAGATCTTGATGAATTTAACTTTTTCGTGGCTGTTCTTTTTCCAAAACTACGTGTCTTAATAGCATTATCATATAAATACAAGTTCCACCAACTCAGTATACCCTTTTGTCATTTTTCCTTTTTTAGCATCAGAACTTATACACCCTTCATAAGGCCTTGATAATATAGACCTTCATAGAATTCATAGAACTTTATAGACCTTCTTAAGATAAGACCTTGATAAATTTAACTTTTTCGTAGCTGTTTTTTTCCCCGAAACTACGCGTCTTGGTAGCATTATCATATAAATACAAGCCCCACCATCTTATTATACTCTTTTATCATTCTTCCTTTTTTTAACACCAGAACTTATACACCCTTCATAATTTCGCTTTATTTTGTTACGTTACTTTAAAAACGTTTGGGGCTACACGGTCTGAAATCTGAGGGGGGTTCAGAATTTATATATTAATCATCCGCATCGTCCAGTAGAACAAAGAAACACGTCAGACAGATCGCAGAGTACATACTGCGTACGTGGTTCAAAGAGTTTCTAATGATAATTAAGATTAATTAATCCCACTCCTCTGCGTACCGAATTCTCTAACAAAGAAACTGAAAAACCTGTGGTTCCAACACCATCTTGAACCTAATGCATGGGATCCATGTTTTTGTAAGAAGCTTCAAATAGCTGGGTAACTGTCTTCCTAAATGTCTCACTGAAGCTTGCGCAGCGAAGGCTGGTTATTCTGGCTTTTCACAGGTTTGTACACATTCCAGACACATTAATGTGTCTGGAATGTATATAAACGTGTAATTATAATAAAATTTCTAATTTAAGAATTTGCATCTTCATTGGAATTCTAAATTTTATAGCATAGTGAACTGTTAAAGAAAAAAAAAAAAAAAAAAAAAAAGTTTTTAAAAGTCTGAAATAAGTTAAATTATCATAATAAATTTTAAATGTATCTGTATGTTTTAATGTCCTGGATATGTAGGATTTTTGGAACTATTTCTTACGTTGAAGTTCTCTTCTTTTTTAAAGAAACAATTTTTACAAAAAAATAATAATTTCCCTCAATACTTTATCCCTTATAATATTTTATTGTATGAAAATTGGTATAAAAGACTTTAGTATTAATTATATGTACATTGTAAATAATACCGGACTGAAATACGGTAAAAGGTTCTGTCATCTTACGGAGTGCATCATCCGGAAATTTCATTTTACATTAAGATTCATTTTTCCCGTAAAATTTTAAACAGTCATTTTTATATTAATTTTTATTCAATTTGAGTGATTCAATGATTTTGTAATTAATATTACCGTAATTTTTATGGTTTGACGGTAAGTTTTACTGTAAACCATTAAGCATCAAAGAATTATACAGAAACATCTAAAATTTACCATGATAATTTAACTTATTAGTTTTTACATCAGATTTTTTTTCAATCAAATTTTAAAGTAAAAATGGATTTTAAGTTAAAAAAAAGTACCGGCACCCTACATATGTTCAATTTAATCTATTTTCAATTTATCTTAAAATAATTTGTGTGAAATATATATTGAATCCATAATTTGTGAAATATGGTCTAAAAATAAATCATAAATCATAATCTAAAAATTTATATTTTTGCCGTAAGATACTATACCGTTATTTTTACACTGATATTTATTTAGAGAAATTCAGCGATTTTATGGTAATTATTACCGTAATTTTAACGTTAACTTTATCCGAAAATTTTTACAGTGTAGAGTAATGAGAACTCTTAATTCAGGAAGCAAAAACGCATTTCTGTAACTCAACAAATATTAATAAAAATTAATTACTAAAAATTAACTATTAAAACATTAATAAAAATTAATTAATAAAACATAATAAATTAATAAATAATTGAAATAATTAATAAAATTGATGAAAATTAAAAATAAATAATTACTAAAATTAGTAATTAAAAATTATTCAATAAAAATTAATAATATTTATTATTAAAATATTTAACAATAAATTTTTAACTTATAATTAAAAATTAACATTTTTATTAGTTAGTATCACGCTCAGAAACCAAATTTACTTACAATTCAAACAAAATATTTTCAGTTTTAAATATCTGGCATGGAATTCATTAGGATTAACATGAAAATAATACATTATTTTAATTTAAACATCAGTATATTAATTAAAAACAAAAAAAAATCTTTTTTCTTTTAATTTTATCTTTATATGTACCATTAGATGAAATTTTATGTCTTGTAATAAAGTGTACTACAACATTCTTTTTTAATAAAAAGAAAAAAACTGAATTCTTTCATTAATGTTCTAGACTTCTTTATTCTCCTCGCGTGAGTTCCGATAACCAAAATTTTTGCCCAGGCGGTATTCCATTCAAGACATTAACTAAAGAATGCAATTAAGTTTCCGAGATAATTGTCTACTTCGATACTTTTAATTACACCTTTTCTGAGGTACATTGCTCCACCAAATCCAATTATACACTTATAATCTTAGAAAATTTTACTTAAAATCCAAGACAGCTAATTTGATGGTCGAGAAATTCTTGGCATGATTTTGAAAATTCTTTCTCTCGCTTATAGTAAATATTTGAGATGGGTTTAGTTTTATTTTATAATACCAATGTGGGGTATGACTAAATTACTATATACGACTAAATTAGTTTTGTTTCAACATATTAGGTAGTAAAATTGTATAATATTTATCATGCGGCTATAGATATAGTTTTTTTTAACTTGAGTCGTTTAAAGAAGACGATGAATTGGTAATGGAGCTTGATGTAATTCAAGCTAAGAATTAGCAGAAACAAAAATTAATATAACCATTTACGAAAAAAAATTAAAAATAGTTTTTAAAAATAGTAAACAGCTTTGTCCAGAATATATATGGTCTCTAAAATATATAAGTTAAAAATTAAAAACCATTATAAAATTCAAACTTGTACATATTTTTATTATTTCTTTAACTAACTTATACACGTTTTAAAACAAACTTGGATGTAACTTGTATTAAATATTCTGAAAAACGTTAAAAATACATTATAATTTTTTTTAATAAATTCTTCCTGTAAGAGAGCATATATTAACACATGTGGGATGAAGAATTGAGGAGATTTAAAATTAAACATAAGTAAGCATTGGCATTAGTCATAAACAAGCACATATTTTCGGTGAGCTAGTGTGTGTAGACACACGATGGTGGCGATAGTGTAGACGCATTCTCACTGACCCCATATAAATTTCAATGTAACAAATATTAATTGGTTACAAATGTAACACGTTTGATGCATTTTATTCTGTAATGAAAATAATTTTGTTGGATGATAAACCTTTAGAATTAGAGTATTTAATATTAAGTGAGCATTTTAGCACGAAACTTTTAATTCACTCTCTAAATGCTTTAAAAGAATTAAAAGCAGATGCTTAATCAAGTTTGCTAAAAAATATAATTCAATATTGATAAATAAAAGAAGAATTTTTTCCATATATTAAACTAAAACATAATATCAGTGAGCGTCTCTCCCTTCTTCTCTTTTGCATGTTCTTTTCATAGCTCCAGTAAGAAAGATTTCGCTATACCATGTACTCTGTCTGTTGTCCGTTCGGACCATTCGTGCTAAAACTACGGTTATTAAAATTGATTCGACTTAAAAGTGATTCATTGCTTTCATATAAAACAAATTTAATAATGATTTTCAAATGCATTGATTTGCGTTTGAAATGCATTTCTTAGTGTAGTGAAAAGCTCAATTAGAATTTCTATTTTAAATTTATTGTAATACCTTTCTTTGTCGCCTGGACAGGACTTTCCTCTTGGCGACGAATTCTTTGTATTTATGTGTTTGTTTTTGTTCCCAATAAAGTTTGTTTTCGATTTTTAAAAAAAATATTAAAATATGTCAATATTTATTCTCAAGGAAGGTTTCGATTGAAATTGATTTCATTTTGGATTTATATATATAATAGAACTCCGCTTTCAAATTTGCCCATTTCGTACGTTATCCCGCTTCCTACGTCATTGTCTGCTGATCCGTGACCGATAATGTTAAATTATCCCGGATTTTACGTTAGCCTTCTTTTAAAAAAATCCCAATTCATGCTTTTTTCCAACAGATAAAAATCATTTTTCTCTACAAAGATCGAGGAAACTTTCTGAGATTCTTCTGCTTCTCTGGCATTTTTTCTATTCTAAACTATTGTCCTTGTATGAGACAAGAAATCCCCCTAGAGTCAAAATCAGAAGGGGGTGGGATGGGCAATGCATAGGACGTTAAACAAGGTGGACAAGAATGGTTAAAGGAAGTATGGGAATTTTTTCCAGAGAACTTCAACCCTTGAATCTTGGAATAACCCAATCATTTACAGAGGGTTGCACTAGACAACTAGGCAATCATTTATTTTTCTTGATTCCGGTGACATGCAAAATGCTTCTAAAGCAAATATAAATGTTCTGGAAGCTCTGAATTTGAATTCTACATTGTTGGGTTTTGTCGACTAAAATACATTACAAATTGGTTTAATTAAGTTTCTCGGGGTTAATTGATTCTCTGTATCCAACGGGAACATTGACTCTTCGGAATAAAATTGCGTGGCTGAAATTCTTCCAAAGTGAATGGCGCGTATGTTGACTGCAACTCACATCGCACAACTTTTCAGTTACTTCTGATTTAAGGCCTTCTCCCGATGATAGTAATGAAAACTATGAATATCAGCAAAAAATATCGGAGGATTAACTAAAAACTGATCAGGAATTTGAAAACATAGAAACTCTACAACATTTGCGAACGTAAACCAAAAAGCATTTTTGAAAACAATAGTAAGTGTTGCGAGAAATATTTGATATTTGATTCTAAAAACAAAGATTACACATTTTTCAGTAGTTTATTGATGTATGCGAGTGTCTGTCGATTTTTGAAAAATATGCAATGATTTTTTTTTTATCCCGAATTTACGTTATTCCAGTTCGTGCGCTTTTTGTCCGACGGAAAAGGTAAAATCGGGATTCGACTGCATATCTAATATTACTACTAATAAATTTTAATAAATTACTTATTAAATTATCGAGCTTCTTCACACTAGTCCCAAAGCTTGTCCATATTAACCCCATATATCCCCGAGTGTGGAGAAAAACAGCCTTTTTTTCAATAAAAAAAAATATTATGAAAAAACTAAACAAATGCTTTATTCCACATATCGGAATGTAGGTAATTGTTCAAATTGTTAAAAATATATACTTCAATTTCTATTAAAGATGCTGCATCCGGTGACAATATTGTAAATATTTCAATGGTGCCTTTGATGTATAATAAATCAAATTAGCAACTTCGTCGAAATTAAACTGTGCACTTGATTGTTATTACTAATCATGCGAGTCAATGAATTTCATTTGTAATGTTATTTTCAAGAAATGGACTAAACTGTTATAAACTTACTTAAGTTTAAAAAAAATACGCAAATCTAAAACAGTAAAAAATATATTTTAAAGCTAAGCAAATTTTAAAGGGTATTTTTCAAATTAAACGGAAGCAAAGAAAGCCAACTATTTTATGAATTTAAGAAATAACAAAAATTAGCGGAGGTCTCTATTTTTTGATGATTCGTAGGCTTGTACCATACTTAGATAACCGAAAAGTACCCTTTAATAAAATAATTTAGATTCAATAGAGCTCTACGAGAAATAAAAGAGAGTATAATAAAGCAGGGTTCGTGATTTTTTTGATTGTTTTAAAAAAAATCAAAAGAATCAGATTTTTTTGATTTAAATCGGATTATTTTGATTTAAATCAGATTTTTTTGATTTTTATTCAAATACGCTGTAAGAACTTTAATTTATGATTAAAAAAAATTATAAATGTTTAATCAAATTAACTTAATTTTAAAACTATATTGTAACAATATTTTAGAAGCTCTAACTAAAATAATTTTTCATTATAATACATGGCTTTGAATGCATAGCAACCATTTTGAAACAAATGCATGATTAAAATTTAAAGACTAGATGAAATAGAGAATTTAAAGAATACTTCAGGGGTCTGTCTGGGTTTTTCTGAGAGGTACCTTTTTTGTGAAAATTAAAAATTATATTAAAAAGTCCACACAAATATGGTAAAAATATGGATTTATTGTTTCTTACGAGACACAAAAATAAAATTTTAAGAAAAAGTATTTTGTGTGATTATTCTATCATTTTTCCTAAAGTTGAATTTGTAAAGGTACCGGCTTGGACAGACCCCTGTGCTTTAACTATTAAAACAAAGTTTCAGTTAGCAAACCATAACTTTAATTTAAAATTGTGATTTCTTTTTTTTTTTCTCTTGATTTTTAACATGACAAAAAAAATGTAGCAGACTGTGTTTATAAATGTAGTCATTCATCAAAAAATAAATATTTAATCTATATATTTTTATATTAAAATATTCATTTTTAATTCTATATCAAAATAGATAAGTTAAGCTAAAAAAAAAATAAGAAAATCTATGTATTCATTGGAATTTTTTTTCGCAAAATTTCTTTATAGAAAATCAGATACTGTCAAAGATACTGTAAACATATTATGAGAAAAAAATACCAGTTAATAACCCTACTGCATCAAATAAACTTCGAAAGAGTTTGAAAGGGAAGAATGACACTATATTAGGAAAAAAACATCTGAATTCATCAGCCCTTTTTTTTTTCTGTTTTTGGCATATTAGGGTAATTTCTTTTTAATATAACCTCAAGCTTCAGAAATATACATTTTCCACCAATAAAATATGATATAGATTTTAATTCACGCTTTTTCATTCAAAAGGTAGAATTTTAATTAACATTATTTGTATTATTTTTTGAAAAAAATTCATGTTTATTAATTACTTTCTACAACTATGCAAGTCTATATTAAGACAGTATTAAATGTTTACTTTAATCTGTACTTTCAATCTCAAGAATCAAAATATTTTTAAAAATGTAATTTCAAATGTGTTGGAATTTAACACACACCAAGAAAGTAATTTCGTTAACTAAAATTAATTAATGCAGCAATTTATTTAAATTAAATTTTAATGCTAAGAAAAGAAAATAATAAAAGCATCAAAAATTTAAAACATTGTTTTTTAACTTTTAAAATCAATATATATAGATAAAAAAATTAGTTGATTTAAATCAATGATTTTTTTAAAAAAATCATTCGATTTAAATCATGATTTAAATCGTGATTTAAATCAAGCTGATTTAAATCAACGAACCCTGTAATAAAGTAAATGAGTAATTATGTTTAAAAATTAAAATCGGCTTAATTGCAAATGAAAACATCTTGCCATCCAGTTATAATAAACTTTTATCTTAAAGCCTAGACGAAAGATGTTTGCTAATAAGAACTCTTCTTCTCTTATTTTTAAGACAACCTTACTCTGTTACTTATATGGAAAGATAGTTTTTTGACAAGTTTGTAAAATTGTAAAATGTATATATATATATATATATATATATATATATATATATATATATATATATATATATATATATATATATATATATATACATATATATATATATATATATATATATATATATATATATATATATATATATATATATATATATATATATATATATATATATATATATATACATATATATATATATATATATATATATATATATATATATATATATATATATATATATATATATATATATATATATATATATATATATATATATATATATATATATATATATATATATATATATATATATATATATATATATATATATATATATATATATATATATATATATATATATATATATATATATATACATATATATATACATATTATATTTTGATTTTAAAAGTAAGCAATTTACTAGTTGTGATATTCTTTATACCTGTCATTTTCTTTTTTAGTAAATTATACCATATCACATATTCTACTGTAAAATACTCCTGACAAAAGTACGGTAAGAAATACTGACACCCTGAAGGCTGGAACTTATTACTGTAAAATCCATTTACACCATAAAATTTTGCAAATCAAATCGCAATTTACTTTATGCGTTAACAAAAAATTACACTTTGACTCTCCTTTT
This sequence comes from Parasteatoda tepidariorum, assembly GCF_982258835.1. Taxonomy (NCBI): domain Eukaryota; kingdom Metazoa; phylum Arthropoda; class Arachnida; order Araneae; family Theridiidae; genus Parasteatoda; species Parasteatoda tepidariorum. Next base: position 45,901,785 of record NC_141756.1, read on the forward strand.
ATAATCATCATCCTTATAAAAATATCCAAGCGTTTTATAAAATTAAAACAAAGCAAGCAATCAAGAAATTATAATGAGTTTCGTATATTAAATTAATAATAATAAAAAAACAATTATCTCTCTGTCAAACTAGTGAAATTTGTTACTACATAAGGATATTACGATCAATGATACCATTTTCCTACGCTTTAAAATTTAAAAAAAAATGCATTAAGCTTTTTACATCCTATACACTGTAGGAAATTTCACAGAAAGATGTTTAACTAACAATTTATTTAATTATTATCTTACGGTATTCAAACGATCTAAAAAAAGATTATGTTCGAACTTTTATAGGTGAAAAAATCTTTTTTGACTGTTTTCATAGTTAAACAGCGTGAGTTTTATTCGCACCAACTAGGACCACCTTGTAAAGCCCCTTAGCTACTTGCAGCTGGGTATATGCTATAACCGTGAGACTAATCTGTCAATCTTATGACCGGCTAGACGAGGTAACAAATCCTAGCATTGACACCACAATATTTCCTCCAACAGCAGTAGTCCCCAGTGTCCTTCACTACCCAATTGTTGACCCTGGACTATTAAAATACAAAACTCACATTCTCGCATGAATGGCAGCCCGATATAGCTGCTAAAAGCAAAAAAAATCCAATATTTCTCATATCTCACGAAAGATGCACCACCAGATAAACTAATTAAAACACATTTCATGGTTTACACATTTAAACTCATTTCACCTACAATTTAACTTGTCCATTGCTTAACGAAAATCCTAACATAACCTAACTCCAATATTAGGCCAGCAAGTTAAAATTTAAAGGTTTTAAAACCAATACTAGTTGCTAATTGCTAGAAAGCAGAATGTTTTTGTATTCACAATGTTTTAATCATATCACTTATAAACGGTTTCAAAACCGTAAAGAAATATTTTTAACCATACACTTTACAGTTAACTGGATTAATAGACAGCTGCCGGTTATTTTACCGTAATTTTAGAACGAAAATTTTAACAATGTACAGCGAAAACTCTTTGCTTACTTGCTTACTTATCCTCTACGTGCCTTGGGCACTTAAGGCCTCTAGCATATCCCTCCAACGCCTCCTGTCTTTAGCAATAGATCTTGCTTCCTCCCAGCCAGATATTCCACATTCTTTTAATTCGCCCAAAAACATGCGCTGGATGGTAAGTCTGGGTCTTCCTCTTGTTCTCTTACCATCAGGGGCCCATGTAAGAGCAACAGATGAAATTTTTTCTTTGGGCATTCTAAGGATATGTCCGAGCCAGCTCCATCTTCGTTTTTTAATTTCATCTTCGATTGTTTTTATTTTAGCTTTCTTTAATAGATTTTGATTTGATACTTTGTAAGGCCAGAAAATTTTAAAAATAAATCTTAAACATTTGTTTTGAAAGGTTTCTAATTTTTGTATTTCGATCTTAGTCTGTTTCCAGGTTTCTGCGCCATATAATAGTACTGCTCTAACAATAGCTTTGTAAACAACTATTTTTGTCTTTATTTCAATATTTGACTCTCTCCAAAATTTATGTAATCCCTTAAAACATGTTCTTGCTTTGATTATTCTCTGTCTAATATCTTCACTACTTCCACCTTTTTTATCTACAATAGAACCTAAATAGCTAAATGACTCTATGTCATCTATTTCGTGATTTTCGATTTTAATTTTGTCATTTTTCTTTTGATTTATTCTCATTACTTTAGTTTTCTTCTTGTTCATGAATAAACCTACACTATTTGAATATTTGTTGAATTTGTCTGTTTTAAGTTGAAGGTCTGTACATTTGGATGAAATAAGTACGATGTCATCAGCAAAATCAAGGTCTTCTAAAGTAGTTGTGAAATTCCACCTTATTCCTCTTTTTTCATCTTTCAAGCTGTTTCGCATAATCCAGTCTATCACCAGTATAAATAAAAATCCCGATAAAACACATCCTTGTCTCACGCCAGTTTTTACTAAAAAGAATTCAGTTAATTCGCCATTTACTTCTATACATGCTTTGCTGTTATCATACATATCTTTGATTATGTTAATATATTTTTCTGGTATATTATAAAGTGATAAAATTTCCCATAATTTCTCTCTCTTAACTGAATCAAAGGCTTTACTGAAATCAATAAAGTTTAAATATAAAGAGGTGTTAAATTCTAAGCTTTGCTCAATGATATTTCTAAGTGTGAAAATTTGCTGCATTGTTCCACTTCCACTGCGGAAACCTGCCTGATCTTCTCTTAAAATTCCATAAATTTCATGTTTTAGTCTATTCAAAATTATTCTTCCAAATATTTTTCCCGGTATGGAAAGTAGGCTAATGCCCCTCCAATTTTCGCATTTTGTTAGATCGCCTTTCTTGGGAATTTTCACTATTACTGCTTCTTTCCATTGTTCTGGTATTCTTTCATTTCTCCTGATTTCATTGAAGAGCTTTTGCAACTGTCTTGTAGCGGTTTCAAAATCTGCCTTAAGCATCTCTACCACGATTCCGTCTCTCCCTGCAGCCTTCTTTGGTTTTGTGGCCCTCAGGGCACTCTGTACCTCATCCAGCGAGATATCTTCCAAAGAAAAATCTACAGTAGATGCTACATTTAATGTAACATTTGGGAGTTGCTCAGAATTTTCAACATGGTGTGCGTTAAGCGTATCTTCAAAATATTTTCTCCATCTTTCTTCGATCCTCTTATCCGTAGTAAGTAACTTATTGTTTTTGTCTCGTACTGCACATTGCGAATTTCGTTTATTTCCTTTTATTTGTTTCACTTTCTGATAGAAAGAAACTCTTTAATGCGAAAACTCTTTAATGCGTTTTAATGATTTCTATTAAGTATGATTAAAAAAAGATTTTGCATTTTTAAATTTTTTATGCATATATATGAATAGTTGACCACGATTTTTAATGAATGGAGGAAATGACTTTCCTTAAGAGAATAGATTCCTGATAAGGTACTTTTATTACTACGCATAAATTTGATTTGATTTTTTCTCGATTTTAGAATCAAGAGTCAATCATAAATTTGCAGTGTTTAAAACGCTAGAGAAAAAGCTTCACTGATTATAGCAACAACAAAAAAAGAGTCTAAAGGTATATAAGTCAAGAAATACTTATTGCGAAAATACCTATATATTTTTAAAATCGGAAGAAAAAAATTTGAAAGCCATACATCTATAGAAATATTCAAGCGTGTGATGTTTTTTTTATAATATAAAAACCCTTAAAATGTAGTGCGAAGGGGGGAAGGAAATATCTGAAATGAAGGATTAAAATTGCAACGATCCGTCTACCTCTCTTAAATGACCGGTCGATGCTGACAACACGTTGGATCAAATAGGTTTTCAGGCGAATGAGCAAAGAAAATGCCTGACAACAGCAATCTCACTTTTAGGTGAGAGCGCATGCTAGCAGCAATGCTGAAAGAAGTTTTTCAGGATTTAAAAGTTTGATAGGATAGTTGCTAGTTTTTTGTGATTTCCATTTAGGGTTAAAATGCTTTAAACAACATAAGAGCGGTTCTTTAAAACTTGATATATACATAAGTAATGTGAATTCCAAGACACATATAACAAATAATTTATTATACAAATTATTTGTTAATCCTATCCCTAATAACTACCCTTAATATACAATTATAGAATCTTCCTCAAAATTAAATAAGGTATGCACAAGGCGAGGAATTAAATACGGTATGCGGTAAAAGGTCGAAAAATAATGTTTAAGCATGGAAAAAAGCAAAAACAATATTGAACTGTTAAATTACTAGCAAAAAAGGGGTGTACAAAACATCACAACCAGTTTAAATGACTGAAACATTTCGGAAGATTTTCTAAGAGTCGCTACTCATTTCCTTTCTGTTTCAACAAACAATTGGAGTTTAGATGATTTCAGTGCTTAATTCAGTAGTTATTCGTTGGATATCGATATCGTTTTGGTTTTTTCACCACTTAAATATTAATTTATGACCTTAATTCTGTTTGCTTTTCTGACTAAGTTTTGACAAAGATTCAAAAAATAATTTTTTTCATTTCTTCATTTTTCATGGACAGTTTCATGTGATTTTAAAAATTTCATCAAAATCTATTTAGTTGTGAATGAACTAAATATTTATTTAAATAAAACTAAATTCTAATTTTGAAAAACGATGATAAAATTTTTTTAACTTCAACAATGTGATATGTATATTTTATGATAAGTTAATCTAAAAACACTATTTTTATTCTTTTTGAGGGGGGGTGGATTTGGATTAGATTGGATACCCACAATAAGTGAAATATTGATCAGAATAATCAAGTCAGAAGAGAAGACAAACATTAAAACCTTTTGCCATTAATGTTATTTTCATCATTTTATATGCACACTATAAAAGAATTCCGAATAAAGTCAATGTAAAAAGTACTTTCATCCTGAGTGCATCATCCGTAAAATATTGAAACGTGATTCTTACTGTATTCATTTAAATACATAGATTCTGAGATTTTGGAGTAAATATTACTGTGAAAATTAAGGTTAAAATGAATTTTACGGTAAAAAATACCGACACTCAGGGTACAAGTACTTCGCACTGTAATTATATCTGGAATTTTTTACAATTATACTTTGACTTATTTCTGGAACTGGGAATAAAAATATATGAGCGAAAATTATTTAAAAACTTTATCCAAACTTTTATCCAAAGGCAATTCTGTGCAAAATGTAATTTTATGAACTATATACTATTTTTTTATTATTATTTATTTCGATAATGGTGTAAAACATTATTACTCAGAAACTATTTGCTTGGTTTTATAAAAATTATGGATTTTACCATTGAACATTTCAAACCAAATAAGAAATTTTCGCAAAAGTTATATTTTGCGTGATTTCTAGTAAATTAAGTGAAAATTAGATCATCAAGTTTTATAATTGTGAGGAAATATATTTTCAGAGTTGTAACGAAATTCTAAATTAATAAAATTAACATTTAATTGACCATACTTAAGACCGTTATTCTGCGCTTCCTGTGCGATACTTTAGACGGCTCTTCTATATAAAATTTCTGTAAAAAGCACTGCCTCCCTGAGTGCAGCATATATAAAATCCAGCGCAACTTTTTTTAAATAAAATTACAAAAAACTGATTCAGATGTAAAAAAAATCACATAAGAAAAGTAATAAACATGTAAAATAATCTGGAACATAGATAAAAAAAATATTTTTGAAACGCAGAATAATGTAATTTTGTATCGCATTATATTAGATAATAGAAAAAGTACAGATTTTACTTAATTTTACGCCTATTTAAAAAAAATTCAATTCTGATGAAAAAAAATTCGACAAACTTGTAAATAAAGGAATATTACAAATGAAACTAAGCAAAAGTTACATATCTACTGTAATTTTAACTGGACTATACTAGATCATTCAGAACATAAATAATGAAAACATTTTTGAAACGCAGAATTATAATATCTATCGAATAATTTTTATCGTAAAACATTGGATAACTTGAAAAGGTAAAATTTTTTCTAAAGCTGACGAGTATTTTAAAAACTTTAATTAAAGAAATTTACATAAAACTATAAATAAAGGATTATTACTATAATCATTATTTTGACAAACATTTTTGTCATGAAATCAAGTGGCTTTTAACAACTCTTAGAAATTTGAATAAATTACTTGCTCACTCGTTTGCTATTTCAGTACATTCTGGGAGTTCTCCAGCATTTTTTACCTATTATTAAATTTCTTACTCTCATTTACGGGATGGTTCAGTAGCTCGTCAATCAGGTTTCCCGATGTATATTCCTGACAACTACTAAAGGGCAATTTCATGTTGTATTGTATTTCCTAATCTGTGTTAATTGATAAGTTGATTAAAGAGTTGTGCTTTTGACAAAATTAGTGTCTATAAGTGAGGATAGTATTTTTCTCAATTCCATGCATTGTTCGCTGGAAGCCTTTTTCAGGAAGCAGTTTTGTTCATAACGAAAAAATAGAAAAATATGCAATAAATAGGAATGAATAAGTATCCTTTTTTATGGTGCTTTTTTAACCGATAGAAAAATTTTACATTTAAAGATTTAAAACAAGAAGAGCAGTTAAACATTTAAACTTTATTTTAAGAGCATGCAAGCAATTATAATTTTTAGGATGAGATATTTTTGAAACCTCATAGAAGAACACTATAAAAGATATTATGTTTTGGATGTTGACTTGCTCTTTCAGTTCTTTACCAATGTTTCAAAGAAACATTGCCATCTGTATCAAAAATAAGTTATTGCCTGAAACAGTCAAGAAAAATAATAACAAAAACTGTACGCTATAAACGGATCATTAAGTATAGATATCCGAATGTTGCTACGCCGATTATTGAGCAAGAAATGAGAAGAAAAGAATCTTCGTTCCATGCAACAGATCTGATATCATAAACTATTGGAACTGGTGTATTTCTCTCATTTCTTGTATTTGGTATGATTACATGATTTTCTTTTATACTAAAAACAGTTTATAAAGGTAATTTCTATTATTTTTATAAAATGCAGATAGTGTTATATTTGATATAAATAATTAAGCAAATTTTCACTATTTTTTGAAGAAAAAAAATTTATAATAACGTAAGTTATGTTCATAAAGGTGAAAAAATTACTAATTTAAAACTAACATAAGTAGACTCTTAAATTTTCTTCGGATCTAAGTATAGATATCCGATTGTTTCTGCGTCAATTATTGCGAAACGAATGAGAGAAAAAGAGTTCGCTCCAATGCAATAGATCTGATGTCTTAAACTATTGGAACTAGTGAATTAATGTAATTTCTTACATTTATTACTACATCTATTTCTTTTCTACTTAAAACAATTTATAAAGGTAATTTGTATTATTTTTATAAAATTTATCTAGTGTTATATTTGATATAAATAATCTCTCTCTCTCTCTCTCTCTCTCTCTCTCTCTCTCTCTCTCTCTCTCTATATATATATATATATATATATATATATATATATATATATATATATATATATATATATATATATATATATATATATATATATATATATATATATAAATATATATATATATATATATATATATATATATATATATATATATATATATATATATATATATATATATATATATATATATATATATATATATATATATATATATATATATATATATATATATATATATATATATATATATATATATATATATATATATATATATATATATATATATATATATATATATTTCTCTTTTCTCTTACACGGCGATAAAAAGAAGCCTCATTACAACTCTCCGAATGGCAACGCTGGAAAATCGACCAATGATTGCCGCTTAAAAATGTCACATGCCAAATCTAGCTGAGATGGCTCAACATATAGCGCTTTCAAAAATGGAAACTGAAATAACCAGAAAGAGCATAAGCTAGGCAGAAGTGAGTAGTCTTTGTCGATAGATCTCTATTTTGGTATTTTGTCGAAAGCGCTTTTTTTCACGAATTTATGTATTACGAATTTATTTGACGATTTTTGATTTATATCAAGAATTTTTTTTTTTTATTATTGTTATTTGTTATTCATAGAAAAATGAGTCTCAGTCGTGCTGTTACGATTTAAGATTCTATACTATAGCACATTTCTAATAGGTTTATGAAATTACATGTCATTTATTTGAATTCAAATTTATTTTAATGACTTACTATTTGCTAAAAAGATGTAATTTTTTTTTAAAAAAAGTTGTTATATGTATTTGAATGATTGTTTTGGATTCTTAGAATTTTGTGCATTTGCAATGTACCTAAGTTAGTAGCGAGCGAGGTGAGCTTGATTTGCGAAGCAAACTATATAAGATTGCGTAGCAATTTTCGGGGGTTGGCGAGCGTCAGCGAGCAGGGGGCGTAGCCCACTAGTATCTTTATATTTGTCAAACCTAAAACGAAAATGGTAGTACGTATAATTTTCATAGTAAGCTCCTATCACTACCGAAAATTCTCCCTATGTTTTTCTAAAGTAATTATATAGGTATTTATATTTATGATAAAATAGGTATCACCATAGAGCTATTTATGATAAAAACATTTAGAAACAGCAATATTATTTATCAATACTATGTTATACAAGAGACTATTTTTCTTCAAAATGAAATTTCCGCTTGAGATTGTTGTAAATGATGGTATGATGCCGACGGGAACGTTAAATAGAAAAACACCATTTGAAATACTTTAACAACACAAAATAGGTTTTAAATTCATAAGCACTAGACATAATTAAAATAGCAATTGAAACACCTTTATCTTGTAAATTATTATCTACTGTCGAATTGTTTCAAATAATTTTTACATTTTATCATATGAAGGTTTGGTGATTTCCACATTATTACCGTTTTTATCTTCTTCGTCTTCCTCAGAATTTATTGCTGTGTTGTCTTTATTTTTCACCCTGTCTAAAATATCCGTTTCGATTAATGTTTCTGTGGTTGCAGCCTCAGAATCAATAAAAAGAAAAACATTGATCAATACTTCATCATTAATTTCGTGGTTCTCCCTAAGCTGTACCCATATTTTTTTAAGTTCTTATAAAGGAATGTCATCCTCGTCATTCCGCACTTTCCGAATTCTCCGCGCTGACTATCAATCCAGCTTCAGCAAAACTGTTACGAATAATTCGATCGATCTGTAGCATCATAGTTCCATGGCTTAGAACTTTCTGTTATGCTTTCTCGTAAATTGATTTTTGACATGGATTCCTGTATGAAATGCAAAAAAAAAAAATGGAGAGGGATTTTACCGCTTTCTCTTAAAGTTAAGTGACTGCGAAAATCAATTCAAAGTCATTTCCCCATAAAATGCGTTAACTAGTTTGAAATGTTCCGAAAAGTTTTGGGAAATAGGGAAAGTGGGGGTTAAAGAAAAGTTCCTTAAATAGAGAATTCACTTCGCTATTTGGAAGTCATTTTACGTAGAAATTTACAAATTGTTCTTGGTTCCCAGAAAAAATCGCAAAATAGAGTAATTCACAAAATAGAAGTCCGACTGTAATTTAAAACTAATATAAGTAGAATCTTAAATTTCCTCCGAATCTAAGTATAGATATCTGAGTGTTTCTACGTTAATTATTGAGAAAAGAATGTGGAAAAAAAAACGTTCATTCCATACAATAGATCTGATATCTTAATCTATTGGAACTGGGTAATTTATCTCATTTCTTAGATTTATTAATGGAAAATTATGATATATTTTTTCTTTTTCTACTAAAAACAATTTATAAAAGCACGTTTTATTTATTTATTTTTTTTAAATGTAGCTATTGTTACATTTGATAAAAAAAAATTAGGTGAACATCCACTTTTTTTTAGAAAAAAAATTATAATAGCGTAAATTATGCGCATAAATATATAAAAAGTAATAATTTAAAATTGTTATAAGTAGACTCTTAAGGGAAAAAGCAAAAATTTACTAGTTTCAAACTTTCTTACACGTATTTCTTTACTAGATATCAAAAATTAAACTGTAAGAGAAAGTCATTTGTTCTTTTTATTTTCTTTTGGAGGAACGTGTTGCATTTTTTGCTTGAAATTTAAAAAGAAAATTGATGGAGAGTTTAGAGTTTGCTTCGTTAAAAGTTATGAAATTTAACGACAAACTGATTTTTCAGAGTAATTGAAGATTTTGATTTAACTAATAAATCATTGTATACTATTTAAAATTTCGGAGAAAAAATTATTAAATAGCAATTTATTTAATTGTTATTTTACCATATTCCAACGAAACCGTCAAATAACCATAAATAAAATGGTATTCAAATTATTAACTGTAAGAGAAACATTTTAATAACAGCTTTTGCGTAATATGGTAAAACAGCCAGAATTTTATCGCACCAACTAGAACCACCTATGAAGCCACTTATTTCCTTGCAGACGGGTACATATTATAGCAGAGAAGGCTAATCTGTCAATTTCATGACTTACAGAACGCGAATTTGAGTCCCAATTTTGACATTATAATATTTTCTTTATTTCCTTCAACACAGGAAAAGTTTCTAGTGTCCTGCACTCACCAATTTGTAACCCCCCGGCTATTGAAGTACGATACTCTTATTCACGTATAGATTGCAGCAGCATAAAGCTGCTGAACTACTTCCAATGTCTAGACAAATTTCTAAATTACGGTTTTTGGAACCATGTTCATTTCAAATGTTAAAGATCCGTACAATTTTGTATCCAGGATTTTTTAAACATACCAGTTGTAAACGGTTTCAAAACCGTAAATGTAAAGTTTACGGTTTTGTAAAGTTTGAGTAAAGTTGTTTGAGTAAAGTTTACGGCATGGAATGCTCCATGCCGTAAACTTTATAGTTAATTGGATGCTGCCTGTTATTTTACCATAATTTCAGACTGAAAATTTGAACAGTGTTCCACTATTACACACAATAAAAAATCGTCGATCTAAGATTTAAAAAATAATTTTATCTTTCAAAAATACGTCAAAATGTCTATATGTTTTCTAAAAATTTTGTGTGTTGAAAAGAAATATGAAACTGTTTCATAATAAATATTAAAAATTTCATAGCTGCATTTCAGGCAGTATAAATGTATTAGAGTGGTTTAAATCTTCTTGGAGAAAGGTATGAAATTAAATGTCCCACGAGTTAATTGTGAGCTAGAATTTTTTTAGAATACATAATCGGTTTTTATTCATATTTATTTATAAGTAAATTTTGTGTAAAATATTAAAATAAAAATTTTATGATCTACAACTTTCCAGAAGACAAAAAAAGGAGAAAATAATTATATTTTTATCGCACCAGATCGAAAAAAAAATGCACTTTCAAAAGATGTGAACTGATACTTTTTACCGTAAAATCCATTTTCACCGGAGTTTCTCACAATTTATACCGAACGTAAAAATTATTAATTCAATGATTTTAATACCGTATTTTTTATTTTATTGATCAAAATTATTGTTCGTTTTTACCAAGAATGTCATTACCATACGACACAATAATTTTATCCGAATTTTTTTCCGTGGTCTAAAAATATATTTCAAAGCAAAATTTAAAAAAGAAAAGAAAATGCTTAGTAAATGGAAATAATAAAAATAATTAATTTTTCAAAGTTTTTTAACTTGTTTCTTTCACAGTTTTTCATGGTTTTTTCTAATTTTATTGTTTTTAATAGATCATGTTCCTTTAATATTGTATTATGTTTATGTTTTTACTACTTTTTTATTCAATCAATTTAGAGAGTTCGTAAACATGTCATCACCAGCTGTGGTTATAAAACATTCGTTTATTCCATCAAGTCTTTTATTAAGACGATATTTTCGGTAAGAAAAAGAAGTTGATATTTAAGTGACATTTGAAAAAAAAGATGCTAAGTGACATTTTGGAATCAATCATTTTACAAAGTTAACAAACATTTTATGATGAACTAAGATTACAAAACCATAAAATATATTTCCATGTCTTTTATTAAAGCAAATTTTAGTCCTAAAAATGTTTGTTGCATCTGAGTGTAACGTTTGAGTAAAGAATGGGATAAGAGACGTTTAAAAACAAATAATTTGCAAAATTTACTATCAACTGTGATTACAAAACTGTAACTTTTTAGCCTAGTTTTTTGATATTAGGAACTAGAATGAAAACATTCAATCTACTTTATATGATTTTAGAATAATCTACCTTATTTGGTTTTAATCATGGAATCATATGGAAAAAAAATTAAACAATAATCTACTTTTGGCCAAATGGGATAAAAATTCATTTATTAGCTGAAGTATAAAAAATTTAAATAAAATTTATTCACCGCAACAGAAAATTCCTTTTTTATAGATTTATAGTTTTACAACAATATATCAGTAATAATACACTGTATAATATTTTCTTGAAATCCAAAGTTTAGTTAAGATAAATTAAAATTTAAAAAAATTTCTTCTAATACTGGTAGAAAATTTAAAAACGATTACTAAAGCGCATCTGTAATCGTTTGATAAAAAATTATTTTATTTTTTTCACCTTGGAATAAAATATAACATATTATCAAGACAGTTTTTGCAGTATTAACTATTTTATAAAAATGACTTGTACTTAATGCAAAATTTCGAAGCATATTTTTACAGTCACATAAACGAAAATTATTCAAAATCTTTTTAAGCCAATCTTTGCTCTTCAATGTCAGACTGGAAAAATAGACGTCATATTTATAGTGAAGATAGCTGTTATAAGCCATTTATAATTTAATATGATTAATATTTCGAAACCGAAGCTTAAAATCTATCTGTGTACAAAATTTAAGCTCAATTGGCGAGTAACACTTTTTGGATACCTTCCTTTGTAATAAATTTTCTTATTTGTTCTAAAATTATTTTATGTTGGATAATAAGACATACAAAAACTTAATTTCTACTCTTTTTTCATAATTTTAAAATTATAAAGCGAGACCATTTTTATTTCAGCAAATAAAATTAAAATCCATCTTTCAAATCTTTTTTTTTTCAAGCAAATTTGTCTAAAATTAGACACAATATGATTGTTTGAATAAAAAAGAGCATAAAGAGCTAAAAAAAATTAAATGAATGGAAAATATTGAAACAACAAACAATGCGCTTGGAAAGATGCTTAAAAACATAGTTTATAAACTCGTTTCTATAAACTCTTTTCTAACTTCATTATCTTAGTTTTTTCATCATAATTTGCTGTTTTTTAGAATAAATAATGAATAACCAAAAAAATTATAACACACTTGATAAAATGTCTAAAAACAAAATTTATAAACTTGTTAAAAACTTTGCAACATATCTTACAATAGTTCAATATTTTTAGATAAAAATAATGATTAATAAAAAAAAAATACTACAATGCTTTTAATAAAATGCTTAAAAACGCAGTTTATAAGCTTGTTTAAACTATGCAACACTATATCTTACATTGATTAGTGTTTGTTAAAATTTTATAAAAACATTTCGAATTTTTTTTTTTTAAATTAACATCCCAGTTCTTGATGTTAGGTCCTGTCTGCTTTTTAATAATTTAACATTTCCATTAAGACGTCAAATTTAAGCAATGATATTTAAAAATATATATGACAGAAACAGCTGTCTCAATTAATTAGTAAAATGCACAATATGTAATAATTTTGCTTATTATATAAAATATTACTTATTGAATAAAACATTACATATTGAATAATTTTGGTGTATAGTTTAGTGAGAAGTAAACTAAAGTTTTTTACGATGCATGTAGTCGCAATTTTTGTTCACTTTTTCACTGTTAAAATTTTATTTATTTATTTATTTAATTATTTATTTATTCCCTTTTTGCTTGTTTCTTTACTGACAACACATATTTTCATGCGCTTTTAAATCAATTAATGACTTTATAGGAAAAATTTTCCATTTAAATAACAAGCACATTTTGTAGTAATACATTAATACTATATCTTTCAAACCATCTTTATATTGTCAATTTCATGTACTTTTTCACACCAAAACAACAGTTGTTTACTAAAAAAAGTGCATGTACTTTACAATAACACCGAAAATAGCGGCAACTATACACCAAAATGTTTTACATTGTATGAAAATAGAATTTCATATATTACTAATCATTTTTACTTCATTAAGCATGGAAATTTTTGGTTAAAAACTTGGTTTATAAACCCATATTCAATTACGCAACATTGTCTTATTTAAAGTTCAATGTTTATAAAAATTTAATATAAGAATTTCAAAATTGCCTTTGTCATATTTCGACTCTTCCTTTTACAGGTTTAAATTTCACTTTAAGCATTGCAAAATACTTTATAACTGTTGATTTCGTCAATCTTAATTTTAATTGTCTAATCTTAATTGTCTAATTTAAAGTTCAATGTTTATAGAAATTTAATATAAACATTTCAAAATTCTCTTTGTTATATTTCGACTCTTCGTTTTACAGGTTTCAATTTCCCTTTAAGCATTGCAAAATACTTCATAACAGTTGATTTCGTCAATCTTAATTTTAATTGTCTAATCTTAATTGTCTAATTTAAAGTTCAATGTTTATAGAAATTTAATATAAACATTTCAAAATTCTCTTTGTTGTATTTCGACTCTTCCTTTTACAGGTTTAAATTTCCCTTTAAGCATTGCGAAATACTTTATAACAGTTGATTTCGTCAATCTTAATTTTAAATGTGATGATCTAAATTCTTTTCCTATTATCGAGAAGATAGGAATATAAATGCTTACTTGTTTCCCTTAATATTGTCTGCCCTATTGTACCAAGTACATCCGTAGGACTTTTCGACTTGGTGCAAACAGGAGCTTTCCTGTTATGTCCCGATACAGCTTTTGTTTGAGTATAAAGAAGCAATACTGTTCCGATAGACAAGACCGCAACCTGTAAACGAGCATCGGAAGCATGTGACTCTAGGTCCACCAATGGCCGACTCCGCATCCCGTAACCATGACAACCATGTTCTTACTGCGGAATAAGTAGAAGTGAAAGGGATGCCCGGGAGCAGATGATTCCTTGATACGGGAAATGTTAGTTACCAGTGTTCTCTATCTCTTACTGATGGGATCATTTTCCTGACTGGCAATTTTGATATATCTAAAGGAGAATTGGACCATTAGAAATGCATATTTCAGAGAAAATAGATACGCTGTAAACAGAACAGGATAGTTATTTCTCTTATGAATTTCTTATCATGTAGGAGTATTTATAAGAGAGGGATAAAAGTTTGGATATTTTCTTGAAGCATATATGTTTAAAAGTTTTTTCTGACATAAAAATAATAAAGTCCATGCAAAAAATAACATATTTTTATCTGCAGAAAGTCTTCATATTGACTATTCTAATTATCATCAAACCACGAAGTTCAGATCTCTTAAAACTAGTTGTTAAATATTATGAATTACACCACTAATCTCTGATATTTCTTGCTATCAATTTGAAAAACAATCTCAACAAAAATGCAAAGAAAATATTAAGATTAAATTTAGTAACAGTTTAACATTGTAAAACTAAAATGCAAGCTCATGAATTAATCAAATTCACGAATACGGATTGAAATTCATTTTTTGCAGGAAATAAATTCAAATGACTAGAGTTAAGCAAAATATCATATAAAGCAGCAAAGAAAGTATAATTGTACTGAAATTCTGTAATTAAATAGACTTATCTGTAACTTTTGTTAAATATTTCTGTATGGAAATTGCATTGGTAATTAATTTCACTTAAAAAAGAAGAAAAGATTATAAACATAAGAGAATTTAATTATTAATAAGAAATCTTGCTTTGAATTGATTCGCATGTTTATAAACAAGTATGTATAAGTACGTTGATTACTAAGCATGAAAATGAAATAGAGGGAAAATCTTTTCAATAGATTTGACCACGTTAGATAAAAGATAGTATACAAAATCCACATGAAATATGCTTTTTATTTATATTTTCAAGCATTTGATTTTAAAACAATCACCCAAAAGATCACCAAAAAAAATTTCACCCATTGAACAACAACGTTTACCTTCTTATCAAGCACATTAATAAACTAAATCAATTTGCAATCAAAAATATTAAAACTATTAGAGACGTTTTATAAAGGTGACATTATAAAGCTGGAAATATCACATACTTTTAGCCTTATATTATATTTTAGACCTCTTCACATTTAAAGGTAAATCTAATTCACTTCTGGTCGATTAATAATTTACTTCATTACAAATTTTTATTAAAATATGCTTCTAAAAAATTAATATTTGATTCATTTGACGTATTTAAATTGATAATGAATTCTCTATTTATAATATTAATTTATAAACATTCTGAGCCTTAGGGTTTTGAACTCAATGAAAGATTATAAGTTCAAATATCTTTCAATGATGTTTTTTATAGAGTTCAACATACAACATATATTTTGAATTTAAAAGATATCGAAACATAATTCGAACTTACTTACATTTTTCTTAAAGTTTATAAAAATTTGTAAATCGCTAAATATAATCACTAGAAAAATGCAATATTGAAACTCTCAATTACTCCAATCCACGTTTAAAGAAAGTAAAATTTATCCTATTATAGTCAGAACGTAAATCTCATCGAATGAAATTCAGATCATAAAATGTAACAAAGACTATACAACCAATAGCATTAGGCAAATGCTGTACATGACATGACTTTAACAAATGATGTTCTGAACATAATATTAATCAAATGATATTTAGAGCACAGAACTTGTCACATAATATTTATAACAGTTCTGTTCTTGATTTAGAAAATACTTATGAGTAAAAAACAATACAGGAATTTGAAAGTAAGATTTAGAAATAAAGTGTTTCGATAGGAACAAATAAACAATTAAAAAAAAACAATTACAGCAAAGTTGTTGTTGTTACTTTGTAATTATTTCTGTAGTGGTTTTTTACGAGGCTGACATTTTACCTTTGACTACGAGATTGAAGATAAACTCTGCTGGATATTTTAATAAATTGACGAGCCTTGTTGGTTCTAATAGAACTTCTAACTATAAATTAAAATTGAACAAGCAACTACCGTTTAAAGAGAGACACCACCAATTGATGATATGAAGAAACGTGGTTTTATGAATTCTAAAATAATATTTTTGTTGAATATAGAGAATGTTGCTACTAACATTTATGAAAAGTAGCGTGGAAGGATTAAGAATTGCATAGCAACTCATGACCGGAAATATCATTTCACGCCGTTAACAGCGCTTCTCTATTATGAACATATTAGTCTTTTATCCGATTGTATGCTTTCTAATTATTGTCAAAAATTTCGTTCAAAAAGGCTCAGAAATAGCTGTTTTATCGTAATTAGTTATTTGGCGGCTACCTCGCCAAGCTCAGTAATTCATTAAATTATGATAATACAGCTGTTTCTTGAGTTTATTTGAATGTAATCTTTTGCTGTAATTATTAGAAAGCAAACAATTAACATGAAATTACGATAACTTAGATAAATAAAAGTACCAAAGGCACATGAACAATAATTTATTTTGTAACCGACGTTGAACTACAGATCCAATTCTAGGTTTATGACTATCGATGTTCAGCTCTGTAGCCTTGTAATTTTTAACCTAACTTAGAAAATAAGGGAACTCAAGCACTGGGACAAATTAACCTTCGTGGTAGACTTTTTTATTGGAATGAAATCGCGTTTGTGTTCCATTGAGAGGAAAACCGCAAATACCTTCCACTATACCGTCTATCACTATACCATACCACCTCCCACTATACTATACCGTTCACTATACTCATATACCGTCTACCAGTGAGGTTATTCTACATCAGCACTATGGTCGGAGAAGCTGGACGCGAAATTCATATTACGCAGTCACCGCTGGAATTCGAACCTATTTCACGCATTGCAATACGAATGTTCTATCCTCTAAGCCACCGCGACTCTCAATAGCAATGTGTTCATAATAAAAAAAGCACCACTAACGGGTAGATTACATTTTCGGTCATGGCTCAATAAAAGAAAACAATACCCTCTCTATTATGCAATTTTTAATTATATTATTTACTTCTCCTAGAAGTTTGTCGCTACATTTATGGGACACTCTGTATATCGAAATTGCAATATTTTAAACATTTTATAAATATACATATATTTATTTGCAATTAAAGTAGTTAAAGTTGCGTAACTAAAAGGCTATTTAAAATATAAAAAAAACAGATGCAATGGATACAATTTCTTTATAGCTGCAAAAATCAAAAACACTTTTTAAAATGTATATTTTTATGTCTTATAACGTTAAATTTTAAAAAGGACTTGCAATTTGTGTACAAGAATATAACTCATTTTTATCGTAATATCAAACTCAACCATACATTTTAAGCATATTCGAAGTGGCCCATTCAATCTTATTTGTAGTGGAATTTTCATAATTGAAAATAAAATGAGATGAAATTAGCATTATGTGAAAACAATGTAATTAAAAGTTAAGTTTCTTTTTTTCAATATTTGTAGAAGGAAAAAGTCCTTGCTCAAGTATAAGAAGAAAAAAGATGTTTAATAAGTAGGAAAAAAATGCTTAATAAGATGTATCTCAAAGGTCAGCAGAACGTCGACGGCTTTATTTGCCCGCATTTGCGAAAGCTGTTTAACTTCCTGTTGTTTCCTGGCACTTCCATATTTGTCTTGGGGACGATTCATTGAACGGAACTGATCAGACTTCCTGTCAACCGAAAAGAAAATTGCCGAAGTTTGGGATCACTTGAAGGCTCTTTTCAAATCGCTTATGGAAAAACTTTCCACACACTTCAGATTAAAGAAGAAAAAGTTTTTCCATTTGATGAGTAGTTGTACGTCAACTTTTTATTTTGTTATTAACTTTTCGTCAACTCTTTGCAATGAAATGTATTAAAAAGAAAATTAATATTATATGTGAGAAACCTGTTTCCTTCTTTGAGAATAAATAGGTCATAATAAATCTTGTTCAACAAACTGGGGGAAAAACAGTTATTTTTCGATTGCAACCTCAAGTCGTTTGTTCAATACTCTAATTAGCTAGCTAATGTTTAAAATCACAATGGCAGCATATCATGACAGCCTATCAAAATTAAGTAGTGAACCTTGACAAATGGTATCAAAATATTAAATCAAAGTTTTCTACGATGATTGAAAAATACTATGATAATTAAAAAGGACTGAACTATAGCAAATAGTGCAGTGAGAGAAAAGGTATGGTCAAAACTACCAGAATATGGTTAAATTTACCAAATTTCTGGCTTTATGAGATTACCAAAATGCTTAGTAATTTTAACCAAATCACATTGAAAATGATTTTGGTTAAATCAACTATAAAATATAGAATTAAAATACCTGATAAAAAATTGAGTAAATCTGGCAACATTTGAAAATTTTATCGTTATTTCTTACAGCATAGCAAGAAAACCATTTATTTCTATTTTTACGTATTTACTTTTCAGTTTTGCATTTCTTATATTTCTAATATTTGGTAATAAGAACTATAGTTATAAGAAGTTATAAATTCTGTCCAAAATGCTTAATGTGCAGTCAAGATTAAATATTTCTGAGAGAGCAGCTACAAAAACGCTTCAAATATGTAGAAAAGATATTATATTTTTCAATATCTCGATACGTAAAAGCAAAAATCTTAATATCTTTTGAATGGATTTACTGATTAGCAGGACGCTTTTTTTTTCTTGTTACTAATTGCTGACGTTTATAGCTTAATTTTGCGATATTTTTCATCTCTCTACGTCTATTTGTTCACAAGCAATATTAAAAACATATTTTCAATTGTTTTAATTTAAGTTATTATAAAAACAGCATCATTACAAAATTTTTAGAAAGTAAAAGCAGAACGAAATTTTAAATTATTGATCCAAACGGTATTTCAATTCGAGACATTTAAATTTATAATAAATTTACTCTAATGTAAATATTTTTGTTGTCAAATATTAATAATAATTATTTTTAAGGTATTTTTAAACACACATTTTTAATTCTTTAACTGTATATTATTATCTTTTAAATGAAATAAGTTATCTGCAAGAGAGTTGGTATCTCGATAATGATTGGTTATTAAAACGAAGCATTTGTTTACGTTAGCAACTGTTATTTTCATTCTGTTTAGAATAAACCAAGTCAGTCAAGTATCATTTCTCTTAAATGACCCATTCTATATTCTTTCACAATGATTCTTCACAAGTATTTAAATTCTTTCACTATACATTTTCTACTTAACACATAGACAGGCACGAAGCCAAATAGAACATAAACAAACTATTTATGCATCGCAGTTGCCAGATTCACAAAACAAAAATGTATCAGAATTACAATAAATGCTTCAACAAATAATAAATTTAATTTAAATAAGAGACGTAGCCGGGAAAATATACTTCAACAAATTCGATGTGCGATACGTCGCTGTATTTAATTTAATTCACGTTAAATAACATTCCAACTTATGGGGGAAAACTTAGCTTAACTTTAAAACGCCATTTCTTTTTTCTTTTTTTTTTTTTTTTTTTTTATTTAAACCACTTAAAACTCCTCATGCACCACAAAGTATAGCATGAGGCTTACAGTTGTAAAACGCCATTTTTATAAACGCTTTTTTTCTTTTTTTTTAACGAACGCTGATGTCATAGGTCACATGTCTACGTATCAGTGATCCTCTTTCTCTTGAAGTGCAAGTACCCAATTGTTTTCCAATCTTTAGACTTAAACGTTTTTAAAACTAGATTTATTACCTATTTAATGAAACTGCTAAAAAGTCTACTTTAATTACCAATTAAACCGGTCATATTAATGTAGACTGGTTTTAACCCCTTAGCGCAAAATTTTTTATACATATTTGGCACACTTTTTTCATTACTTTGTCACTTACAATCGTACAAAACTTACAAAATCAATTACTGATAAATTTTTGAATATGAAGAAAAGAATTTCAAACTACTACTTTCTTTTCTAAATTTCATATTTTAGTACAAATATAATTCCCATATTCTAACAGGTTTCTTAATAACCAACTTGGCTGTTTTTTATAACTAAAAAAAACCAAAATATATTTTTACTTGTAATTATGGCATCAAAGAAAACATATATATAAAGGAATCACTAGTGTCTAGTTTGAGTCAAAGGGTTAACTGTTTAACTTTAATACTAATTTGTTTAGTTATGCTGTCTTTTAGCTCTTCAATAACACCATTAAAAAAATTTTATTATAATTTTTTTGCTTCAAAATGTATTACTTTACTGTTTTTAGATTTGAGTATTTTTATAATTTAAAGTAGCTAAGTTCGTTTCAATTGAAGTTAGTTTCATTTACGGCGACAAAAACCTCGCAAATAAAATTCATTAGTTCGCAATCGAGCATTTTAATTGATAAAACAATTATAATTAATAATTTGAAATAAGTGCATATTTATTTTAATGAAGATTGACACATTTTGATTTTAAGTTTGCTAATCTGTTTTATTATCCATCAAAAGAACAAGTGCTCTAATTACCATTTTTTCAGTTTAAGATATTACTGCATGGTATACTGAACATTTTAATAACAAATTCACCACGATACCCATTTTCGTCAAATCTGAAAAATACCCAAAAATGCCAACTGTCCGAAAGTGCGAACATATAAATAGCAATCTTATGCAATATAAATTCCAACATACATATTGTCTTGAATTTGGACTGTACGATTCCAAATCTCAAATGTTTGAAATTCTACTTAATTCAAAAAGATTAGCGGCTTGTTCCTGGAAACGGCAAGTATGCAACAGAAAAATTTAACTTTTTAGTGTAAAGATGAAACTATTTTTATCAAAAAATGAATTTGAATGATAGTTCTTAACTAAGTATAACAATTCTCCTACGATATTGAAGATTCACCTACATTTTAAGTAAATTGTGTTTTATTTTACATTGATAGAAACTTTATTCTTTACATTTCACACCGATAATTAGTGCATAATTAAAATCATTTTTATAAAAAAAATTAGAATAATGGAAGCTTATGGATAAATGTGATTATTTATTTAAAAAGGGTATTAGTTTTTGAAATCAATAAAAAAAACAAAAGATTATGTTACATTAATGGAATTTATTTCATTTCTAAAATTAAGTTTGTAAGACAAAACATTGAGCAAAATCATAATCTTGAAAAAAGGATTTTGTAAAGCTTACTATTTATTTTTTGATATTTTTCATACTTTATTCTTAAAACAACGATGGCTTAGTTGTAATTCAAAAAAAATCTATATAAATATCTAAATTTAGAGGCATTGCATTACTAAGTGATCTGTGGATGAATTTGCAGATCAATGAATGGAGTATGAATGGGTCCTCTTCGTAAAACGGGCTGTGACTTGTGTGTGGCTGAAGTCGTATCCTTGGCCATTGATGGTGCCACTGAAAAAACAGGAAACGCACCCTCTTCCTTAAGAATTCGCTTGATTTCCCAAGCAGGCTTGCTAATATTGGCAAGTGGCATAAGTAACAGCAACTAAAATTTCTACTTTTTTTTCACTTTATTGATTTGTAAAATCCCATTATTCAGTTGAAGCAACATTTTTGATTGTAGAAAAATTTAACGAGATTCTTATTAAACTGAACAACTGTAAAACTCTCTACGTGTTGTCTTAGGGCTAGAAAAATGTAATAGTAAATCTATTTATTTTGTAAATAAATGTTGAAGGAAGGCCTTCGGAGGAAGAAAAAAAACTAAATTTCTTCCAACTGTTTGCGGCTGCTGACTTTAAGGAAAATATTCAAATTCGTTTTCAGAATATCCAAAAACCTTTTTCATTTCCTTTCCACGTCAAACAATAGTAAATTTATTATCTTTAAAGGCGCCAAAATTCCTTTTGCAGTACGCTCCATTTATTTCAATACTCCCCTTTAAATCCTCCAGAAAGCGATATGCATATAAAATACTAAATCTACTCCCACTGGGAACATCAATGATCTCTAGAGGCGCAACTTAAAGGCAAACGATATTTGTCTCAATTAGTTATCTGCACTCTCGCAAGCGCCACCAGGTGGCAGACTCACTCTCTGAATTCTGATAAATGACTACCTTTTGATAGGAAAGTGTAGAATAATGATGATTTTCTTAACGATCGGCGTTTAAGGAAATTAATGATTTTACTGAATACCGGAATTGTATTACCAACTTCAATTTGATATTAATTGTCATTTGTTTAAGGGAAAGTTATTTTAAAAATTCTTTCCGAATAAATTAAATAGTTTTAGCTGAAAATAAGAAAATATTTAGCAAAATCTGCATGAAAGAGTACCTAACATAAAACTTTTGAGCTGTCGATTTATTTTGTTAAAATAAAAATTACTTTACAACTACGCGAGTTTATTTTTCTTAAAATTATGTTTCCAAACATAACTCTGTTTAAGTGAAACTCAATAATTTTAACTTTTGTAGTTATAATGGGAAAAAAGGAATATGTATTGAAAAAAGAATCAACTGTAAAATAAATAAAAATAGCTTCAATAAAAGTAGTTTATGGGGGAAAACAAGTATTAAAAAAAGTTTCAAAGACCTGTATTCAAGCTCTTCAAAAAGCAACCGAAAATAATAGGCATTCGTTTTTTCTGAAAAAAATTATATTTAATTATGTTATACCTTTATATATTTAATAAATAACTGTTTCCCATTAAATAAATCTTTCTTGTGTCTTACAAACAACACTTAAGATAGCATGATAACAATAAAAAATCATTTATTATTTGTTAGTATTTTAATTTACTAAATAAAAGCATTATTGATTTTTTCTGAAATAAATTCAAATTATTTAAATTACACATCGTATTAATGTCCAAGATTTAACCAACTAACATTATTTTTAAATAGTAATATAAATTACAACTACGAAATTTATTTAAAAGTTTTAATTACCAACCTCACGCAGAATTAAAAAAAATCAATTTACATAGCAGTCAGAAAAGTATACGAGTCAATTCCCAGGGTGCAACGACGTCCACGTCTTAGCTTATTGCATACTTCGCGCACTAGCTCTCAGCTGGATTTTTAAGAAATCTACATACTGCGCTTGCGCAGAAGGCTATTTGTCAAAATGTCAACGTCGATGCACACTAAAAACAATCTAAATCTCTTTAAACAATCTAAATTACTACTGTTGAAAACAAATATGTCTTTAGATAAAAATGTCTTCACATGGCACAACTAACAACTTTCGTCTGAAATTCAGCTTGAGGATAAGGATCCAAATTTCAAAAATCATATTTTTTATCTATCTGCTATTTTATCATATTATTATCCCGTTTTTTATCTATTAAAGTTCTGTTTTTATTTATCTCGCTCCGAATCGCAACATAAATTAAGGGAAGAGTAAATGAAGGTTCTAAGTGACATTATATGACACAAATTAGTTTAAATTTTATATTTATAGAATAAGATATAACGCTTGAAACATGCCTTTAATCTTCAAGTTTCTTAAGTCTCCAAGTTCCCCAATTGGAGAAATCTATAAATCATTAAAACATATTTTAATTGATCGCATCATAGCACTCGCTCTCGTGGCGTTTTAACTTGTTGCAAAAAAAGGAGAAGTTTTCTGTTTTAACTCTCTGAATTTTAGCAAAAGAAAATAGAACCTTCTTAAATCTGCTTCTAAAACCCTCAGAG
The DNA here is from genome assembly GCF_982258835.1 of Parasteatoda tepidariorum. NCBI lineage: Eukaryota > Metazoa > Arthropoda > Arachnida > Araneae > Theridiidae > Parasteatoda > Parasteatoda tepidariorum. The sequence continues at coordinate 45,925,913 of NC_141756.1, forward strand.
ATTCTCATTTAGAACTTTTATCCATTGGGAAATGCGAAATTTAAAGTTAAAATTGCGTAGTTAAAATAAAATTTTCCCGCAAGAAATCTCAATATTTGAAATGTCACAGTATCTTCTCCCATCAAGCTGTTCGATTATAATAAGCTACTTCATGATTACTTTTGAAAAACTTAAAATCCTTCACAAAATCTATTTCAGGATTTAACAAATTTGTAAGTAAAATACAATATTATATAAAATAACATTATTGGTTTTCTTTAAGACTGAGCAACAATTTTGTTAATTGTAAAACACAAACAACTACTGAGTTTTTCACTATGATTTCTTCATTTGACTAAAGCGATTTTAAAAAGAATTTATCATTCTGTAATCGTGTTTTAAAGGCATATCTGAAAAACATATAAGGAAACACGCTTCCAAAACATATATTCGTTTTTATTTCTAAACAGAAAATGGCAACTTCTAGATAATTTTTAGAGCGACAACAATTTTAAATTGTTTGTCATTTGATGGATGTGCATTTTTATCTCTTTAAAAGCAAAAAAATACAGTTCTTTTCATCATTTGCCTCCGATATCAATTTTTTTTTTCTTTTGAAGAAAGAAAAATTTTAATCTGGGTTTTTTTTTCCAACTTAAACTTTATACAAATATTTGCAAAATGCCTTTAAAATACAATTGGGATTTTTTGTTGTTAATATTTCTACTGATAATAAATATTTTAAAATTTCCCTTAAAACGCATGTGTTTAACCATTTTTTTTCTGTTACTAATTTTATATGATGGAATATTTTTGTCATATCTAGTATCGTTTTGATTTTATGTCGTACATGATATAGAAATAAAGTTATATCAAAAATTTAAAAAAATTATATAAATGTGAGTACTTTTCCATAAAATTACAATTTGTAAAAACCATGGCTGTGAAAAAACTAACAATTTCTCATAGTGCCATGAAATAACATACTTAAGGTAAATACTCCTCTCATATTTTGATGATAATTAAATACCAATTTCTGGTGTAACCTTGCTCTGCTTTTAAACGCGTTAAAAATGTATAATAATAGTGCAAGCTTCCTCTTCTTTTTGGTGTCTTTAAAACACCTATTTTTGATGTAACTTAGAATGATATTTGGAGCTTATAAAAACACCAAAATATGGTGTCAGCTTGCAAATAAATACCAAATTTTGGTGTAACATGATACGGCATTCTTTACAGTGTATAATAATAAAAAACTAAATAAAATATGGCAATTAATGAAAATTATCCATAAATGGTTAGAAGAATCATATGCGGAATTACTTTCTCCATTTTACAGTATCATTTATTTTGCTAAATTTTACTTTCAGTAAAAATTAGAATATAATTGAAAAATTAACATGAAATATAGCAATTAATAAAAATTTCTTAGAAGTGGTTAGAAGAATCAATCACTATCCCGTTCAATGCTTAGAAGAATTATTTGCTATTTTAAATTTTACTTTCAATAAAAAATAGACTATGGAAAATTAAAATAAAATATGACCATTAATAAAAATAACTTAGAAGTAATTAAAAGAATCAATCACAGAATCCTTTTCTATGCTTGTTTTCTTAACTTTTACTTTCCATGAAGAATGAAGTAAAATAACTATATGAAAACGGTGCAACGAGAAAACGATTTAACGAATAAAAATGCTGCATGTAAAACAATTATTTGTAGACCTGTCACGCCCTGTTAAAGTACTGTATTTTATCTATTCTTTCATATTTTCGTTAAGAAATAAAGTAAAATGTAGATTCGAAATACTGAAGTCTAACAATTTAGAACCCTAAGAAAAATGTTTCAAATTAAAAATCAATCATAGACAAAATCATAGTACTTCAACATTAAACAACTAATATTTCAGCAACCGTAAAGCGTGAGATTTAACAAAGCAGTTATATTTTTTTACAAATCTCAATGGGAAATTTTATAAAAATTAGGTTTAATTTTTAATTAGTATGAATACATGGTTGTAAAATATAGAATGTTCAATTATTAAAATAGAAGAATAAGGTTTTTAATGTACGTAAAAGCATTTGGATATTTATATAACAATTATCTTTAATATTATGAAATTTTTGACTATTTATTTATTTATTTGAATTTTCATAAAAAATAGCACGTAATTTAAACAATACATTTTTAGTTAATATCTTTTGTTTTATTACTCCCAATAAAAGCAGCGAATGTAATTTAAAACAAATATAAACATTATAATTAATTTTAAACACACCAAAAAAAGCAACAAATCACACAACTACAAATGTCGATTTCTATGTTTTTTCGCCACTTTTTATTTCTCAACAATAGAAAAAGGAGGCAGTCGAGTATAAACAATTAGATAAATAAATTGTCTTATTTAAAAAATTATCATTAAAACATGAGGCACATATTTTAAGATGTATTTTAATTTTTGATTTGTTGACATCATGACGGACTTAAATTTTAATTCGAAATAGAATTACCTACATTCCACATTAGCAATCTAAAAAAATGCTCAAAATGAGAAATTTAACTCATTGATGTTAGAAATTTGGCTTTAAGCCAACAAAAAGTCATTTTCTTTGGAAAACTCTATAAGTTATAGCATTTGTTACTATTAAATAAACAGACCTGTTTTATCAAATAAATTCCCCTTCTTATCTTTCTAAAATGATTATCATTTGCTGGCAAAATTCCCAAACAAAAGTAATCATACTCAAAAACATGGATATGCGTGAAAATTTTAGAACAACTATTTTTACACAAAAAAGTAGATAAAATATGCAACATGATGAATTTTAAATATTTTTACTAAACGTCAACTTTATTAAATAAGTATTTTCAGAATAATATCTTCGCTCTTTATGCATTTAAGATCAGCAAAATGTAGGTTTTCAAAAAAAATTATAATTTTGCCAACGTTTTGAAGGTTCATGTATTATAAAATAGCATTTGAACCTTGATTATAATTTTTTCAAATTATAACGGCATATGCAAAATTTATGATGAAAAAAATACTTATCATTTGCTACAATGCTTCAAAATTTAATTTTCAAATAAATACGAAAATACACCGTTTTTTATAAGGTTGCCAGTTATCTGGATATAAATATGATAACATTTTTTTTTCCAAATCATTTAAGTGGGATGCTTTCATGATCATCCTGGTGCTACAACCCTAGTAGAACATTGGCCACTCTTAAGATTACAGACCATTTTTTCCATTGGTCATTTTTTTTTACTTTAGCCACTTTCCTGCAGGTGATAATTATGTAAAATTTCATGTTCTCTTCAATTTGTTTTCTTTCCATCTACTTCAGAATCTTCCTCTAAATCTTGACCTTCTTGGTTTTCCGTTTATTAATTATTTTACATTTCTTTCCCAGTCTATTTTCAGAATGTGTCCAAACCATTGGATTCTTTTTATTCTAATATTTGTAACAAAGTATGGTTCATTATATTTACCATAAATCTCTATATTTTTTTAACTAACATTCTAATTTCTTACTTCACAAATTACGACGAACATCTTCATTAAAATTGTTGTTTTCCATATGCTCAAAAAGAGCATAATTGTGATTCGTTTAAGTCTCAGATCCATATAACATAATTGGTTGAATCATCCGTAAAATCCTAGAATAGTACACCGCTTGGCGACATTTAGAAATCTCGCAAAGTTGACAATTATTACCTGGATCACCGTTGTCTTTTATTATTAGAAAACAATTTAAGTTATTACAAATTTATTAAAAAAAGCTTAATAAAATAAAATAAAAAGTTATTTATATTACAACAACATATCTCCCCGGAATATCTTCCAGAAACTTAGCTTGGCGAGATTTCAAAAAATTGCCAAAGCTTGGGCTATTCTAGAATCCACCCGAATCATCTTTTATTACGTAAAAATTCTAGGTTTAATGTTTATATTTCTAAATATTAACAGTTTTTGAAAAGCATAATGACATCTGTTTCCAGCCTACATCCTAGCTTTCTCTCATTAATTTCGGTAATTAGCGACTCCAGTTATTTAAATTCTGTTACTTTTTTAGCTTTCAGCTCTGTTTAATCAAAAAGGAGATCAACTGAGAATCTTTTGCACGTTTCTAATAGTTATTCATCCTTTATTTCTTTTTCTAGGATAGCAAAAGTTTTATTATAGCATCATCGATAGTTTTCGCGACATTTAATAGTAACGTCACTAAATGAGTTTTTTAATAGCATCTATATATATATTTCTCTTACACGGAGACAAAAAAAAGCCTCATTACAACTCCCCGAATAGCAACGCTAGAAAATCGACCAATGATTACCACTAAAAATGCCACATGCCAAATCTAGCTGAGGTGGCTCAACATATAGCGCTTTTAAAAACGGAAACGGAAATAACCACAGAGAGCATTCTCACCAAATGTCAGCTATCACACTATCAGCTGCGACAATCTCATACTATTAAGCTTGGCAGAAGTGAGTAGTCTTTGTCGATAGATCTCTATTTCAGTATTTTGTCAAAAGCGCTTTTTTTCACGAATTTATATATTACGAATTTATTTGACGATTAATTATAGCCAAAATTTTAACCTTTTTAAAGAGATATCAGTTTTAGAAATTTTATCTTAAGATTTTATACTATAGTACATTTTTAATAGGTTTAACGAATTACATTTCATTTATTTGAATTCAAATTTATTTTAATGACTTAGTATTTACTAAAAAGATGTCATTTTTTAGAAGAAAAAAAAGTTGTTATATGGATTTGAATGATTGTCTTGAATTCTTAGAATTTTGTGCATTTGCAATATACCTAAGTTAGTAGTGAGCGAAGCGAGCTTGGTTTGCGAAACAAACCATATAAGATTGCGTAGCATTTTTCGGGGGTTGGCGAGCGTTCGCGAGCAGGGGGCGCAGCCCACTAGTATAAATAAGTAATCAGCATCTTACAAGGACAAGTTAGAGCCCCTGAATTAGAGATGCCGAGTCGTCCACCATTTCGGAACAAGGACTTTCAGCAATGCGGAAGAGTCACAAGATTTGGCAATTTATCGCTACAAACGATGCTAACCTCAACTGATAATTCCTAAAGAAACGCGTGTTTACGTACATTGATTTACATTGTTTTTAGGAAACTTTCTTTTTTAATACTTGAACAAATTTCATTGAAAAAATTACTATTAATATTATTTACAATAAAAATATTATTCATTACTAGATAGACATTATAAACATTTTTTGTTCATTAATAATTATAAAATTTTAAAAAAAATTAAGCAAATGGAGAAGAATCAGTAAATTTATATTTGCATTTGGTTTAAGCTCTTATAAAATTGATCCTGGTTTTGAACAACTTATCCATTTCAGTCTTTTTCGAGGAATTTTTAAAATTTGGAATAGTAGCAGACCTTAATTTTTTAATACTATTTTATCTATTTACTTTAAGTTAAGATTCTACAAAATTAACCTGCGAGAAAATTTTAAATACTGTTTTATATTTTCAAACTTGAATTAAGTCACATTAAAAGATTCATAGTTTAAATTTTGTAAAATTACTCCCCTTAACTTTTCTACAATAAAAACTAATTATTTCAATAATTTAATGCAAGAATTTAATGGGGGAAGAACACATTTATAGATCCAAAAACGCATGAAAGATCACACGTTACATATATTTCTTATTATAAATGTAAACAAACCGTTTGAACTTTAAGCAATATATTACTATTCAAGTAATAAAAAAAAAGTTACTATTAAGTAGTGAAAATAAATAAATAAGCCAGGGTAAAAAAGCTAACTATCTGATACATTAGCGAATCAAAATGAAATATAATCAAAAGCAAATATTTATTTTTAACAAAACAAAAGGAAATACTTAAAAGTGAATGCAAAACTTGGAGATTCTGAGAAAAGTATTTATTTATCCAATTTCTTGCCTTTATTTATTTGATTTTATAGCACACAAACTTTTCAAAATTGCTAAATAAATTATTAACTGTTGTTTAAAAGTCATATTTTAAATAAATATTTAATTAAAAAATGCAATTTTCAATGAAAATTCTTATCTTTGATACATAGTTTGAACTGAACAATTCAAGTAACCCCGAAAAGTTATTCGCTTATTAATTTTTAAAGAAACACAAAAAAAACAAGCATTCAGAAACAAATTCTAACAGCTTAAGATCGTTTATATACTACATACAAAAATAAATAAATTCAATAAATTATAAATAAATATTTTTCTCACATACGCGAGCTAAGGCTGCCAATTATATCTTCTGCAATTTATTACCCATTTCCTTTTTCTTTGATGGAGATCTTAAAAATAGAAAGCTTTTTTTTAAAACTGTTTGCCCAATTTATCACTGTACAATTACCCATATCAATAATTTTAAGTATCTAAGTGGGCTTCAAACTCCTAGCTAACACTACGTAACTAGAGAACTTGTTTGCTCCATAATGGCGGATAGTTCAGCTTCCATTATAGAGGAACAGGCACTGATTTAATGTTAGCACTACGTCGTCAGAGAAAAAGTATAAAACGGATAAGCCAGACAATAACCGTTAATATTTTTAAAAAATATTAATATAGGAAATACCGGCTAGTGAAAATCGGGAAACAGCCTTCACATTCATTTCAGATTATGATCATATTTAATCCGATTATTATTAAAAAATTCACGTCTTTTGTCAAACGTTATAAGAAATGCACATTGAGAAAATTGTCCGATATTCCCTGCACTAATGTTTTTTAAAGCTAAGGGCTCTTGCCTGGTTAACACTTGCCCAGTATTATTTCCACTATTTTTTCTTTTTTTTTCTTTTTTTTTGATAAAGTGCCATTGCTCGATTTTCTCTAAAATCTACTTACGTAAAGTGACGGTGAATTGAAGGGCTAATCTAAACACCAATTCCAAGGTAACTTTTTAAATGATGACGCAGTTTATTTCCTAATTAAAGTCCTCCTTAATCCTTGTAAAAAGCTGATTGCGTTTATATGCACTTTAACTGTGTGAATTATAACTTTGACTAACACGGCATTTAAATAAATTAAAAATGTATTTTCAAAGATTAATGAATTTGTTGTGAATTTTTAGTTGCTTTGAACTTTTAGTTGCTTAGTTGTTAATTTACTCCCACCATAAATTTCGAGAAGAATTTTAACTTCCGAATTGTATGCTCTGCCTATATTCATAAATAATTAAAATAAAATAACAAATATTTGATCCTGAGGCAACAACAAAAAAATTAAAAGAATCTGGGAGCTAAATTTAATTCAAGTGTATTGATGCCAACTATAACAAGACAATGAGAAAAATAAATTTTAAATCTGTTCTTTTTCGAGATTACTCTTGCTGTTAGGAACCGCTTCAAGCGATTGAAATAAATAGGAAAACTGATATTTTGCTATTATGATAGATTTGTTAAGGGGTCCTCAAAAGTGGGCAAAGAGCCAATTGCAATTGCTGATGCCCGGACGTAAAATATCTTACGGTTCCTTTCGGGAATTTTCTGTCATTGTAATTAATGTGGCAACACTGTTAGAATAGCCGAGAGACTATTTATTTGAAAACAAATTCGACCAAAATAAATAGTTTCTCTTTTCCGTAATATTATAAATGATCTCAATTTTACACCCGTCGGCATCATACCATCATTTACAACAATCTCAAGCGGAAATTTCATTTTGAAGAAAAATAGTGATCTCGTATAACATGGTATTGATAAATAATATTGATGTTTTTAAATGCTTCTATCATAAATAGCTCTATGGTGATACCTATTTTACGATAAATACCTATATAATTACTTTAGAAAAACATAGGGAGAATTTTCGGTAGTGATAGGAGCTTACTATGAAAATTATACGTACTGCCATTTTCGTATTAGATTTGACAAATATAAAGATATTATCCCTTTAATTTTACTTGAAAAACGTAGTTTTTGACATTTTTCTTTAATTTCTTTTATGTTTAGTTTTTCTTCCTTTAGTTTGTTTATGGCAGAAATAGGTCGAATTCGGATTGCAATAAAATGCATATAAATTTAACTTCGATCACTTTTGAATCATTTGTAACGCCATCAGAAACTGAGTCCTGTTAAAGTTTGAGCACCTTGTTTTATTAGAAAGTGGTCAAAATCTTGAGAGGCAGATATAATTCATATTTAATCAGTTAGTATATTAAAAGTTGTCAACAATATTGAAACTTGTATTGTCACCAGACACAAAGCTTTAGGTAAGATTTAAGCACTCTAGTTCCACTGAAAGTCGTCGAGATTTTGATTAGTTTTAATTTCCATTTGACGAAAAACTGGCAATAAATTCTACTTAGAAGCAGGAAGGGATTTGATTACTATTATCAGAAAGTGTAAAGATTCAGAAGATTCCAGTTAGCTCAAAATTATTGTGGAAATAAATTTCTATTGAAAGATTCTACTCTTCATGGACACATTTTTAACAAGTGATTTAATAAAAACGTAGCATTTTTTTCGCAGTTTTATTAAACAGATGACAAGATGTATTTCAGTTATAACGATTTTATACTTGGCTGCCCAATCAAACCTTGTTAACACTTGGGCGAAATTGAAAGTCGTTTATAACAAATTTATCGTCGTTTTATAACTTTTTTCTTAGTTTGTTTTCGTGTTTACGATATACCTTTTAACGAAAACACTTTAACATCTTAAGGACATGGGAAAATTGCTTAATTTTCATTGCATCGAATTTCAAATTAACAAACAGGACAAACATTCGAATTAAAGATAAAATTTAGAATCAATAGGATATCTAGGGGAATTAACATTAGTCTGCAATAACCAGTGTCTCGAATTATCCATTTTCGAATTAAAAAGAAATGACTGTGCCATTAAGAAGTTTATATAAGTCTTATTGGGAAATAATTAATCCATTGAAATAATTAAATTCTTTAACATAACAATGCTTGACAATTGCTAAGGAACAACTAATTTATGCAAAGCAGCATTCCCGACAGCCCACCAATAACAGTAAAATCAAGCTCAGAGGAAGTGGTAAAAAAGGGCCCGTCATCTATATAAAAGACAGTGTATACAAGCTCATTATTCATTCGAAAACTCATACTGTTAGGTGCTTAGCCAATATAGAGCCGTAAGTTGTTGAAGAACTTATTTCTTTGAACTTTAAGGTGTTGTTGCAATAACTAAGTGCAAAGTTTCAGCAAGATATAATTTGAGTGCTTACGATCGGGAACGAGCAGTTGGACAACTGGAAGCGACTTAACACTAGATTGCCCAAGGAAGTCATTTTGACTGCTTTCTAATTTCAATTAGAAAAACAATGATGACACAATTTCTTTGAATTTTGTGACTTTTGTACAGCATATAATTTTTTTATTGTTAATATTTACTAATAACTTGTTATACGAGGGTTGCTATTTATATTTCTGGCCTTGGCAACAGTAAGTGTTGTTAGGCGACCGCAGACGATTTTAATCGAAAGTTTGATATTTTTAAACATAAATTCAGCAGACGATTTACCATTATAGCTTCATTTGAATTGTTGACAGTAAATTGAAAAGTTCTTCTCTTTCAAAAAATGGAATTGAATCGTGAACATTTTCGTGCCATTATTTTTCATAACTTTCGACGTGGATTGTCAAGACAAGAGTGCTTCGATGAACTTAATTCTTTATTCAGCGATAAAGCGTCATCCTACAGCACAGTAAAAAATTGGTATAACGAATTTAATCGTGGTCGATGTTCGATCCAGGACGAATCCCGCGCAGGTCGTCCAAAATCCGTTGTTGTGCCAGAAAAGATCGATGCTGTGCGTGAACTGATAAGGCAAGATCGTCATGTGACATACCGTGAGATAGAGGCGTCTTTGGACATTAGTATGACTACCATCAATAAAATATTGCATAAACATTTGAGCGTAAAAAAAATTTGTTCGCGTTGGATCCCGCATAATCTGACAAACGCTCAAAAAAAGGCTCGTGTCGATTGGTGCAAGGAAATGTTGGAAAAATACGTTCAAGGTACATCAAAGGCTGTGTATAACATCTACACAGGTGACGAATCATGGATCTATGCATATGAGCCGGAAACAAAACAGCAATCAACTGTATGGGTCTTCCAAGACGAGGCAAAACCAACAAAAGTTGTTCGAGGAAGAAGCACATCGAAACAAATGATTGCCTGTTTCTTCGGCATTAACGGTCATGTGGCAACAGTGGCGTTAGAGCAAAGAAGGACGGTCAATTCTGAATGGTACACGACCATTTGTTTGCCAGAAGTCATCGGAGAAATTCGAAAAAAGCAGAACAGGCGAATCATTCTTCATCATGACAATGCGAGCTCTCACACATCGACTCAAACAAAGGCATTTCTGACGGAGCGAAAGATCGAACTGATTGGTCATCCGCCGTACAGCCCTGATTTGGCACCCAATGACTTCTTCTTATTCCCACACATCAAAAATAAATTACGTGGACAACGATTTTCGACACCCGAAGAAGCGGTTGATGCATTCAAAACGCATGTTTTGGAGTTACCTCAATCGGACTGGAAAAAGTGCTTTGAAATTTGGTTCAAACGCATGCAAAAGTGCATCATCATGGTGAATATTTTGAAAAACAATAAAACCAATTTCGATCCTACATGTTTGTTCTTTCATTATTAGGCCAGAAATATAAATAGCAACCCTCGTATAACTGAAAATAATACAAAAATACTAAAAATTTATTTTAAGCAAATTTCTTTATGCATTAGTTATTCTTTCACAATGCAGTCATTTTGACTGCTTTTGGGCAATATAGGTATTTTCGTCTTTCTAGTGTTAAAGTGTCACCACTGTGGCAACAGTAATGAGGGTTCCTTGGGGTATTCATCCACTTTTCCTTCAAGGTTAATATCTTCCTTACCTGTACTATGCATGATTCTTTATCGCCTTGCGAGATCATCGCCAACAAAACCAATTATTTTTATTTTTTGAAATGCCGGATGCTATTTAGGAAAAGTATGAAATAATCGTTCTGATGAGGTTATTATGTAAATGATGTGCATGTTACTGTGAATGACCGAAATCGGTGGTTGTTGACTTTCACCGGTGAATGTTGACAATCAAATTAGTCGATTTGGTGAATGTCCGAAATATTTACTACATCCGATTTGATATTAATTTATTCGTGGATATAATTACATTTATTCGATATTTTAATACTTACTGACGATAGATTAGAACAAACATCAGTGTTTGGAGTATCGGGCAAATATATACCGAGCAATGGCACTTGACTTTAAAAAAAACATCAGTGTAGTGTATACCGGGCAAATGTATACCGGGCAAATGTATACCGGGCAGTGGCACTTGACCTTAAAAAAAACATCAGTGTAGGGTATACCGGGCAAATGTATACCGGGCAGTGGCACTGAACCTTAAAAAAACATCAGTGTAGGATATACCGGGCAATGGCACTTGACCTTAAAAAAACATCAGTGTAGGATATACCGGGCAAATTTATATCGGGCAATGGCACTTAACCAGACCTAGTATGACTAGACCTTTGGTAAATATATACTAGGTCTAGTGACACTTTTACTATAGCTTAAATATTTAAAAAAAATTTAAACAAAGCGTTTGAATCAATTTTAAACTGATAACGAAATCATTGCTTTAAAATTAAAAAAAAAAAATAGTAATAAAAACTGCGCCAGATAAGAGTAATTGAAGTAGTTGCTTCAAACAGCGCATGTGCGGGAAAAAAAATTTTAAAGAAATTTCCAGGTGCATCTAAAAGTGGATGAATATCCCAAGACATCAGTAATGAGAGTGCCAAAAAGTGTCATCTCGCGATTAAAAAAGGGACAATATCATCCAAAGCCACTCTTATTCTTCATTTAACAGCATAAATAACAGATGCAAAACATGCATTAGTGTCCGATGCAATCATACATCTTATTGAGATTCTCATACTACATTTTTCATTCTGGCAAGAAGACGATTTTTGTGACTATTTGGAAATCGTCTAAGAAGGAGCATATTTTGCATATTTAACTTTCGTATTTTTCAATATGACAATATCTGTACCGTTTTACATTATAATAAATGCACATTGTCTCCACAAAATTGTACTCTGCTTCATTTTTTCAATCAATGTCTATAATTAGTTATTCCGAAAAATGTGACTGTTCTTTAGCAATTGCCAATCAATATTTAAATTATATATTCAAAAAACCTAATGTTATCCTTTAAAACATTTTTAAAGTATCATTTACGGTTCAAATTGTAACAAAACTTAATAAAGTTTAATCCTAAATCGAAAGCCATTCTCCACACAAGCTGTTCTAATTGGAAAAAAATTCCGATTTTTAGTATAACTGACTATAATTGCACCTATTACCCGCCATGAAAATTTCAGGATCCTAGCACAAAGGGTTCTAAAGTTACAAGACAGACGTACAGACACTCAAATTCTTCCTTTTATTATCACAGTATTTTATTATTTTATTAAATAATAGTTACGTGAAATGGAAAGTGGAGTAAAAGCAAAAACTAAAATGTGTACAGATATTGTAAATAAAGACTATAAAAAGAAGAAAGATATGACTTACCGAAACACAATACTTTTAACTCTGACAACTGGAAATGTTTATTTATTTATTTTTTTTTTTTTTTACATTGCTCTCAATTCGTATTCTAAATTTTTATCTATGCAATCTGTTCATTTTTAAATTTCAAGAAAAAAAATCTACCATACCGCATTTGAATTTTGGTTAAAGTTATTGTCCTTTATCCAACTACGTAAATTAACTTAGTTCTTATCTCATGGAAAATATATCCATGCAATTAGTAGATGTTCATTTAAATAGAATTTGTTCTAAGGAGCTGGAATGTTGCCAAATGAAATTACATTCAGATGCCTTTGTGGAACTTTATGTTACTGGCACTGGAAGTGGGAGAGCAATAATTATGATGTGAATTAACTCATTCATTTGAACTATAAAGGAAGTTAATTAACTCACATATTATTACAGAAACTACGAGAAGTTTAATTCCCAAAATACGGTGTTAAATTTGGCAAATTTATTATTAGCTGAATTTTAAAACATAATCTCCTAGGCATTCAAAAATGTTTTAAAAATTCAAAAAAAAATGGAAATGTGTTAAAGCATTGCATGAAACACTTTATTGTCCAAAATACTAAATCAATGCCTCTTAAACTAATTTTAGTAAGGACCATTAAAAAATATTCGAAAAAGAGTTACGCCACGCAAAATATATTGTATACAATTGTTAGAATATCCATAAGTTACTTGTAAATTTTTGACCAAATTTAAGTCCCCATTTCCCTCCACGAGTTGCATCCCAATCTTAATAAAAATTATTACGAATACACAACAAAAATGATTGCTTAAGACTTACGCACTTTTTTTACGCACCACTAAAAATGGTGACAATTACTTTATTTTAAAGTGGGGCACCACAAATGTTCTATTGCACTACATGGTGTAAAATTTCAACCACCATTTTTTGCCTTCAGTAGACCTAAATTTTATTATAATAGTAAAATAAGAGAGGCATAAGAGCCAGTAAATGTATTACTACAATACTATAAGAATACAATTAAGTAAGAATCATTCATTTAAATAAATATATACACTAATTTTCGAAATAAAATTTGTTTGCAAATCAAACATACAGAGAGAGATTACAATGAAGTTTTTACAGCATAAGAAAGGCTTCAAGCAAGCATTGCGTCAAATCATAGAAATTATAATCTTCACTTCGTTTGCGGATGCGAATTTCGTCTAAAGTATTCCACTTCATGCAATTAATTGACTAACATAATTATTTCGAAAATGCAACATAAAACTAAGAAAGTACGAGTGAGGGAATACTCAGTCAATACAAAACATTACACCATTGACAAGTGAACGTACTAAACCCTGGACCATCTCGCCAAACAGTTTTAACAATTTTAAAATAAAATATAAAAATTTATTGGGGATATCACAGAGTGCATTAAGATGCCACGCAAAGTATTACACTCGAAATAAGTTAGAATGAGGTCTAATTTAATAGGAAATATGATTTAATAAACAAATCGAAAATACTTGATTAGCAAAATGTTAAGTCTCTTAAGGGAGAGCTCGCTTTTAACGAGCAAATCCCAGTTTTCGTGAGCAATATTTTTATGATTTATAAAATTTCTACATACTTCCACCTAGGTTAGCTAATCCCTACTGAAAACATTTGTTCAACGTTTTAGAAGACAATTGAGTCATGAATTCAACAAGCAATTGAATTTCTTTTGGAAAGCAAGGTTGGTGATCTTTTTCGAGCCAAGAGTCTCATCAGAAGAACAATATCACATCAAAGAGACAATTAGACAGTCCATAGCAAAATAACTCACTTTTTTTGTACTGAGCAGAAATTACTAAAAAATAAATATTTTATCTATAATTTAATAATTATTTACTAGGTATGTATGAACTTTTGCAATTGTTTTCACGAACCCGTTTTTTACGAATATTTGGTTATAATGAGGAAATATTGCTGTCCCATCTCGCTCTACAAAAGTGAATTCGAATGTAAACTGTTTCATAAAAATATTCAACAGCTCACATTTTCTTAAAACTCACTCGATTTGGTGAAATTTGAAAAAATGGCTGATAAATAATGGCATATCATATCTCAATGATTGTTGAATCGTCAAAAATGGAGATTTAATTTCTGAAAGTACAACTTCTGTTCTAAGTTTCAGTATTTTATCAGTCTTAGAACATTCTAAAAAAATATTTACACAAATATAAAACTCTTCGAAAACTGCATGACTTTGTCATTGAAAAAGATTTAGGTCTGAAAAGGAATTAAAGATCTAAAAAATACTTTCGGACCTTTAAAAGAATGTTTTAATTCAAGAAAGTAGTAGGGTATTCCGAAACGTCTAACACATGTCTCAAATTCCTATTAAGTTTCTAGCTATGTTCCTTATTTCTTCGTATCGCTTCGAATTGATTTCTTTTGAACTAGTTTCGAAAGTAGATCCAAACCTATTCACTCGGTTTTCTTAATCAGTTTAGCAAACCTAATTGAATTTCCTAGCCAACGAAGAATTGTCGCCATAAATAGATCGAATTAATTCACTCAGTATTATTTTCTCACCTATTTTTGCCAAAACTACTTTAATTATCAAAATGGTAGTTTAGAACTTTGCCATCTAATATTTGTTGTTTGTAAAATTTGTTTATCTAATAGAAAAGGATTTAGAGGGAGAAGAATAAGTTTTGAGGTCGTTAAATTATGTTGTGCACAAGCAAATATAAAGAATTTATTTCTAAGCCATGGGTGTAAATTTTTCGATCAATCATGATTTAAGATTAATGATTTAAATAAAACTTCTACATAGTCATAACTATATTTGCTACTAATGTGTAATCTAACGCGTGTATTAACGTGTGTAACTAATTCTTTAACATTGTGTGCCCAATTGAGAGGGAAGTTTTTAATCTGATAACTGGAATATTATTTTAAGTTTATATCCTTAAGTTTTAGTTTTTCATAAAGTTAAGTCATCGGATACAAAATCACCACTTCACAGTAAAAAAAATTTTTAACATTACATAAAATCTCTGACTGCTAGTGGCCAAAAAATTTTCGCTTTTACAGTAAAAATAAGTTGACAGAATTTTTTTGAAATAAAACCAGGCAGAATACATTCGGGCATAACAAATTATTTCCCGTAAGACAGGATACGATAGAAAATTGATCAGTTGATGACGTTGCTTTAAAGCCATGATAAAGTATTTGTCGTGCCAAAGCAAATCATGGAACTAGACGTTGTGTTGCAATTTGCTGAGAAACAAGAGCGTTGTGTGTTTATCAGTGTGAAATGCTGCAGAAAAGATCATCGTTAGCAGAAAGCTGGTAACAAATCAGGAACCTTTGAAATAGTTGCTGGGTCTTAAATCACCAAGGAAACGGATGTATAACCAATCGATGTGACAGAGGAAAATTAGAAGTAGGGTGTCTCAGGTGTATGGTTTGTTTCAGTTTATTGGGACAAACTTTAAGTGCAGGTAGGGAACATCACGATTATTCAGAACTGCATAACAGCCCATGGTTGTAAATGTCATGGTCAAGTAGTGTGACAGACCCAAGAAAGAAAGAAACACTTGACTGAGATCATCTGAAATATTTATTGGTCAAAAATATTACAATGTGAAATTGTCATGAAAAGATGTTCAAGTTTCAACCATTTAAGTTGTTAAAGTTTCCACCATTATTAGTGATGCATGCGCTACACCATCGGGCATTGGTTCGAGGATTCGCTCAAATACAACTGGATTTTGTTAGACATCCGCAACAGCACAGACTTCTTGCAAGGAGATACATTTCAAAATACACGGGTATTGCGTACAAAACACTTTTCAGTGTACCTCAACAAAAAAATCCGTACTCCTTAAATCAGAAGAACATAATAGCCAGGGAACCGGTAAGCCACGGTCAGTCCATCTGGTGAACAAAAACACCTATCTGCGAATGAAAACGTTTCCGGTCATGGTTTTGCCATTCAAATTTGAATCCTTGTGTTGTCCTCTACCTTCCCCTAAAGTTTGTCCCGATAATACTAGGACTTTAGCTACAACTGCAGACTCATCGCTAATATTCACTTATATAAAGCGGGTAAAGTAAAGTAAAACCTTGCGTACACGTAATGTTCCTTTACATAACACCTAAAAGAACTCGATTTAGTGAATAAAGAAAGCAAAAATATCGAAAAGTCATATTTGTAATTGTTTGGACTTTAAAGTTTTCTGTCCTCTAAGGAGAAAAATATGTAGCCAAAAATTAAAAACCTAAACAATAGTAGCAGGTTTTATCTGTTTACCTATAAAAGTGTGTTATGGCAGATTGAACTGCTTCTTGCAGTAAATTTCAGTAATTTTAAAGAACGGAAATTTTCCTTAAAAAAAGTTACGAAGGTCTCCTATTTTTTTAAAAAATTTATTTTACATTATAACGAAGTCATGAAAAATAATATTTACACCCTATTACTCAAGAAAAAAAATTTTACTATACTTCGCTCCGAACTGCACATTTTAAAATGTCAACAAATCACATTTTTCACAATTTAAAACTGTTCATTTAAAATGATTAAGACTATGGTAGTTTAAATATGCTAAAACGCGTTATGTACTTTTGAAAAATGTGAGCTATATTATTGTTGTTTATTTTATAACTTTTTTAATAGATATATTTTACTTTTTAGATTCAAAACTTCTAGCGTGAAATTGAAATCTTTTAATGAAAGTGTTATCGAAAGTAAAAGCAAACTACACCTTAAAAAATTTCTCAACCGTCTGACCTTTCTAAAACGGTACAATGTAATGATTCTTGGCATATCATACGGAATTTTATTCACGTTTTTATTCTAAATCATTTTACATTCCTTTTTTGGTTCTTAGTCACTTTCCCTAAGGGTATGTAACTTACTTTTACCTTCCAATAAAATATATATATATAGATTTTGCAGATACTAGTGTAATATTGCATCAAAATTGGCATCAACAAAATTATTTTAAAACTCGATTCTCAAGACAACTCTAGCAGAAAAGAATACAACTGAATCTCAGTGGTATTTTTATTCAATTGTGAATATCATTTTTTCAGAAAAGGTTGCTTGGATTCTTGGCGCAATATGTGATGTCGCACCAAGGCTGATAAAAACTTAGAAAAATGTATTTAAAACATTCTTTATCAGTTTAAATTTAGTCAGTCCTTGATGTTTGTCAGGTATAAAATTATATTGGGATGATGTTTGTGAGCAATTAAATGCGATAATAAAAAAATCTCCCAGTTAAATAGGGAGCTAATAATGTAAAAGAAATAAATAAAATTTTAAACAAGACAAAAACATTTCGGATTTCTTTTAGTTTTTTCATTAAATAGAAAAGCTTCGCTCCCTCCGCGCTTCGTTCACCAGCACCCATGGTTGCTCCTCATTCATCATTAAAGATAAATGGGGAAGTACAGTTTATGACCATTTTTTACAAAGATTACGATCGGATAGCGATCTGTTGAATTTTGAGCATTGCTAGGTTTCGGCAAATCAATAACATGGAAAATTATTTATTCACAAAAGTTTTATTGGTCAGTGAAAATGGGACTTAGTGTGAAAAAAAATTCTTGCAACTTATTTTTTTCTCAGAATCAGCTTTTATGAACATAAACCATTAATCTTTTAATATGTTTTTTACCCTTAATCTTCTTAAAAAAATTTTGCTTAAGTATCCATAAGAAAAGATCATTTTGTTTATATAATATATTAATATAATTTATAAGTATTATGATTAATAATTATTGCAATTTATAATTATTATAGATAATAAATATTTTAATTCACAATTAACATAATTTATAATTATTAGAATTTATAATTAATAGAAATCTTAAAAAATTTTTGCTTAAGAAACTATAAGAAAAGATCACTTTGTTTATGTAATATATTATTATAATTTATAATAATTATTGTAATTTATGATTATTATAATTAATAATTATTTTAATTCACAATTAACATAATTTATCAGTATTATAATTAATAATTATTTCAATTCACAATTAACATAATTTATCAGTATTATAATTAATAATTATTACAATTTATAATTATAATAATTCATAATTATTATAATTTATAATTATAATAATTCATAATTATTATAATTTATAATTATTATTATCTATAACAATTATAATTGCAAGCACATTTTATTAATATATTAATCGTAGCGAAGTGAAAGGATAGCTTGATTTAAAAAATACTCTTGTAAAGTTTTCAACCAGTTTTTTATCCCATCGAATCCCCCTTGTACATTTTTCTAAACGACTTTAAAATTTCAAGTTTCTAAGTCTAGTATTGTGAGTAGAAAGACAAAATTTAACATAAAGCAAGAAAGTGAGACCAAATTCTCAAAAAGAGCACTTAAAATTACTTTCACAATAACTTTCAAACAAATTGGAGTTTGAAAAAAGAGCCTGTGTCAAGTTCATAAACAAATATGGCCCTTTTAGCTTACCAAGTTTCAACTTAATTGCATTCGTCAGGCCTGTAAAGCGACCCATTTTAGTATTTTTTAGCAACAAGTATAACAACATTTAATTCTCGATCGAATTATAAAATATAATTTTTTATTTCCTCTTAATTTCTGTACTTTTTTCTGCACACCTAAGTAATTTCATCTTACAAATTTTGAGTAGCAAAACAAAATGCAACGCTAAGTTGTACACACAAAACAGCAGCGGAGGTAGAGCCTATCTCCTACGATAGACAGATGACAAAAACGCTAGAGAGATGATAAAAACGCTTTAATTGACATAGTTTATTTGATAGAATAATCGTTTTATCTAACAAACTAAAAGTATTCTAGAATAAAATTTGTATGAGTGGAACAGTCAAAACATTAGGTCAATTAAAAACACATTGAAAGCAGCTATTTTATTGAAATCTAAAGTCTAGCCTTTGTATATAATAAAAAAAAGAAAACCAAAATGCAAAATAATTGAAAAATATGAATAAATAATAAAAATTTAAGGAGAAAATTAACAATACATTTAATAGTCACGAAGCATGACATCTTTGAAAATAAGATCGAAATTACAATCGAAAAGAAAATACGACATATACAGTAAGCAAAAGCAAAAATTCCAAAAAAATCTAAAGATATCGGAATAATGTATATAAACAATATTTCATTTCTTATATGATAGGTAAACTCGATAAATTTTAAAACACAAACTAACTATAATAATTAAAACAAAACTTTAATTTGAAACCTCAAAAAAATAACTAAATAAAAATTTGAAGGAAAAATCCGAAATAGAGAATGGAATATTTTAACGCATCAAGCTACTGCCAGAATTTTAATCTAGACATCTACCAAAACTTTCTCATATACGAAAGCAGCTCAGACTGCTTAAGTAATTTGAATTGCGCATGAGACAACATTTATAAGAAAGTGTATAAAAACAAGAAAATTTAAAGCGATAACAATAATCATTAAAATCGACAACAATAATGATCAAAATCTATTTTATAGGGAAAAAACTGTCTGTTTTTTTCCCCTTCCTTCTGAAACACTAGATATTAATAAATCATAAATCGAATATTGAGATACCAATATTTTATCATATATTGAATTAAAACAAACTTTGCGAACGAAGTAACCTTACGTTTAAGTTTATATATTTTCTTGGTAGTGAGAGCAATCTACTTCAGTAGTCTGAGCAGCTTATATTCATAAGAAGATGCGGTTAAGTGCTGTAAATTGTATGTGCCAGACTCACGTGGTCTGTTCTTTTAAATGCATACAAGAACTGAACCTGGTTTGATAACTCAAATCGCTGAAATTTTCAAACTATTTAGTTATTTTGCTTATAATAGTTTTAATATCCATTTCTATGCTGAGTATTAAAAGAATCAAACTACAATATAGTAATCAAAAATAGTTGGCGAATCTGGACTTTACTCACAATCCAATCATATTAAGTGCAAAATTGTCAATTATTCTTCTTGATACACGGTATTTATCTTTTAACAGAACAAAGTAAAGCAGCAACAATCAAATAATTACGTGTGTCTCTATTTGTTGCAAAAAAAAATTATCAGTCAAAGCATCTAATTAAATACACAAGTGGGCGACCTTTGTGCTAAAATACAAAACTAAGGCAAACAACGTTAAAGAGCACAAAAATATTTATAAAATACAGACAGCTGTTTCGGATGCTCAGAGGGCAACCTTCATCAGTGCAACAGAAGGAAAAGAGAGAAAACAGGGTAAATATATATAGAGAGAGGTGACGTCACAAGAGGGTTTAGAGCAACGTTGCTCTAAACCCTCTAAACCCTCTTGTGACGTCACCTCTCTCTATATATATTTACCCTGTTTTCTCTCTTTTCCTTCTGTTGCACTGATGAAGGTTGCCCTCTGAGCATCCGAAACAGCTGTCTGTATTTTATAAATATTTTTGTGCTCTTTAACGTTGTTTGCCTTAGTTTTGTAAAGCATCTAATTGTTGATTTATACAAATAACCCATCAAGCAGAACAGCCCAGAGCTGTTGAGCTTGATCTTATTCACGAAGACACAATTTTGCAAACTCACTGCACAAGTTATTTTAATTTGATGTACCATTTCCTTGTCAAAGAAGTCATATGAGTATTAATATATGTTGTTTACTTGAAAGGACTATAATTTACGAACACGACCCTAGCTGAGGCTTAGGTGGAAGAACCGATTCAAATCTAATTCACAAGCTGGGGATGAAAACAAACTAATATTCAAAATACAATATGTTTGCTTAGTTTTACGCCATACTATTAACCACTACTAAAGCCACATTATTAAAGGACTTATGACATTTGTACCCAGTTCATTCCTTAATCGTAACAGCTATAGCACACTAACATACAACCACAAAAGCCTTACATGTTGAACAGACATTGTTTTTACTGGCTGAATGCTTGATAATATTTTATCTACCTAATTTGGGATATAAACTTCACGTAAAAAACTAGGCACGTATCTCATACTTTTTTTACTTGGATAACATTTTTAAATATGTTCAATTCTTATAAAATTTCATATATCTTTACTTACAATCCTTGCCATGAAATACCCTTTCAACTCTGATGTGACAGGCTTCTTTGTGGTGAGCTGCGAATCTAATATAACACTAAAAATAAAGTGAATAAAACCACAGTGTTTTTCTTTTCCCTTTTCTTTAAATCCATTCGAAACAGGTGTGTATGAGTCTATGATGACATCTCAGAATAAAATTTTTCTACAAAAACCAGCTCATAAATTCTCTCTCCTTTTCACCTCATTTCTACTTCAAACTTTATCACATAAATATATCAGCAGAAAATCCAATACTTGAAAAAGTACTATCTTAAAACTTGAATAAAAATTTAGGCTTCCCGTGTCTCAGAAGCTGACGACAACTCAACTCGGCATATCACAGACAAAAGGCTTACGCGCAGATCCTATTCAAAGTTCTGAAAAGAAAGTTGGACACTATTGTCGTAGTAACTCAATCGACTTTCCTTCAAAATGTTACTTCATTTTTCGAAAGAATTTCTATCGATGATGTTAAAAGAGATAAATTCTTTCTTTTTTTCTTTGCTTGTACTCATGGAAAACTTCGAAAACGAAAAAAGGTTTAAGAATTTGATGATAAATATTTTATTCCATTCAGAACGAATCTTAGTTTCAAGTGCAACCTAAGGGACGTGAGTTAGTGTAAGACTCCAAAAAACTCCGCTATTTCTAAATAGTTATTTTGTTCAAAGTGGTTTAAATTAATGTTTTGAAACCTTTTGTTGAATTATGGGTATTTTCTTCACTCAGTATAATTATCGTTGTTCGAAAAGTATGTGTATTCTTACTCTAGTATGTTTTTGTGAAAAACATAGGAGCAGTGTTTTTCTTTTTTGAACCCATTCTCGATGTATCCAAATTTGTAAACAAATTAATTATCAACTAAACAAAATTAGTACTTTAAGACCTCAGTTTATAAATATCCAATCAATATCTAAGTATATAATAAAGGTAACTGACATTGCACTGTTTTCATCCACTTGATTGTACTTTTGACATTGCAATCAAGTGAGGTAATGCTTCCAGTGTATTTCTTAAGCTAATTACTGCGTATACTTGCAATAAGTCTAAATTCTACTATGAAACTTTTTTTTTACTTAATTTATTCTATAGACTCACAACCTTTCTTTTTTTAAAGAAAAACAACCATGTATTTATTCATATTATAAATGTCTTTCGAATGAAATAATACATAATGATTCATGCAACCTGACTTTTGACAAATAAAAATGTATCTTTTTGATGAAATTTTGGCATTAATTCCATAGATTAATACACATATTATTGATTTCATCATTATGGAACAGAACTTTTGAGCTATTATTTATCGCTCATTTTTTCATAGCAGTTTCTTATATCAATTAGATTTAAGTCTCAACTCCCCCTTCCACACTTACTTTTTTGGAGTTATATTCTCTGGAAAAATCAAAAATCTCGGAGGAGTGGAAAACACCCCCAACACATAATTGATACAAGGGATCAAAACCGGGTTTGTCCCTTGACCTTTCGTGTGACAGACGTACCCGGACTGTTCTAACAAGGCTTGCCACCTGTCGCATCAAGTGCTTCACTTTCAACGAGGGCAGGAAAACCTTCGTCACCTGCACCAAGTGCCAAATTCATTAGGCTTCTCCTGAGCACCTCTTGGATTGCATGGGACTCTCTAAGGAGGATCTCTTTAGCAATCCTCTCCTAGTCTTCGACTTCCTTTCAGTCAACGAACTCGTGGATCTTGTCTGACTCCGTCAGACAGTGAGGATAAGCAACAACAAAAACAGATTTAAGTCTGGTGAATATTCATGCTTAGCAAGTAACATTATTTTGATTTTCCTATAGGAAATTTATTGACAATTTTTGAATTATGATAAATGTCATGTTGAAATATTCCGACAAACTTCTTCGTGTATGGAATAATGCTGCGCCTACATATGTCTATACGGAGAAAAGAATTCTGAGAAAATTAACGTACCGTCTGGTGATGGCATTTTTGGAGAATTAATTCTGCAGTTTGCTTACTCCATAGTTCTGGTAATAAACACTAAATATGCGGTAATTAAACCATTCATTTGGAATTTTTTCTATTCATATGGTAACAGTGCACCGGAAATTTTGATTTTCAAAACCATAGTTCTTTTTGCCTCACATTCGGTAAAAAATATAACTTTAAAGTAAATTTAAGCAAATAAATGGGTTTTATACTATGATAAAATTATCGAATTTTGCCATATTTTCCAACTTTTATCACGTATTACACAACTATATTTTATTGTTAACTTTACGAAAGTCGTTACCAAAGCCGCAATAATTATAGGTCTAATAATAAGAATTATAGGTCTTTTCGGTGTCTCCATAAAATTAAAAACCATGGTTAATTTTATCATATTCTGGTATTTTTGACCATACCTTTTTTTTCTCTGTGCGTGAATGCTGTGATTCCCTCAGAAAACTCAACGTCTATTGTGTATTGAATAAATTGATCAGGACTTAAAATGGGAACTATACTTATAGTGTCATTTGCTAAGGAAAAAAATATGTCAATTTACATTAGCATGCACAGATCTAACCGAGCTAAAATAAGCATTAATTGTTCAAATTAGTGTGTAGAGTATTGTATAATTACAAATCTCTAATAGAAGAAATCTTGGAACCTGTAGAACTATAATATCATGCAAATACTTCTTGAACTTAATTATACAACGCTATGTTCAAATTTTCATGTAATATGATTTCAACTTAACATGTTATGAAAGTTGTAACAAACATTTATTGAACAGTTTATTGTTCAGAGCATTATCTTTTTTAAAGTGCACTATACAAAGTTTGGAACCTTAAATGGTTGAAGTTTGCTCCATATGTGTAACCAATTGAATCATGTTATCGTGCAAATCAATCCTTCTTTAACGCTTTAACTTTTTCTTTGTTGTTTAACTTGAACTGAAACACGGTGAAGTTTAACGCTTTACTACAGTTTCAGCGAAGTTGCATGATAATATGGTTTAAAGTACCGACATTATGGTTCAATGCTTAATGAATGTTTCGGATTGTTATTGATCAGACAAATTTACAGAAATATATGCATAAAATGCATTGTAATTCTTTGTTTTTGTTCGCTTTTGCTTCAATAAGAATATAATAAATTTAAAGACGTTAAAGCAACGTAATAAAAACATTTAAAATTCTTTCTTTTAATATTTAATAAAACCGGATAGCCTTTTCTTTCATTAATTTCTTATTGAATTGCACAATGTACTCCTCATTTGGTATTTTTCTTAAAATAAAAAACCGCATCGAATGCTTTATTTCGTTTTTTAAAAAAACATTCTCCTTACATCAACTATTTCCTATTCAAAGATGCTTTGTATCTTAATTGCAAAGGATTTTCCAATTTAATATTTTATTTTGTGCGAAAACAACGCATCAATTCTCAACACTTTTTTATTTTAAATCCCTCTAGACAAGATTTTCACTACCATCGAAGATTGGTGACTGTTGCTAATTAGTTAAGACAAAACAAAAGAATGCTGTCTCTAATAGAAACGAAAAAGAAGCAAAAAAATGAACAATGTAAGTAATGAAAAACAAGAATCTAGATTCCTTTTATTATTATTTTTGATTCAGTTTTATCCCAACTGCATAAAAGAAAAAGACTATCTTATAGAAAGACTAGGATAAAAAGATAATAAATAAAGAACAGGTATCTTTTGTATTTTTCTTTGCTATGCCTGTCTATGAGTCGTTCTTATTTATCTATTAAAAACATTGGCCAGTTAATAAAAGAGTAGTATTGTTCTGCCTTCAATTTAAAAAAAAAAAAGCTAGATCCCGTTCTTGATAACATTTGAAAACCAATGTTTATCTCAGAATTAAGTTGACTGAATTAATTTGGAATCTGTATTTTTTTTATAGCTTTAATGCTTTTAAAGTAGGTTTCAACTTCATTTAAACTTCACGTCTCACAAGTTATTGTGTCTGAAAATGATGAATGATTTTTCGAGAGCTAGAGCCCCCCTCCCCAGCCCCTGTCTTATAAAAATCAGAATTTTATATAAGAATCTTAACATAAACAACTGTACTAAAAACCAATAATAATGTTTGGAACTAGTTCGAAACCAGAAAAAAACCTTTTTCCTCGCTTAAGCTTTAATAAGTAATACAAAACCCTTTCTTATTGTTTTAGAACGAAATTAGTTTTTTTAAATTAAAATAGTTTGCTTTTTTACCTTTTAAAATTTAGAATACTTCTTCCTTTCATACTTTGGGGATAACATTTAATAGAAACAAAAAAAAACAAATCCTTTAAAGAAAAATAGCCTTTTAAAGTTATTTAAAAGTTGTAAAGAAAAATAGCCTTTCAAAGTTATTTAAAAGTTATAACTTGTTATTACAAGTTCAATAATTAGTAAAATAAATTCCCATTTTTTTGCACAATTCGATTTTATTTCAATACACTGTAAAAAATTCCAAATCAAATTACAGTAAATAGTACCGGTATTCAGAGTGCCAGTACTTTCTACCGAAAAATTCATTCTTACTGAAATAAGTTACCTAATAAGAAACTAATATACAGTAATGTTGCAGTAATAATTAAAGTAAAATCACTGAATCATTCTAATTAAATAAATATTACTGTAAAAATCATGGTTTAATATTTCAAGAATAATTTTACGGATCATGCACCCAAAGTGCGAATACTTTTTACCGTAATTTGATTCGGAATTTTTTACAATGTATTATGGTGTCTTTTTACTTATAATATAATATAATAAAGTTAATACGTAATACATTATGTATATTTGCTTTACTCGACTTGCATTTAATATAAAAGACAAAATATATATACCATTATATATACTGTATATACTGCTCTGAATAATCAATTCAAATATGATACGGTTTTTGCTCAAAATGAAACTTTCACATCATTCTAAATATTTTTTTTTTCAAAATTGATCACACAAAAGAAGATTTCAAATACATTTAACGTATTTGGTGCATTATTTTTAGTGGTTCTCCAAATAGTTTAAAATTACAATACCTCGCTCTCTTTCTATGACAGATGATACTTGCATTTATTTAAATTAATTTGATGTAGTTTATTACACAAAGCATACCAACTCGCTGAGGTAGCAAAGTTCCTCTAATAATATAGATATTCAATGCAAATACAGTAGTTTTGCCTAACCATCAGTTTTGATAATTCTCTCGTGTTTCTAGTATTCGCTACATCTAACACGAATTATAGGTAATTAACCTCCAGAATTGCCTCAGATCTTGTTAGTAATGCTTCTAGTATATTATGCGATAACAGCCTTCGTCGATATACGTCATCGGTAATTCCAGTTTTATGATAATGATTACAACTACTACAAACCGATGAAAATTTTACTGTAAGAAATTCCAAATCAAATTACGGAATAAAGAAGAGGGTCTTTGCTGCATCTTTCTTCAAATCGATTTCACCGTAAAATATTTTACTGTAATTTTTACAGTAATATTTATTTAATTAGAATAATTCAGTGATTTTACGATAATCGTTACTTTAAAAACCACGATATATCGGACTTTTTTGTTCCGCAGCAAGTTCCGTTAAAAATGGATTTAGAAGAAGTACCCGCACACTAAGTGCCGCTACATTTGTCGTGTGAAACCGACAGTGTAAAGTGATCCGTAATTTGATCTGGAATTTTTTGCAGTGAACAGGCCGAGGAAACTATAAAATATTAAAATATTATTGAAAACAATTTCTGATTTCTTTGTTCTAAAATTACTTTTTGACAAATTTACCGTTTTCAATTCCTCATAATTCAAGTCTGCTTAACTTAATACATTTATATTGTTTTCTACGTTCTTATTAATTTGCTTTTGTGTCTGTAAAGGTGGAATCTGGAAATGAAAATAATCACTTTCTCAGTAGTTTCTGTTCACTTTCTCAGTAGTAAAAGCAACAGCTTCATATTCTTTATGGCTATAGAACCCGAAAGCTAATATTCCAGTCACCTTTAATGACTCCTTCTGTTTCTTGGAAATTTTCCTCTTGTCTGTAGTTGATCGCAATTATAATGCAAGCTTTTATTACTTTCAAAATTTATTACCTGAACCTAAAAAAGCAGTTTAGAAATGAAAAAATGCTCTATTATGTTGAAGTTAATTGCATTGATTTTTATTATTGGAGATAGACATTGTGCATGCAGAGAGATATTGGTCATATTAGACAGATATTTGATTGTATACAGATTTCACATCGTATTTTACTTAATTAATGTACAAATTGAAATGGAAAATTTAGTTTCACCATTTATAACAATACAATTTTATGTTTTTCTCAATTTTTCAGAATTAAAATTTTTAAACCTGTTAGACATTTAAAATGATTTACGTAACTTGCAAAAATATAAACGGCTTAAATGATTTTGGCAAGAAGCTATGCAAATTTTCAGTTCTTCAAGTAAATATGGTTAGATTTCTCAATATTAACACCAGCAAACCCTGCTCTTCTTAAACATAAAATAAAAGTTTTTCAAAAATTTTTCAAATGGTCAACAAAATAAGACGACTGGATCACGAAAAATGTTGTCTCGTAAAATAAAAAACAACAGAGAAAAGCGAGAAAGTCGTAAATATTTATATAGGATGCAAGCTATTTCTAAGGAACAAGATAGGGGTAAAGAGAGCTGAAAGTTTTAGCGAAATGACACTCTTGGGAAAATTCTTGGTCCTGTGCTTTTAGACTTTTGTTCGCTTTGAAAGAATAGCGAGGAAACGTAAGTGCCACTTTCTTGGCACTTCTTTTAGAAATAACTTTCTCGTGTAAATAAAACTAAAAGTCATGAGGGCATGGAATGAGTAAGAATATATTTATTTATTTATTTTTAAAAAAAGTTTTAAATTTTATTTAAAAATTTTAAATTTTATTTAGAATATAACAAAATATTACTATTTTTGAAATAAAGTATTTTGTGAGAAACATACAGAAATATAAATAATTTCAGTATTTTTAATAATTCGAGGAAAAACGGCATTTTTTTCATTTTCCAGGTTTTAAATAAGGCACCTTCAAGAGTTTTTGAAAATCTGTAAACATTTCGAAGCGAATTTTAGTGGAATTATGCGAACTTGGGTAATTGCAAGCATGAAATTAAAAATATTAATTGCCATCTCACGGAATTTTCAAAAATTAGACACATGATTTCCGCACTATAATTTCAGTTTCCTCTATTTGGAGGAATAAGGAAAAATTTTAAGAGCAACTTTCTAAAAAAAAATTTCTGGTATAAATATAACTAGAAGTTAAAGGAAATTTTTCTATTTTATAAAAATTTTACATTTTAAACTAATTTTTTTAATAATTAACATACTTCTTTTCTTAGAATAGTTTTGTGATTCTTTTTTCAGAGCAAATAGTTTTGTTTTAGAAGAAAAATGTCAAAAATATAAGTTTAGCATTTTCATTGGCTTCTGCATAAAAAAAAAAAAACATTTCATTGTTCTTTGAATTTAAAAGGTATTTGTTAAGACTTTCTGAAAATTATAAAACATTTCAGACGGAATATTTTTGCGTTAGTAATATACTGTGTGCTACGGGGATTATTTCCTATAAAAATTTTAAATAATAACTTATCTGATATAAATCTTCAAAACCTTAAAATATATACAAAAAAATAAAGTAAAAGTAATTTTACTTTTTTTATCAAATTGTTATACCCAAATTTTATAGCACTATCCACTCGGTTGTACTTTTTTTAGATAAATATGAGTATTTTCCATTTGAATTTCTAATTCAGTAAGCAGTCTGTTTTTTATTAAATTGTTATACCCAAGTTTTATAGCACTATTCACTCGGTTGTACTTTTTTTTAGATAAATATGAGTATTTTCCATTTGAATTTCTAATTCAGTAAGCAGTCTGTTTTTTATCAAATTGTTATACCCAAGTTTTATAGCACTATCCACTCGGTTGTACTTTTTTTAGATAAATATGAGTATTTTCCATTTGAATTTCTAATTCAGTAACCAGTCTGTTTTTCTTTTATTTTAAGAAAGAGGCTGAAATTCGGAACATTTAAATTTTGACAAGATATATTTTTTTATATTAAACGATATTCCAAAACTTTTATTTTTAATTCACCATATTAATCTGAAATTTGAAAGCTATTGCACAACGGGAAATATTAACTCTTTTATTGCATTGCATTGCATTGCATTGTATTGTATTGTATTGTATTGTATTGTATTGTATTGTATTGTATTGTATTGTACTGTACTGTACTGTACTGTACTGTACTGTACTGTACTGTACTGTACTGTACTGTACTGTACTGTATTGTATTTTAAACTGAAAAAAGAGATTTTAGCTCAATCATTTCAGTAAACTTTTTTATCACCTATTAAAGGAAAAACATTACTTGCTTTGTGAGGAATATTCTAAGTTCTATATCAAAATTCATATCTCATCTTTAACATGCAAAGCATTCTTGCTGTCTTCCATATCAAATATATCCTAGGGGTTTCGATTTGCATCTCTTTCCACGAATAATCGCACGAGGCATCAAAACTGCATCTCCTATCACAACTTTTCTCCTTTTTATTTACGTTTTCTCTAAACCTTGGCACCACAGAATTCGACCATAACCTATAAAAATGAGAAACAAAAAGAGCTCGGAATTTCTTTCAAATATTGAACCACATATATTTGTGTTCAATATTTGAAACATCTTATATATAACTACCTGACGAAAAAGTCTTAGCGAGAAAAATTTTTGAATATTTCATGACGATCTCTTTCCTCCCTTGTCAATATATATCTATGTTTCATAGCTGCTTATTTTCTAAACCAAATAGAATATTCTTTCCGTTTAGCCTAACTATACAGAGCATGACGTTCTACTAACGCCAAATTAATTACCGGTCATACTTTTGTTGGTCAAATTACCAAGAGCAGTCCATTAATTGGCAAAGATATTTTAATCAAGGAATAACGTGAGGATATTTCGATACTCTATTTTAATTTTTTAAATCACGATAGTCCTCTTAGAAAAATGGCGCATAGAAGAAACAGTCTTATCCAAAACAGTTCTTAAGACTCAAAGTATAACATGTGCGAAACTCATAATGGTTTAAAAAACATAAATAATTAACAAAAGTCAAAAAGAAATCAGTATTTTAACCATAATTTTTTAATGAAGCGAAAAAATTCACTTTTTACAGATCTATTTTATGTAAAAGTCACTAGACCTAAAGCTTTACGTATATCTTCTACAATGAACGATTCAAAATTAAATGCCATTTATTTTCATCTTTATGCATAAAAGTAATTAAAAATTGACATTCTGAAAAAAAAAGAACTTTCCTTAATTATTCGAAATTCTTCTTTTCACTTCACTTGATACCCAATTAACTCATTTTTCATCAATTTTTCTATCGAAGACTCTACTGAGATATATAATTATGCAAGTGCGATAATCACCTGTTTCCGATAAACTTACATTATTTCTTTTCTTATTTTTTTTTCTTAGAAGAAAGTGATACTAGACTATCTAATTACACCGGCAAATTGCAACGTTCCTCTTGAAACTCAGACTGACTAATTTGATATCCTTTTAATGGCAACGACGACCAATTATTGAAAATTCTCTTTTTTATGAAACTCACAGAATTCTGGTTTAATTACATTAGGATAAATTCTTAATACAAGTTTGAAAAGATTTTTTTAATTACTATTCCTTCACTTGAAAAGTAACTTTCCAAAACTAGCAAAGTAAAAGATACAAAGAAATCGTCAGAAAATAATGAAAATAAAAGAATGGGCCTAATAGAACAAAACAAGAAGTATTTAATTATGCAAAATGAGTTAATGAAATAATTTTGAGGAGTATTTGAAATTTTCTTGAAAAGAAATCTTAAGGTAATGCATGATTATCGCTTAATTTTACATTTAATTTTAATTCATTAATTAATTATATCATTTGTAATAACCATTGTTCTATTTTAGGTAAGTATTTTGCATTTACACTTGTTATAAGTTTCTTGTTAAGCGTTTATTGCAGACTTAAGAAGAATTATTTACATCTTTTTTGTTCTAGTTATCCATTTTTTCTATTATTAGATCAAAAAGGGCAATTCATAACAACTAAATGACCCAACGCAACAGTTATTTTTTTACCTAATTTGGAATATGTACAAATTTTCTTATACAGTTTTTATGTAATTTTTTAATCAACCTTCAAAAATATCGTGTCATATAGGGTTATGTAGTATCATAAAGAAATTTAAGCTTTCCGACTGGGTAAAAATTGGCAACTTCGAAGTGAATTTTGATTTTTTTTTTGATTATTTTTATTATTTATATTTATATTCTTATTTATTAGCTCTCTAAATATTTTTTAGATTTTTGTTCTCCGATCTTTAGAATCGAAGTTATAGTTGTTATTTCACATGTTGGCAGGCGAAACAGAGTAGCAATGGGATACCTGTAAGTGACGTAGTGTTGGTTTCTCGATCCTGATTGGTTGTTGAAACGTGGCATTTATTTATGTTAGCAACTGTTCTTTCCATTCAATTTCGATTAAGCCAAGCTCGTCAAGTACCAATTCTCTTAACTAACACGGACTGCATTCTTTCACAAAGATTTCAATTCTACCACTATATATTTACACAGAGACTGGCACGAAGCCATGTAGAACACAAACAAACTTATTATGCATCGAAGTTGCCAGGTACACAAAACAAAATATATCATGGTTACAATAAAATACATAAACAAATAATGAATCTAAGTTAAGTAAAAGAATTGGACTAGAAAGAATTATATTTCAACAAATTCGATGTGCTCTGTATTTTTGCTCATGTAGGGAAACTCAGCTCAACTTTAATACTCTATGTTGCTGATAGAGATTAGCTGGTGTTGACGTCATAGATCACTTGCGTGGATATTGTTTGTCTTCTTCTTCTTCTTGGTGTGCAAGTATCCAATTACAATCTTCAAGTGCATTTTCAAGAAAAAATTTTATTTCAAGAAAAAAAATTTGCATAAACGGGTATTACAAAAAAAATTATCATAGAGTTCTTTGATACTTTGTATACAAATTTTGTATAATGTTAACAATGTTTTGAACTTAAAGATCAAGGTCTAATGTGAATTTATCATTTCTATCATGATTTAAGTAACTATGTTTAGAATATTTCAGTAAAAAAGTAAATCTTATATATTTAAATCATATATTTAAATATCATATATCATATATCAATATACACTCTATAACAAAAAAATCGACGCCCCAAGAAGCAATCATCCGATTGCTTTGAAATTTCGTATGCATGAATGTTTTGAACAGATATGGCTGGAATGATGCCGACCGGGGACGTATAGTCTTTAGCGACGAATCCCGCTCCCAACTGTGTCCTGGCGATCATCGAAGACGTGTTTGGAGACGCACTGGGCAGAGACGGAATCCTGGCCCTCAACAAGGCATTATGGTCTGGGGTGCCATTTCCTTTGACAGCCGGACCCCTTTGGTAGTCATTAGAGGTACACTTACTGCACAGCGGTACGTCGACGACATCCTAAGATCTGTTTTGCTACCGTTCCTTTTGTAGCGCCCTGGGCTGGTTTTTCAGCAGGACAATGCTAGACCACATACGGCACGTGTTGCTATGAACTGTCTGCAAGCTTGTCAAACTCTTCCTTGGCCTGCCAGATCACCAGATCTCTCTCCCATCGAGCATGCCTGGGATATGATGGGAAGGCGATTGCATCTGGCACGGAATGTTGATGACCTCGTTCGACAATTGGATCGAATTTGGCAAGAAATACCGCAAGAAACCATCCGGGAGCTTTATCGGTCTATGCCACGCCGTGTGGCAGCTTGAATCCAGGCTAGAGGCGGGTCAACACCTTATTGAACTTGTTACTGTAGCTCTGCAATGAATTTTTCAATTGTTCTGAAATTTTAATCATTTACTATTCTGTACATTGTTTTCCTATCCACCAATTTTCGTTTCAATCGGACAACTCCTTCTTGGTGCGTCGATTTTTTTGTTATGGAGTGTATATAAATCATATATCAATGTATTTAAATCTATTTCATTGTATATTTTAAAAAATTTTTAAATTTTAGTTCAGAACACAGGTAACCATAATATTGATCAAGAAAAAAAATTATTTTAATAATTATGCATAACAACTTGTTACAGAGATGTAAACTGGACATAAAATATTGTAGTTTTTATGCTCATATTTGTCTAATTTTGAAAAAATATTTTATAAATTTTTAAAGTTGTCTTTATATTTATAATATTAAATCTCTTGCTTACAAAAAATAAAATTAAAATTTTAATTAAAACTGCTTTCAAAAAAATACAAAAAAATTGAGTCGCTCTCAGTCAGATACCTCAAAAATAAAATGAAAAATTTAAATACGTAATTTGCATATTAAATTTTAAAACTACAATAAAACGACAATGAAAGGAATTAACTTCCTTTTTTGTTAAATTAAAGTGGTATTTAGTGTAATTAAATGTTTCAAATATTGATAGATATTGAGTATCATTTTTAATTATTTTGTTCAAAAGCGTTATTTTTACTGTTATCAAGAAAATGAAGTTATATTACATTCATAAATATTTTTAAAAAGTTTATTTATAAAAAATAATGTAAAACACTCCCGCAATAGTCATTTGTTGGCATAGAAGGTTATAAATGTTCAAATTCAAATTCCGTTATTTTGAAACAAACGGCATGGTGGTGGCAATGTGGTCAGTAATGCTTTCTGACCAGGGCACGATTTTGCCGATTACCAAAGAGGAAATTGCTCATTAAAAAACCAAATGCTAATTACAGAAAAAAACGAAAGTTGCAAAATTCGCTAGTAATGTCTAATGGTCTGCATTTTCGATCGTTTTTTTCGTCTTTTTTCACGTGATTTTTCAAATTACGATTATGTATGCGAATTCCGAATTAGATTCCGAATTTCGAGATGCAACTTCCGAATTCCGAGTTAGCACTTCTTGACTCTCTCGATTAACAACGATTCTATCGTTTCCTCATCTTTTTCCGATTACTTATCTTTTCTTTTCAATCTCCAAATGATTTTTTAATTAGGTATTTTTAATACGATAATATTGCAGCTCCCGAAGTTTGAATTTGAGTCATCACTTTTTGTTGCGCATGTTTAGCGGATTTTCCGTCATTAATTCACGTCGTTTTCTGATCGTTTCTTCGACAGTTATTTTAACTATTTTTGTTTTTGCAGCATTTTGCAGGTCATTCAAATTCGGATATTCTTAATACAATTTAATTACGACACGTCGATTTCAAATTTGAGTTATAATTTTTTACACTCGCGATGATTTCGTCGTAAATCCACTTCGTTTTTCACTAATTTAATTTTTCGATATTATCGATACGATCGAGGGTATTTTTCGATTTTTCAACCATTTCCATACGGTTTATTAAATTGTAATTTTTTAATGCGATATTACGACACAATTTCGAATTTGAGTTATGGCGTGCTTTATTTGCGACAATTCCATCGTTCATCTGCGTCATTTTCAATCTATTTTCTCGGCAGTTATTTTTAGTTTTCACGGTCATTTTCACAAATTTTTTCAAATAACGATTTTTTTTAATATGTTATTACGATGCGTGAATTTTAAACTTGACTAATCACATTTTGGAAATCACTTTATTCGTTCTGAATCACTTTATTCACGACTATGCCGTCAGTATCAACGTTATTTTCTAATCGTTTTTTCAGCTGCTATTACAGTTAGTTAACTTACTTCCACATCATATCTAAAATTGCACACCATTTTTTAAATTCCTCATCATTTTAAAAATTTCGATATTTTAAATACAATAATATTATAATAAAATTATTCGGTTTACACGCATTTGAGTATTTTAACTTTTATATGAGTATAAATATTTAATATTTACCATTCAAGGATCGTTTTATGAAAATAAGTCACACAGCGATGATTATGTTGAATTTTCTGCATAACAAAATGTATTGATATGCTGCTTTGAAAAATGCTTGCGTGAAACCTAATTTTGCAAGTAGTATTTTTTAACCGAATCAAATTTTGATATTGATTTTGAACAAGGAAATCATGCCCTGCCTCTGACCACAATTACTTACATCACCGTATATAGAACATGTGGCGTGACATTGAAAAACCAATGTATTCAACAGCCTAAAATTAGTTCACACATTTAATAACCATTTGCAGAAAAATAAATGAATGGTGAAATTCACTAAATGATGTCAGTTTTCACTTACAATCAAAATTAATATACTGTTTTTAAGCAATACTCTAGAAGTAATTATTGAGTTTTATATTACATCTGTCTCTTCTTCAATCTCATACTCTTAAATATTTTCTTAGATCACTATTAAAAAAATTATTAAAAAAAGAACTAAAAATGTTTGATCAGAATCTATGAGAATCATTCGCTATGTAATTGAGCGAAATGTTTATGTGACTTAATTACTTTTCTAATAAAATTATAACTGTATTGGTTCGAACCTACTTATAATCCCCCTTATTTATAATTTTTCTAAGCAATATTTTTTTTAATATTTGTTCCCAATTAATATTTTCTAAATCAAAGTTCTCTTTCGTTTCAACCCCTTTCTTTTTCAAATCTATAAGAATAAATATAGCCTATCAAAATCTTTACTTAAAAAGGATATTTTTGTTTTCCCTGGATACTAAATATCTGGTTTACGCTATTAACTGCGTAAGAAAAACTATATTATATCCATTTAGTTATAATTAAACCTATACTGTAAAAAAATTTGTATATTATTTCTTCGAATTTGATGTTAAACAACCCAAAAAACTGTACGAAGGAACACTTTTTCCAAGTTGACACCAAATCGAGCTTTCATATACAATTTAAAGGGCGCGGTTGAACCTGATGGAAAATATTTACACTAAGTCACACGCATTCACAAGCTAAGTTAAATATTTTTGCTTCCGAAAACACCTATTTTGGTGCACTTTTTATATCGTCACTAGAATGTTCACAATTAATGACGAGCTGCCGAGAAATTGGCGATTTTTTTTCACGCTGCTATACATATACGGAAACAAAAGCTTGCCAGTACAAAATGTATGTATGATTTTAGATGAGTTATATATTTATATTTTTATTACTGTAAACTGTAAATAATTTTATAATGTTAAATTTTTATCCGCTTCTCCTCACTTAAACCTGTTTCGAATTTCTCTTAATATTCTATCTGTGCTACGCGTATGTTAACAAACTAATTTTATTTTAAGAATTAGCGTAGAAATGGATAGTGACTTTACTTTATTTTGTTTCATGAAAATAACTTTACTGACTCTTATGTGTATCTTATTTTATTGTAATTATAAATATTAGTGTTATACAGAATACCTAAATATGATGGCAGCTACTTCACACAATGTAGTGGAAAGAAACATCACTGGTGTTTCAGAAAAGCTCTTTTTGTTTAAAATATTGCCATCATTTATAATGGTAGGGGAGAGTTGGATAAAACGGGATAGTCGGACAAAACGGGATACGTCGCCTAGGGACCAGACTACTGCAGCTATCTAGTGGACAACGACAGAAACGTGTTATTCGACCGTGATTATATCATTCTCGGTGCGTCCCGCCTCGAGATCACTATTTGATAGAAAGTTGTAGGTCTCAGAACTTTCTTACTCTATTTTTTTGCCATTTTCTACATTTACGTGCGCTGTTTTTTACATTGTACTGCCTACATAAATGGGAATAAAATTCCGGTGAGTATTAAATTTAATTAACCATTTATTTACCAATATTTTTATGTGCAGTCTATCTAATTTTCTTTTCACATTTAGGCAGCAGCCATGTTTGTTTCAAAAAGTGTCGGAGTCGGACAAAACGGGACACTTGTGAGTTGGATAAAACGGGATAGAGTTTTTATTTCCCCTTTCATCCACCTATTTATTTGTTGGATTATTACATTTTAGAATAGCCATATATTAATGTAGGCCTATTAATATAGAACCAACTTATTTATATTAGCTATAAATATTTTTTTAAAAATTTAGTCTCTTTATATAGTAATGCAAAATTTGTTTATTAACGTTCATTATTAAGCATTTTATTTTCGACTCTAGGATTTCACATCTTTCTTTAGAACAAATTGTAATGTATTTCTCTGATGATGACTTGAGCTTTTTTATATACATAAAGAATATTTTTTATATATTTGCATTATTTATAATTTTATATTTATATATATGCAAAAAATTAAACATTGTAAACCCTATCCCGTTTTATCCAATCCAGGTATGCTAAAACGGGATATGTAAGAGTTTGGAAATTAATTTTTTTTTCTATTTCACAGTCATTAAAATTTGTTGAAAATATGTTTTTTGGGTGCTTCAATAAATGTTGTAGCTACGAAAAAAATAATGTATGGTTTTCCTTAACAGATATTCCGTAGTAAATAAAAACAATAATGGTATCCCGTTTTATCCAACTCTCCCCTACTATACACGGAAGTTTTTTACAGTTTACATTCTTAAAAGAAGTTTACATTCTTAATTTGATACTAACACATGAGCTGATGAGATGTCAATGCGGTTAAAGGTATAAAATTTCTGTCATAAGCATATTTCGAGAGTAGACATTTCTTATGTAGGTAGTAATCTCGATATTATACTTCATCAACAAACCAGACAGATTCTGACATACTTTTACAAAAGATATGACTTAGAAAATTAGTGCAAGACAAAAAAGAGCTTTTCTGAGTTATTAACTCAATGCAATATAAAGCAGTTTTAGCATTTCATCTATAAATTCTAATTACAATGCTAGTTTTGACATTTTAACATATTACAGGCCAATAACTTAATGACATTGAAATAACTTCTGCTAAATAATAAATTTAGCCAAAAATAAATTTTAAAAAACACCGAAAATCATATTTTAAAAACATAGTAGGCACTAACACGTTCGAAAAAGGCAAGTAGATTCATTCATTCTAATTCATACAGGTAGATTCCTTCTTCATACATGCAGATTCATTCATTCATTTTGAATTCTAAAATTACGATAAAATCACCGGCAGCAGTCTGTACATCAAATTAATCGTAGAGTTTACTGTTAAGAACACTTCTTTGCATTTACAGTTTTAAAAAGGTTTCCCAACTCTCATGGTTAAAGCAACGTGAATAAAAAACTATATGGTTTTGTAACCATTTACGATTGGCATGGCTTCAATAGCGTAAAAATGAAGTTTGACTGAAAATTAGAGTTAGGTTATGTTATGCTATTCGTAAGGTAATGGACAATGAAATTAGGTTATCGAAATTTGTTTTGTCAAATGAACCGTGGAATGTCGTTTATTTAGTATATCTGGTGGTGCCATCTATTGGGAGAGAAGGAAATACTAGACTTTTTGCGTTGTGCGTGTTAGTGGCATCTATGTGTGATTAGTATGAGAGATTAGTATTCCATTTGTCCAAGGTCACAGAGGGTAATTGCAGCTTGCAGAATGCTAGAAAATCTTCAAATGTTTAGGGAATGAAAGAAATATTTTGGTGTCAACGCTGGGTTTCAAACCCCTTATCAGCCGATTGTGAGATTGATAGATTAGCTCCTCTTGGCTAAAGTATGTACTCGAGTGCAAAGAACTAAGTGACTTCATAAAATGGACCTAGTTGACGTGTATAAAACGTGTATAAATATGACGTGCATCTGGTTATTTAACCGTATTTCGTGAAAACAGTAAATTAACCTTTTTTTCTGATAGTTAAAAATGGGTTTAAATTAAGTTTCCCTAAAGGATTTTCTATAAGAAATTTTTAAAAATATCAAAAATTAAACAATTTTAACGGTAAAATTTTTAAAAATGTGAAGTTTCATGATGGAGTATGATGGAATTAAGAAATGGAAAAAAGAAGTAACTCGCAAGAATATTACTCCCATTAGGTACTCGCTTCAACAAGAAAAATATATTTAACCCTAACATGAGTAGAAATTCTTTCTTATTTGGAAAATCTATTTATTCTCAAAGGACAGATCTTTTTCGTTAATAGTGTTCTTTGACTTGAAGGTCAAACGCCATTTCGGATCTTTTTTGATCTGATATGGTTTTCCAATTCTTTTTCACGCTATATTTTTGCCATACTTCGTATAAAAATATTATAGCTATGTTTAAATATTACTTAAATTCGAAGCTTTTAACAATAAAACAATGCTAATAAATATGGTTTTGATTCTAAATTGGTCAAGCAATTGATCAATTTTAAGTCTCAATCATTTAAGTAGGATACGATTAAAAAAAAGGGTTTTAATAATTCATTTCAGTTTAAAATGGCAATGAATCTACCTTAACTAAAGAAAGGCAATTTATATAATCTTTTTTACACAAATAATCGAAGCTCAATTAATATGAGAAAAATAACAGTAATAAGAAGACTATTTTATCTAAAGTTTTTTTTTTTGGGGGGGGGGGGATTTGATAAAATTTTAAGTCTTTTTATTTAATTAACTTAAGAAAACGAAAAATAATAGAAAAGTAGAACTAAAGTATAAGCAAATTTTCATTTTATTTGGAAAATCCGATTTCCAAATGACATATCCTTTCTTTTGTAGTGTTCTTCAGCTTGAAGGATAATCGTCATATCAGATCCTTTTTGATCTGATATGCTATTCTACATTCAATGGCATTCTATATTCAAATTCTATATTCTTTTTCTCTTTCTGATCAACACTTTTTTAAAACATTGATTAAATTAGAAAATTTTGACAGTTGAAACAGTATATTTTAAATATAAAAGATAAAAACAAATTAACTGAAAACAATTCAGCTATGCTTCAGGGAACAGTTAAATTTCTTAGTCTTAACAAAACGTGATTTAGTGAAGCTTTTGGGACAAATAATGAAAGTCAAATTAAATACAAACTTAAAATTAAATAAATAAAAAGAATACTCTTGATTGAATTGTGTTTATTATTGACAAAACCGTTTCCTTGTAAATGTTCTGAATGAGTATTTCGCCAAAAGAAGTCAAATGGCTGTTTTCATTTTTTTTCTTTTTTTTTTTTTTTTGAGAGAGAGAACAAATTTTATCAAAGGCACTAAGTTTGATACAACTTATCAATTTAAATTATTGATTAATTAAAAAAAACTATGTGATTCATTAAGTATTCAGTTATGGCAAAAATCGAATTCAGAAATCATGTTAACAAAAGTACACATTACAATTCTGTCACCGTATATAAACGGTTTTAAAGTCGTATAAAAAAAGTGTTCAAGATCTAAAGAATATAAATAGAAGCAGAAGGCTAGCTTCCGTAGGCATAATGTAAACCAGTCCCCCAATGTTTAAGTGCAGTCCCTATATATAAAGGAAAAAACAACATTTAGAGGCATTAAGTTTTCAAAACGGATTTTCATCTTCCCCTCCTCCCAACCACAACTAGGGTTGGAGGAGAAGAAAAGTTTTCTTTTTTATTATTATTATTGGTTTGTTCTGCATTTTTACATGATAACGATATTTAAACGATACTGGATTCTTAATAAAGTTATCCGTTTCAGAGTACATTTATATCATTCATGTTGATCAAACTGCTAACACATTTTGACATAGAAAGAAAGAATTAAATGGCGAGAGGCAGGCAAGTCATGCATTGTAGAGTTGTCCAACAACTGGTGACGTACTTTCGGACTGTCACTTTACTTCTAATGTGCAAACAGTTTTCCAAATAGAGAGTTCGTATTTCGTGATAAAATTATTGAAAACAACAAATTACAACTCATAAGATTGCTCATAGAATAAATGATAGTCATATTTAAAAATGTTAATCATGTAGAAGTAAGTACTTTGGAGCTTTCTTAAAGAATACTTTTGGAATAATATTCTTAGATACAACATCAATCTGAAGATGCAAAACGAAATCAATTGGTTTTAACTTGTGTTGTTAAAAATTGGAAAAATCAATACGAAATCGGAAAACTTTAATTAAAAAAATTGATTTTAAGTGTTTGAAAAAAATTAAGTATTTAAAAGAATTTTTTTTTTAATTTCATTTAGATTTTTTTTCTCAAAAATAACATTAAAACTGCTCATGGAAAAAATATTAAATAATTCTATTTTTTTATACCCAATATTAAATTATATAGAAAATGCTTGACGTAGAAAAAAGAAAATAGTGCTTTTAAAGTTAGGACAAAAATATACCTTTTTTTTTACTTTATATTGTACACTGAGAAAAAAATTATGGTCAAAACTGCCAGAATATGGCAAAATTTACTATGTTTCTAGC
The DNA here is from genome assembly GCF_982258835.1 of Parasteatoda tepidariorum. NCBI lineage: Eukaryota > Metazoa > Arthropoda > Arachnida > Araneae > Theridiidae > Parasteatoda > Parasteatoda tepidariorum. Next base: position 45,967,838 of record NC_141756.1, read on the forward strand.
TTAATAGGAAAGCTAAGAAACTCGGTAATTTTTACGGTAGAGCTTTCGTAATGATAAAGTGTGGTAATTTTGTGATACCCTATCATGATATCTCAAGGAATGGCCTGAAAACCATTTATTCGGTAAAGTTTACTTTCCAGTTTTGCATTTTTTACTAAATGTATTGTAAGAAAAACTATGTATAATTTTGAAAACCAGTATTTTCGAAAACAGAATTAGTAAATGAAGGAAAAAATTACCAAATGAATGGTTTAATTTGCGTATGTTTTGGTTTGTTAAACCAGAGCTCTGGGTTTTTTTTTGCCAGAAATGTCATAACCCTGCAATACAGTAGTTTTACCAGAATTTTTTTTTACCGTGTATGAAGGAAAATTATTAAAATCATTAGTCCAACACTCTCTAAGTGATTTATATACGCATCAATTTTTTATTTCTTCTTTAATTCCTCGCATAATATTACGTATGTTTAATATTTACATTTCAAAATTTTTCATGTTTGAAAGAAAATAGTTTTTAAGTATAAAGAAAAAAAATTTTAAATAACAATATTTGCAGAACTGTAAAATGTGCATCGTGTTAAAAAGAAAATCTTACGCCTTGATATCTTACGCCTTTGATAGTGAAAAATTACTTAATTTCAAAATGATAAAATGAATTTTATGATTCGTAATTAACACTGATCTTGTTTAAATTATTTATTTAATTTAGTTCTCAAAGCAAATCTAGTCTGCTAAAGGAATTAATTGCATGTAAAAATGCTTCTTTCAGGCTTTTATATCGGTTCTAGAACCTCATTGATATCAACAAAAACAATCTAGATTTCTCAAATATAAAAAGAATTTTCAATAATTACTTAGCATTATCATTAAGAGAGTATCAAATTAGTAATCGTGGGCTTTAAGTAAAGTTATCTGAAATACGTGTAATTAGGCAGGCTGATAACCTTTCTCTCAGGATAGGATTTTGGAAAAAATATTTATCAGATATGTGTAATTATCGCTGAGCCGTTATTGTATCCCTAAAGGAAAAAGACTCGGAAAAAAATTGAATTAATCACGTCTCAAATGAAATGAAGTAATGAACTACGAATAACTAATGAGGTTTTCTTGCGAAAAGATTCTCTTTTTTTATTTTAAAAAAAAAGAAGGGAAAAAAACAAATTTTAAGAACGGGTAAATTTTTAATGATAAAAAAAATGCTTGAGTTAAATTGGATGCAAAAAAAATGTTTGAATTTATTTAAAGCTCATCTAATTACCTAAATTGTAAATATAAACAAAATTCATTAAAATTTAATTTTTTTTTAATCTGTCTAAGACTCTAGTAATATTTTAACTGGAGTTTTGTGAGCTTCGTTTGAGAGCTTGAAGCGTTTAGTCATATTATTATCCATCTTCTAATAAGAAACAATTTTCTAATTTTTCCAAACTATGATTTTGGACTCCAGCCTTAACGTGTAATCTGAAAGAGGTAGCTCAAACGGAAACAAAAAATATTTCATCTAAAATAATAATGACCACTCATGAGGAATTGCATAAAATAAGATCGTTTGGCAGCAATATGAATACAATATTTAAACGTTCTTTTTTCTTTCATTTATCATGTGATATTTGAAACTGGAAATTTCACTAAAAGGACTCTATAGCGCGAGAGAGATCCTTCATAATTTATTTAATGCATGAAAAAAGAGAGTTCAAATAAACCTTCAGTAAACCAAGAAGTCTCAAATGTTGAAAAATGACCTCAATATATCAAAGTACAAACAAATTATGGCAAAGTTTACTTAGGATTTCACAGTGCGGAAGTTATCGCTCAATAATTTCTTTGTATTATAATATTTTAAAAAACTTTTACTAGCATTTGATAAAAAGTACTATAAAAGAAAAACACTTTTTAGCACTTTTTTAGCATAGCAAGATTACTAAGGAATTTTTCAGTGAGGAAGTTATCGTTCATATCATTATGGCATTTTAGAAACACTTTTTTAGCATTTGATAAAAAATGAAAATACTACTTTGCACTTCTTTAGCAGATTAAGATTACTCAGGAATACGCAGTGAGGTAGTTATTGTTCAATAATATTTTTGTGTTATGATGTTTCGAAAAATCTATTTTAGAATTCGATTAAAAAAAAAGTAATATGAAATTAAAACCTTTTTTATCACTTTTTTAGCATTGCAAGTTTACTTATGAATACGCAGTGAGAAAGTTATCGTTTATTGCATTATGATATTTTAGAAACACTTTTTTAGAATTTGATTAAAAAAAACATGTTTAAAAAACTATTAGCACTTTTTTAGCATAACAAGATTACTTAGGACTGAGAAATTTATCACTCAATAATTTCTTTTGCACTGCGATATTCCAACAATTTTCTATATTCCAAATACCTTAAAAATTCCTCCTAAAGGACAGAAAAGAATAAGTTGTCCAAAACTAAGATCAATTTTAGATAAGCTTAAATCTATTGCAGGTATAAATTTACTAATTTTTCTCCATTGGTTTAGTTTTTTTAAATATTATTATTATTAAAGAGCCAAAAATATGTATAAACTATTTTAATCTAGTAATAAATAATATTTTCATTTTAAATAACAATAATAATATTTTTTGTAGTGAATTTGTACTAGCTTGAAAAGAAATTTCTGGAAAATAGTGTAAATCGATCGCAAAGACGATCTTTACTGACTTTTCTTTACTGATTATCCTAGTTGAAATTATCGTTATTTACAGTGGTAGATTGCCAGATTCTCCGCATTTGGGAAAAGTTTTTACTCCAAAATGGGAGACATGTAGGCCGCTGTAATTCAGATGCTCCATTATAATCTGTTGACTATTGTTAAACGCAAATAAGTTTTTCTCTAAAATATATTTTACAGAAAAAAGCAAAAACAAATTTTAGTAAAATATTTATTTTTCAGCCATTTTAAGCAACAATTTTTTGGCAAACAGAAAAAAGGAAAAGTTGAAAATGAAATTATGAAACTCTGAAAATGAAGTAGCGAAAGGTTCAAAATGAAGTGAAGAACAAGACATGAAGATACTTTTAAGTGATTAAAATTTATAATTTTCACTACATTAGTTACACTTTAGGTTCTGATTTTTGCTGCCGAATGATTATAGTTCTTTTTAGCAATGATTGAATTGAAAATATGTATTATAACTCAAACACTTAATTCTGCTATTTTTTATCCACCAACCTCAGACAAATTTAATTCAAATAGCTCAAACAAATTTACTTAATAAAGAGCTTATAGCAAATATAGGTCTTCTTTTGAAATATAAATTTTCCTTTAAAATCAAAAGAGCTTGATTTTCTTCTATAGTCTACTACTTAGAATCAAAGTGTATGACATTGTTCAATATTAAAATAACATCTTTAAGTTTACCAATAATCAACAAGCCAATGTCTTCGTTATTTTGATCACAAAAGAAAAATGTAGAAAAAATTATACTAAATTTTTTTATAAATGTAGAAGAACTTGTACTAATAATTTTCAAGATTTTAAATAAATAATAATTTGACATTACAACAGCCTCATACAGTTCAGAGATCTTGAAACTTGCCTCGATAATTACTCTGCGACCAGTTCCTGTGTCTAACAGTAGGAACTATAATACATCTGTTATTCTAAATCCTTTTCGAACTCGCAGAACATTCAAACTATACTAGAGCTGTGATAAATGCCGTCTGAGATTGGATATGTTTGACATGCAACTGATGACGGAATTTGACAAACGGATATAACTTTAATTCTATATTTACATTTAATAGTTGTATGGAACTCATTTGTCTTTGAGACAGTAACTGCATAATTCCTATTCAACAACTATGCAGTTACGATGTAACACTCTATGAAAAAAAAAATCACGATCAATCTTTGAATGTTCAAGAAAAGTAAGTCACCATTTTTTAAGTCTGGTACTGTGCGCTGAAAATATCGAAACTTGCATGCTATTTTTACTATTCAATCTAATATATATATATATATATATATATATATATATATATATATATATATATATATATATATATATATATATATATATATATATATATATATATATATATATATATATATATATATATATATATATATATATATATATATAAATATATATATATATAAGCTCAAAATGAAGATAAAACAAAGGAAAATTGCAGACCTATGATAAAAAGGGGGGGGGAGAAAAATAATAATAAAAAAAATCCGGAAAAAAAAAGGATCAATTTTTTTTTTTAATCCGGAAAATAAAAGATATAATCTTTTTATCAGCCCACACGATTATATCCGCAAACAACTGGGCCTGGTAAAAAGATTATATCTTTTATTTTCCGGATTTTTTTTTTTTTAAATTTATCCTTTTTTTTTGGATTTTTTTCATTATTCTTTTTATTTATATTTTTCCCCCAGTTCATTATTTTTTTATTATTTTTGTTCTTTTTCCCTCTTTTCTCATATGTCTGTAATTTTCCTTTGTTTTATCTTCATTCTGAACTTATCTTATGAGTTCTATTTACTTGCAGCTTATGCACAATAAATGAAACTTATAGATTTTCTTAATTTTCTTCGTGTTTTTTTTTGTATCTTCGTGTATATACATATATGGTACCCACCCTATATGTACATTTACCATTATAATATTATACGGATTGTATATGCCATTAAACCTTTTAAACTAACAGAAGAATAAATATGAAAAGCGTTATAAAATTAATGTAAGCTTTCTCTTTACTTTGTTCATAGTAGAATTTTTCGTATGACAAAGGAAAATAAACAAGAGTTGATAAATTTGTGGCAGAAGCACTTTTTATTAATACTATAACTAAAATAAAAATAAAGGATTTGGAATTGATTCGAAAATTTTATGTTTTTACATATATTTTCAAAATAGTATTGTAAATTCACGAAATCTCCATTTTTTTTCTGACAACTTTTATTCCGACTGAGCAAAAAACAACAACTTTTAAACTATGCACACGATCACACAGAGAGAAGAATTTTATTTATTCATCGTTATAATCATCGTTATTGATGTAGTCGTTCTGATACAAAAAAAAATATGAAAGATACACAAAATTATTAACCGTAGATTGTCAACTGTTCATAGCTACTGACTATTGGGTATACTATAGCCTACGTCACAGGTTGTGTTATTCCTACTAAATTTAACCCATGAACGGCATTTTCTGCGAGCCTAACTTCAAGCCACAAATAAACAAACGAAGTGTTTGATTGTTTAAATAGCTGTTCGCCAGATTTTATTGCATTATAAAGAAAAGTAATTGATATTCGATTTTTGATTAATAATTGATTTATGTGGATAGTGGCATTTATGTGGATAGTGGCATAGAATTTAGCATTGCGTCATGGTAAATGTTATTCCTACTAAGTGGAAGTAGTTGTGTTTTTTTTATATTATACCCAATTGTAACTGTTGTAATCGTTTTCTTTTAGTATTACTAGAAGAGGCGACTCTCTGTTAGTAGAGAAGAAATTTTAAATAAAAGAGTCCTGATGACGTCGGAGGGAGTCTAATTTTAATCTATTTTTAATGTATACAGTTGATTATGCTTATATTGACATAGATATTCGAAGAAATTTTTGCGATTGGAAAAATTATTATCAGACTTAAGTGTTTTTCTATAAGCCACTTTAAACTATATCAAATTGGATACCTGAAAGTGACGTCATCGTGGCATTTGTCGATTCAGAAACCAATCAGATTCGACACACATGGGTGACACGTGCATTTATCCAATTAAATCTAATTTAAATCACATGGTTAGGTATAATTACTTCACTTTTTCCTGAGTTGCAAGTACTCAATTGCATGTAATTCAAAATAGCTGAACTGTGGTTTTAAATATTCGGTCATAATTCTTCCCTGAAATCAATTTTAAAATTACTATATATATATTGAACGATCTATACAAATAGTACCTATACGAATAAAAAATTAAATCCTTTTGTTTTGCTAAAATGTCGCTTTCAGAAAAGAAAGATTCGAAAAAAAAGACTTTCAAAACAAAATAAAATGCGTCAGGTCGAATCTCGTTCTTTTTTCTCTATTTGCCTTAAAACACTTATGTTGAACAATGGAATGTTACTCTATCACGTTTCCTTTTACTCAAGAGAGCTGTAAGTCAGGAATTCTTCTCCCATTTGGTACTTATTTTGTTCTCCAGAAATGGAAAGCTTCCAAGAAAGTTTATTTCAGTTTATTTTGTTTTCTCTACCTACAAAAACTGTGTTACCTATGAAATTCAGTTGAATTGTTTGGATTCTAATTTGAAATCCCTAACAACTACTCACCTGTAAAAATGCATTACATTGAATGTTCAACTATGGATAATGTCTACATACACTTAAAAACTCTTAAATTCCGACTGAAAAAAAAAAGAAATTATTTTAATCAAAATAATATAAAAAAGGAAATGGAAAGATTTTTATTACGAAATTTTTTATCGTTTCTGAAAAGTTGATAGAAAAAAATACCACAGAAAATGGAATTCGTAAATTCGCAAAATTGGCACAAGTTGGTTATTTATTATACTTTTTTCTCCATCGCCGGTCTACACAAACTATTCATGAGTCTACTGAAGGGATCTATATTAGGTAGACTTTTTTGCAAAAGGGAATGAGCAGCTAAGCTTTTTTACTTATCAGACATATTTTTACTTATAAACTAATTCCATATCTTAAAGGTCAAAATGGTACCCTTTTCAACGTATATAATTAGAAGCCTTCAAGAAAAAAAAGTTCTTGAAGAAAGTTTGAAACAAAGTTTTGGTACAAATGCAGAAAAGAGAACAACTTTGAAATACTTTCTGTGGTTTTATAAATGCTGAAGGCATTAATATATGAAAAACATTACAAGCGCGATTTTTGAGCACTTTAAATGCTTTGGCCTTTATTGAATATTATCTTGACGAAGAAGATGTATACGTGCAGGAAATATGTGGAAAATAAATCTCTTTATGGAAAAACAATCGTACTATGATAGAAGAAGGAGAACTCATTGAACTATCTTGATTACTAGGATAAAAATCACGATCCATTTAATGAACCCATATCAATTCTGGATAAAAACTAGAAAAGAGTAACCACGTAATTAAAACTAAGTAAGTGTTATTAAAGCAATGCATTGAAATTGTTATGACTCGAGATTCCTTTTGTTCCAAATTACTTTATTTTACAATACAACACTCAGAATAATAGGACTATTTACAAAATATATTATTTACATTGTTTGTTGGATGCATAATCATACATCATAAAGATGAAAATCGTATAGAATTCTCTTAAACGCTACGTATCGTAAGTTCTCTAACTTAATATTATAAACATAAATAGAACATAAAATATAATTGGGTATACTATAGCCTACGTCACAGGTTGTGTTATTCCTACTAAATTTAACCCATGAACGGCATTTTCTGCGAGCCTAACTTCAAGCCACAAATAAACAAACGAAGTGTTTGATCGTTTAAATAGCTGCTCGCCAGATTTTATTGCATTATAAAGAAAAGTAATTGATATTCGATTTTTGATTAATAATTGATTTATGTGGATAGTGGCATTTATGTGGATAGTGGCATAGAATTTAGCATTGCGTCATGGTAAATGTTATTCCTACTAAGTGGAAGTATTTGTGTTTTTTTTATATTATACCCAATTGCCAGCTTCATAAACTCAAAAGATAATGTAATACAAAACAAAAGAAAAGAAAACATGACGGAAATGACAAACTTAATGTGAGTGGCAACAGAAATCGACTTAATTTTGCGCTGTCTGTAACTGGTTTGCTGTAACTGCGCCCGTAGAAACTGTAATAACAGCAATCAAATTAAATTCAGTTGTTTATTTTTTGAATGTTTATTATTTCCATTTTATTTATTTCGTTTTCATTCCTTTTTCTTTACAAACTAAACAAAATTTTAACAAACAAAATGGGAACAAAATTTGGTTGCGATATTTTGTTATTTCAATAACAAAATTAATATCCATTAATATGAATTTTATTTACATTTAAATATGTTTGGGCTCAAAATATTTTTATTGTAAAAGTAAATGATTGGTCAGAAACGAAATAATTAAAAAATTCTTAAAATACCACAATTTTGTATGTTTGAAATGTATGCTAATTCAGATTATTAACCTTACCGATTTGTGGCGACCGCCACCTATCGTTAAATACTTTCACTGCGCTGAAACCGTTTATCAGTTGTCGCGTGCAATCATTATCTAGCCACGTGCTTGCTTTTTAATAAGAAAAACATTATCGTTCTTTTTCTTGCCATTTTATACAGATCTGTTATATTTAATAATAAAACTTGTTAAGTTTGTTTGTTATGTGAATTCGTGTTTATTGATAAGTTAATTCACCTTCTGATCCATACTTACTACTTACTACACGAATTTACACTGGTGACCCGGACAGAGAATTTATATTGGTGACAACGAACTGTGAATTATGCCGAACACGAATGAAAGTGAAACTGGCACTACTGAATTGGCTCGAGTTGCAGTAAAATGTCCACAATTTTGGAAAGATAATCCTATCATCTGGTTTTCGCAAGTCGAATCGCAATTCATTACGAGTGGAATAACACAAGACAATACAAAGTACCATATTGTCGTTGCATCAATCGAAACTGAAATCTTGGCGCAAGTAAGTGATATAATTACTTCACCTCCAGTTAATGATATGTATAAAACATTAAAAAATCGACTAATTGAAGTATTTAGTGATTCGGAAGAGAGACGACTTAAAAAACTCCTTCAAGATATCGATTTAGGCGATAAACGCCCATCTGCATTGCTTCGCCAAATGCATAATTTAGCTGGCGATAGTGTGGATGACAAATTTTTGAAATCGTTATGGCTGCAAAGACTGCCAACACAGATGCAAGCTATACTTAGTACTTCGTCTGACGAATTAAGTAAACTAGCAATGATGGCTGATAAAATTGCCGATGTGTCAAATTCAAATGAAATTCACTCTGCTACGGTAAAATCGACACTGCAGTCTGAAAACGAAATTGTTGGTTTACCTGACACTATAATTACCATGCAAACTCAAATTAATGAACTGAGTAAAAAACTAGATAAAGCATTGAGATTTCGTAGTCGTAGCCAAAACAGGGATGAATACAAACGTCGGGATCGCTCTAACAGCAAAACACGGATGCGTTGGTATCACTTTCGATTTAGAGACAGGGCAAGAAAATGCATTCCTCCTTGTAGTTTTAATCCGGAAAACTAGGATGCCAGACGTCGTTGGTGGCAGGCGTTTATGGCAAAGAAAATAAATGCCGCTTAATCATCTGTGAGAAGACATTAGGTCTTAAATTTCTTGTAGATACAGGTGCAGATATATCCGTCCTACCACCATCTGTTGCAGAACGCAAAAAACAAGAGTCAATTTTAAATTTAGTAGCTGCTAATGGATTCAAAATTCCTGTTTATGGAAAACGTTCTTTAACTATTGACATAGGTTTACGTCGTCTTTTTAAATGGACTTTCACGGTAGCTGATGTTTCCAGACCTATTTTGGGAGCTGATTTTTTGTCAAATTACGATATACTTGTCGATTTAAAGCGAAAATGTTTGATTGACAGATTAACATCAGTTTCCACTAGAGGTAAAATAAGTACAGACAGTTTACCTAGTATAACTACTTTAAAATCTTCTTTTGAACTTGATAGCGTCATCAAAAAATACAATACCGTATTTGATGATATTGAATATACGCCAAACCAAACTCAAACTCACGATACCACTCATGTTATTGAGACTAAAGGACCTCCTGTGGCAGCTAAGGCTAGACGATTATCTGCTGACAAGCTAGAAGCAGCTAAAGCTGAATTTTCTGTTTTGGTCCAGAAAGGGATTTGCAGCCCTTCTAATAGTTGTTGGAGCAGTCCTCTACATTTAGTTAAAAAATCAGATGGATCTTGGAGACCTTGTGGGGATTTTCGGGCATTAAATGCAAAGACAGTACCGGATAATTATCCCATACGTCACTTACATGACTTTTCCTCGAATTTGTATGGAAAAACTGTCTTTTCCACTTTGGATTTAAAAAAAGCGTTCCACCAAGTGCCAATGCATAAAGATGATATAAAGAAAACAGCTATCATAACTCCCTTCGGTTTATTTGAACTTAACTACATGACCTTTGGGTTAAGAAATGCCGCCCAGACCATGCAGAGACTCCTTGATCACATCCTTCAGGGTTTAAACTTCTGTTTTGTATACATTGATGACATACTCATCGCTTCTTCCTCTATTGAAGAGCATTTGTTACATCTAGATGAAGTACTCCGTAGGTTGAAGGCACATAATTTGAAAGTAAATTTATCCAAATGCGTGTTTGCTACTGACAAAGTTAAATGTTTGGGTCACTTTATTGACCAAAAGGGTATAACTCCACTTCCTGAAAAAATTCAAATAATTGAGAATTTTCCCAAACCTTCAACTGTTAATGAACTTCGTAGATTCCTTGGCATTATTAACTTTTACAGACGATTTCTTCCTCGAGCTGCTGAAAAACAATTTGTTTTAAATGGAATGTTGGGTGTCACAAAGAAAAATGACAAGACTCCTTTAGTATGGTCAGAAGAGTCAGAAAATGCTTTTGCTCAGTGCAAAGAAGAGCTAAAAAATGTAACTTTTCTTGCCCATCCTGATTCTAAAGCAACACTTGCACTAATGTGTGATGCTTCTGATAAGGCCATCGGAGCATCGATTCAGCAAGTAACCAGTGACAATAGTTGGGAGCCTCTTGGTTTTTTCTCTCGTAAACTTAGCATGACAGAGCAAAAGTACAGCACATATGACCGAGAACTTTTAGCCATTTTTGCAGCTATTAAATATTTCCGATACATGTTAGAAGGAGTAAACTTCATCGTTTTCACTGATCATAAAGCTTTAACTCATGCCTTGAATCAAAAATATGACAAACTCTCACCTCGACAAATTAACCATCTAAATTTCATTGCTCAATTTACAAGTGACATTCGACATATTGACGGATCACAAAATCCTGTTGCAGATGCCTTTTCAAGAATCAACAGCATTAAGTTCCCTCAATCATTGAACTTCGATGAAATCGCTCATTCTCAAAAAAATGATCCCGAATTGCAACAAATTTTATCTGATACAAATTCTTGCCTTAAACTTCAACAACTTCCAATACCCAACAGTGAAAATTTCATATTCTGTGATACGTCAACTAAATTCATTCGCCCATTTATTCCTGAAAAATTTCGTACCCAAGTATTTGACGCCATGCATAACCTTGCTCACCCTGGTGTTAAAACTACTGTGAAGCTAATTACTGATCGTTTTATTTGGCCAAACATGAAAAGAGAAATAGCAAAACTAGCCAAATCATGCATAGCATGTCAAAAAGCAAAGATTTCTCGCCATGTTCACTCGCCGCTGCAAGAATTTATTGTCCCAAGCAAAAGATTTAGCCATATAAACATTGATTTAGTTGGACCTATGCCTTCTTCACAAGGGTTTTCATATTGTCTCACATGTATCGATAGGTACACGAGATGGACTGAGGCAATACCGTTGACAAATATACAAGCCGAGGCAGTCGCTCAGGCTCTTTACACTCATTGGTTTGCTAGATATGGGATTCCTGAAGGTATAACAACTGATCGAGGATCTCAGTTCAGAAGTGAACTGTTTCGTACTTTAGCAAAAAACTTTGGTATACGTCTTTCGTATACAACGTCATATCATCCTCAAGCGAACGGAATGATAGAAAGGTGGCATAGGGTTCTCAAGCAGTCCATTATGTGTCATACCTCAATCCACTGGACTTTTGCTTTACCTGCTGTGTTACTTGGATTGCGCTCTGTGTATAGAGAGGATTTGGGATGTTCTCCAGCTGAGTTGGTTTATGGAGAGAATCTGCGTCTTCCGGGACAATTTTTTACCTCTTCGGAAATAGAGAAGGTCGATAATATGTTTCTGCAAAAATTGAATCGTCACCTACACGATCTTAAGCCAGTTCCGACCTCTTCTCACGACAAAAGACATGTTTTTGTTTTCAAAGATCTGGCTGCTTGCACACATGTTTTCTTACGAGTTGATGCAGTAAAACCAACTCTTCATACACCCTACACTGGACCCTATGAAGTTTACAGTCGTAACGACAAAACTTTCACTATCAGAATAAAAGGTAAAAACTGTGTAGTGTCAATTGATAGAGTAAAACCAGCTCATTTACTCTCAGATAGTTCTGATTTAGCAGAACCGCCAGTTATTCCTTCCCAATTGGTACATAATGCTCCTGTTTTACGACCAACTGAAAATGATCGAATTCCTGCTGCTATAAAAAAGACTCGTTTTGGACGAGTAGTACACTTCCCAAAAAAGCTAACTGAGGAATTTGAACTTTAATTATTTTTTTCCAGAAGGGGAGATGGTGTGGCGACCGCCACCTATCGTTAAATACTTTCACTGCGCTGAAACCGTTTATCAGTTGTCGCGTGCAATCATTATCTAGCCACGTGCTTGCTTTTTAATAAGAAAAACATTATCGTTCTTTTTCTTGCCATTTTATACAGATCTGTTATATTTAATAATAAAACTTGTTAAGTTTGTTTGTTATGTGAATTCGTGTTTATTGATAAGTTAATTCACCTTCTGATCCATACTTACTACTTACTACACGAATTTACAGATTCATGATAAAACAGAAAAATATTTAACCGCTCCCTTAAGTAAAGTAAATCTGGTTGAGAAACACTGGCTTATTAGACGATGATGTAGCTGTCCAGAATTAATAAAATGTTAAAATTAGCCGTGCTTTGCAAGCTGAAGCATTAAATGTATTGTTGTTTTAGTTTCCTATGTATTTTCTTAACGCTGAATTAAAATAAACCGCACAGAACTTTCAAAGGTTTTCATACATGAAAAATATTATTTTAAACTCGTATTCAATTTCTGTTGACATTACTATATCGTAAGTACCTAGTGAAGTGAAGTATTGTTTTTTGTTTATTTATTTTGACACTGAATCAAAAGAGTTTAAATTTGAATCAATAAGTTAAATAATTTAGAAGAAAATTGTAAATCAGTGTATGTCTGAATTTTTATGCATGAAAACCCTTGAAACTGAAATATTAGTCCTGCTAACTTGTGTTTGCTCTCATATTCTTCAGCGTAAAAATTACATAGAAAACTGTACTTAATTAATCAGAGTAACTATTTCAAATGCGTAAATAAATACAAGTTGTGCTTTTAGCATATAAGACTCTTATAAGTTCTAAATACTAGCCTTATCGTCTGGAACTTGATTTCATTCTATTCAGACTTTAAATCATCGTCTGTATCAATATATCATTTGTTGAATTATCAATATTTAATTTACTCCTTCTTCTTCCCTCCCTCCAAAACCCGACGCATTAACTAATTTTTTACCACTTACTAAGAGGTTTTTCCGAAGGGTTCTTTTTGAAAGCTCCGTTTCTGACAATTTCTGAGATATCTAAATTGTGCTGTGAAAAATTCCTCACATTTTGAGATTCTGAAAGCACTGAAAATTGTTTACGTGTCAAAAGTACTTCTGCATCGCAATTTCCACAAACTTTTTATCAAGGCTATGGTGCCTTAGGGGATAGAGCTGTCGCCTTCCGATAATGTGTGCAGATTCGAATGGTTGATACGGATTATGCACTAAACTCGCAGCTACCACAGTGCTAACTTAAAATATCCACAGTGGTAGAATGATCAAAGACTTAAAATCCCTTGCCATCAGGCTAACCATGGGAGGTTTTCCGTGATTTTCATCTCCATGTAACGCAAACACGGGATAGTTCCATCAAAAATTCCACCACGAAACAAATTTCTACCAATACTTCATTCAGGAGCTCCTTTCTCTTCTGGGTTGGCTTCAAAATTACAAAGTTACGAAGTTGAACATTGGTAGTCGTATACTTAAAATTGGGTAGGCTGTTCAACGATAGATATAAAATAATAAAAAAAAACATATGGACGGCACTGGTTAGATTCAAAACAAAAACATAAAAAAAATATTTAAAACAAGCAAAAAATTTTTAAAAAATATTTTCCATAATTTACTTAAAAATCCTTACTGCATTCCGTAAGATGAATTTTAAGAAATACTATCATAACCACAATATGTTATAAGCCATTCCACTTTACACTCTCATTTATTTATAAAATTCTCATTAGTTTGCGTGACGCCTCTATTTTCAGTTATTTAAAATAGTTTTAGCTTGTCAAAAAAACTTATTAATTTCGAATAGCAAACATATCTCGGAGATTTAAGAGCCAACCAAAATTCTGAAGTTTCATTTGTAGGAAACTAATTACAGCGTCTGAAGCGCTCAGAACAGGAATAGATGATATGATTTGCAGTAAAGTTCGAAATATTAATTAAACTGCGCTATTTTCTAAAACTGCAAGAAAGGAGCTTCGAAATTCTAACTCTCACTTATCAAAACTGCATTTCGAAATGGCTTAATATCGACCTCGTTTACTATCGCAAAATATACAGTGACTAAAATGATTCGTGCAGTGCTCTTACGGTATATTACTTGTCAAGTTGAGCTAGTTATAGAGATAGTTAAAGTTCTGAGAGGGGAATTATTAAGATTAGTGATCAATATTAACTGCTATATTTATTAGTAATTGCTAAAACTTGAACCTCACATTTCTTTAAATAATTGTTTTAAATTACTACAAACCGAATATTTCTACTTTAAAAAATTACTACGCAGTTAGTCATAATTAATATAAATTGTTTTTCATGTTCGTGAAAGGTTATATAATAAATTAATATCTTATTAAAATTAATATTTATTGAAAAATCTGATTTGGACATGAGCCATTGTAGCTTACATAATGGTGTAGCAAAATTCTTTGACGTTATGTAATTTTTTTTTATTAAAGCAAATTAGACAATTCTTAGATTAAGTTGTTTAATAAATATGAAATTAAGTTTCAAAAAAATTATAGCTTTAGAAAATCAATAGAGCATGAAAGCCTGAATAAAATAAAAGAATTCTCAATACATAAAGAATAACGGCAGCTCTGTTTTAAACCTTAGAATTGATTTTTTTTTTTTTTTTTTTGCATCAAACTTTCAAAAAAAAAATCTTTGTTTTGATTGTTGAAAATAATAAGGCTCAGCTGAAAATGACAGTGTTTTGCTAGCAATTTCTAAAATGCTATATTAGTATACAATGGTTAATTTTCTTGTTTTTGAAAGCCTAGATCACCCTCTGGTATAATCCAAAAAAAATTTATTCTTCTCTATCTCTAACAAAGAGAATAATCCAAGCTAAGAAAATTCTAAGAATAAAATGGAATAACATTGCGTATCTTGTGAATTCCGTTTCTTTTTTTTTTTCCTAGGGAATCGGTTGCCGACAACAATTTGTTGTCGTCTTATTCTCTAGGTTAATTAAAAGCAGTCCCCAATAAGTTGATCTTGTATTGTGTCTAAGAAGGAGAAAAATAGAAATTCTTTAACTTACAACGCTTGTAAGTAAAAATAATTCTTTAAATATGTTCTATATTTCTCACAGAATGCGATAGAAGCTGATGTAGTGAAAGATCTATTGTTTCGATTGCTCCATTAAGTAAAAGGCATTCTTTAATTTGTTTATAAATAAATACAGTTACTTAAATATGTTCTTAATTTCAAACAGAATGCGATAGAAATTAATATGGTGGAAGTTTTTATGATTTAGTTCCTCTATTAACTAGTAAATTCCTTAACTTACAACGCTTGTCAGAAAAAATACAATAATTTAAATATGCTCTTAATTTCAAAATATATGTACCTGAGAAATCGATATGGTAAAAGTTCTGTTGCTTGGTTGCACCATTAACTAAAAAATTCTTTAACTTGTTCGCATGATAAACAAGTATTTAAATATGTTTATATTTAAATATGTTCTTAATTTCAAACAGAATGCGATTGAAATTAATATGGTGAAAGTTTTACTGATTTGGTTGCTCTATTAACTAGGAAATTCTCTAACTTATAACGCTTGTCAGAAAATACAATAATTTAAATATGTTCTTAATTTCAAAATATATGTACCAGAGAAATCGATATGGTAAAAGTTCTGTTGCTTGATTGCTCCATTAACTAAAAAAATTCTTTAACTTGTTTGCATGAAAAACAAGTATTTAAGTATGCTTATATTTAAATATGTTCTTAATTTCAAACAGATTGCGATAGAAATAAATATGGTGAAAGTTTTTCCGATTAAGCTCCTCTATTGACTAGGAAATTCTTTAACTTATGACGCTTGTCATAAAATACAATAATTTAAATATGTTCTTAATTTCAAAATATATATACGAGAGAAATCGATATGGTAAAAGTTCTGTTGCTTGGTTGCTCCATTAACTAAAAAAATTCCTCAACTTGTTTGCATGAAAAACAAGTATTTAAATATGTTCCTAATTTCAAATAGAATGCTGCAAGTGTTGAAATGGCGAAAGTTACACTGATTTAGTAGCTAGCCACCTACTGGAATATTGTTAATATATTTTTAAAGGCATGATAATATATATTTTCAGAAACTTCACAATATTTAAAATACAGACATCTTCTTGAATCGATCTAAAGAATTTATAGCGAGTTTCAGTGTTTTAAATATTTTTACTACGACTCATCAATAAAATACATTTAACTCACCTAACTTCATATTGTTGAGACTTCAAGTAAAAAGGACATAATTATTAATAAATAAGTATAGCATATAAATAATATAGCATAGCATACAAATAAAAGTAATAGCATATTGAGTGAAATAAAATTCATGCCTGTATATAACATGAAAAGATTATGGTCTTAAACCGTTTTTAATTCTCATTTACTATAAAATCATATGGTCTTTCCTTAATTAACAAGAGTAATTCAGATTTTTTTTATTGCCATCAGCATGAAATTAACAAAATTTATTAAATATTTTTTTACCTATAAGTTATTTGTTTATTCCTTATTTAATGGTGTTTTCTTTTAATATTTATTTTTTATCCTTTCTTAATTTTCTTTTCGGCTATTATTATGTTTTTCTCTTCAAGTTATTTCTTTTTCTAATTAATGATTTAAGGTAATTAATTTTCTAATTAATGATGAAGGAATAAAAAATTGTGTCGAAATAAACTTTTCGGACTGTTATTAAATAATTATTTTGGCGAAAAAGCATTAAACGAAATTTCACTGTTACCAAAATTTAAATAGGAATTTGAAAAATAAAATTGTAAACAAAATTGCAATGGTCACCGAGAAAAAGGATAAAGGTTATATTCTACTTCAATCGGAAGCAAATCTGCGTTAATGCAATAAATCATTCTGAGATATATTAATTGCATTATTTTTATTTTAATGTTAAAATCTGCTTAGCGTCTAAAAATAAGAAAAAATTTACAACCTTTAGATTTGGTGAGTGAAGTATGCATGGATTTTAGCTCCCTAGTAAATACATAAAATTAAAAAATAATAATAACGCTAAAAATCTACTAGTTTTCTTCAACTTAATAAGAGTGATATTTAACATTTACTAGACATTATTATATTACTATACATTACAAAAATATTTATTAATTCACTTAATCGACTATGTTAAAGTTGGCGTTCACCATATTTCGCTCTTTCACAATAACATATCTAAGTCCTAAGAATTGAAAATGCAGCCAAAAAAATTGCTTAATATTTAATAACCCATATTAATGTGTAATGCGTTATAAAATGAATACTGGTAGATGAAATATTTGAAATTTATTTATTTTTAAAATTTATGTGTAAAGTAAGAGAAGTAAAATAAAAAAAAATAATTTTCTCAAAAGTGGATCAAACATCCCAATTCTCTACGTCTTTAAAATACATGTGTATAGTGCGCAAAAAACTGATCACCCCGAATAACTCTTGTTCTAACTATCGGATCTTCTCCTTCTAGAAATCAATGTTAATGGTTGGAAAGGATGACTTCAAATATGCTAATTAATTAGTGCAGACGTTATCTTAAGTTTCGTAATCAGACACAAAAACGTACTTCCTCGAAACAAACATAGCTTTTTATGATGGATTAGGATTTTTGGCCCCCAAAATTTAGGGGGTAGCCGCAATTTGCGAAATATAGTCCCAACAGTTTGATCAGGAGAGAGATTCAAAGTTTGTACTCTTCGATGTTAATTTTACTTTTTGTGCATTTTGCCATATCCTGTAAGCGCATTAAGCATATGGAAAAATTCTTGCATGCAATAATAAAATTCGTTCATCAAAGATAATTCCATGCAAAAAATAACTTATAGTAAATATTTATTATCATTATATTTAATAATCGACGAGAAAATATTGAATTATAAGGTATGCAATATTTTACATCATTTAAAAAAATGTAACTTTACGTGACTAAATACAAAATTTGAGCGAAATCGGTCGAATAGTTTCTGAAAAATAGAATTTTAAAAAAGTCGTGTATTAAAAGTTCTCTTTTAGTTATTTATTATCATTTTTTTTTAGTTATTAAATAAGTTTTCAAAACAAATTCTGTCATATGCCATAGACTTTATAAACACCATGGTTCGGCTTCAACCAAAATACAGTTCAATTGAACACATTAATAAGTGTGCAGTAAATTTTTACTTTTATTATGGTTCAAGTTACTGTTATTGTAATTCGAAGTTAAAGCAATTTCTCTAAGCATTCAGTTTTTGTTATTAATTTGGGGCAGATTACACCTTTCTTGATTCGATTTATTCATTCAAAATTTCAGTTTTAAAATAAAATTTACCTTTATTTTGAGAGTTCCTTTTTATTTTGAGATTTTCATTCAAGAAACTGAAGGAGAAGTGAGAAAATGTTCTAATTCTCTGTATTGCGCATCATTTCTTTGAAAGAATGAATTGATCCTAGAACTAGTCGAAGTACTTTGCCCCATGGGACTAGTAAGAAAGCCTGATAAGGAAATGGCAAGACCCTTTTCTCACTAATCTTTCTACTGCCTGTTGTAAGGAACTCACGGTCACGGCTACAGAAAATAATGGAGTAATCATCTAAACAATTCTTATTTAAGGCTTTGTTTCTAGGTGATTGCGAAAACGTGCGATGAATTAGCTCGTACATTTTAGGAATCCATTTATTGTTGTAGAAAGACCTTTTTAAGAGAAACAATAATAAAATAACTTACAAAAGGTTTAGATTTTTCTTGAAACAATGCATTTAAATTGAATGATCTAATATTAGATATTCAAAACTGTCATAGTTCCTGATGTTATATAGCAATTGAGATAGTCTTAAATAATTCCAAGTAAGAAAATCAAGTGTGCATAATTTTAATAATTCATTTTATAACATTTCTAATTTTAAAAAATTAATATGATTAAAACACAGGAAAAAATAATCATTTAGAATTCCATAATGCACACAGAACTCGGAAGAAGAAGTCGGATAGATCTTTGATCTTCTTTTAAAAATCCTCAATTCAATTTTTTTAATGAAATTTCTTCATACAAATATAAGATTGAGAAGAAGAAAAATTGATCAATAAAGACAGTCTGAAAACTCAAATAAAAATTTAGTCTTTCCGTGTCTTGAAAGTTAACGATAGCTCAACTTAACATTTCTCTGACAAAAGCCAGTCATGATGATACTATTCAAAGTTTCGTCCAGAAAGTTGGTCAGCATTGTTGTGATAAATCAATCGACTTTTCTCCGAAAAGTTACCCCATGTTTCAAAAGAACTTTTTTTTTCGATGACTTTGAAGGAGCTGAATTCCTTCCTGTTTTCTTCCCTGACCCTCATAGTAGACATCAAAGAATAGAAAAATCTCTGGAATGTCACCTCTTGGAATGTTCTTCTATTCATGGTTTCTCCTGATTCCTGAATCTTAGCAAGCTTCCAGGTCGCCTTTCGAATTTCAAAAACATAGGCTAGAAAAATTTGATTCTAGCTTCACATTTTATTTTTATTTTTTTGTCTGTAGTTCTTGCCTCTTAATATAAAATAAAATAAAAAAATATTTGCTATAAATTTAAAATTGATATTTGATAGATCAGATCGACGAATGGGATAGTGTATTCAATTAATAAAATCCTAATAATGAATTTTAAAGGCAATACATAGTAAACAACAATAAATTCGTATGAACAATATTTAGCTTTTATCCATATTTAGAAATTTAGAATAATTAGAAATACATAAAAAGCATTTCGGTTTTCTGGTAAAAGACTCACATCTTTTCAACTTCGTTTTACAGAATTTTTTTTATGTGTTTATAAGTTTCCTCCACTCAAAATCGAAGAGTTGAGTGACATTTTAGAACATTTGAAAAAATTTGCTGCAAATTTTATACAATGTTTTTTTTTTCCTTTTACGTGAAAAAATAAAGATTCTGCCTGGCTGAAATGTAAACAATGCAGGAAAAATGAAACGTAATAAGGGTTATTAAAATAAGCCATATAATATAATAGTCTGAAATCTTTAAGAAGATGATCTTAATCATTATTTACTTTTCAGTTTATTTTAATTTCTATCTCATTCGGCAACCTTTTGTTCATAATTTCTTCATTTGAATGGTAATATATTTTTTTCCAACTTGCAAGTACTTTATTATTTCGAGATTGAAGATGCTTCAAATAAAATGGAATCATACTAGATAAACTTGATTGATACTAATATTGAAAACCCAACTGCCAAAATGAAAAAAAATCTAATAAATAAACCTTTTTTTTAGCAACAAATGTTGTTCAGTAATCAATATTCCAAACATTTTCACAAAATGCTCATGTTTATTTTCCAACTTAACAAAAACGGCAATTTTCTTTCAGGAAAAGCAATTCGTCACTTTTATTTTATCATATATTCTTATAGAAAAGTTGACAACAAAAGAAGATGAATAAATATTACAGAAAAAAAAGATAAAAACTGAAAATCATTGTATTAAAGCGACATTTTCTACGTGTAATCAAGATATAACAGAGACCCAGCACATTTTTTTATCATTGTCTCGCTATGCTTGCAAAATTGCAATTCATCAGCATTTGTAATCTGATATTCCTGAACAATTTTCCTGTCATGTTTATATTCCACAGACAAGTCAAGCTCAATTTTCCAAAAAAGATCGAATAAAGTGCCGGTCACTCTACACTACCTACTACTAAATTGGAAAAATCAATAATAATTTTTGTTGCAAAGGAAAGAATCGTTATCATAAATATTTCAGTATTTATGAAGATAATCTCTAATAAAAAACATTTCTAACTCTAGTATGTGTTAATGTTTTTCGAACATATGGTTTTATTTTGTTTCTGATTTTAATTTTAAAGAAATTATTAGTTTTAGCTAGAGTATTTCCATCCTAACTTTAAGAGTAGCGACAATAGCATTCAAAATTTGATATCGTTTTTATTTTTAACATAATGGGTGACTTTCCTGCATTAAAGCGTTCCAAATTTCAAAAATAGCTAGAGTATTTCTGTCGTAACTTAAAGAGTAGCGACAATAGCATTCAAAATTTGATATTGTTTTTATTTTTAACATAATGGGCGACTTTCCCGCATTGAAGCGTTCCAAATTACAAAAATTCCTTTTTTTTTCTACCGACTCCGTTGGCGAACGCAGCGAAGAGCGATTGGTACCCCTATTCTGTAAAAAAAAAAACTTCGGGTCTCTGAATACCAAAAATGGTGAAAACTACTTCACACCAAAGTGGTGTTTCAGAAAGTGTTCCACAACAAAAAAACCAATGTCACAGTAAAAAATGATAAACATACGAACCAGTTAAGTTACTTTTACGATACATTCTAAAGATCATAAATTTAGGATATATATACGAGGCGCATTCAGAAAGTAAGTTTCCCTACTTTTTTTTAAAAAAGAACTCCCACTTTCAGGCACATATTTATTGGCAACAACTACAGCAATGTTTCAGCTATTTTTCAACATTGCCACCACCAGAATTGAGACACTTGTCGCATCGTGGGATCAACTTTTGTATCCCTCTGTCGTAGAACTTCTGTTGCCTGTGAATGAAACCAGCGTGTGACAGACGTCTTCAGCTCCTCGTCGAAGCCAAAGCGCTAATCGGAGGACAGGAATTTCTTAAGGTGCAAGAAAGCGTGAAAATCACTGGGAGCAAGATCAGAGCTATAGGGTGGATGATCAAACAACTCCTAGCCAAAATCAGTCAAAACAGCTGCTGTGCGTCGAGCCGTATGTGGACGAGCATTGTCTTGGAGGAGCACAACACCTGCATTAAGCATTCCACGCCTCTTGTTTTGAATGGCACGTCGCAATTTCCGCAGTGTTTCACAGTAACGGTCAGCGTTTATTACTTCACCTCGTGGCGGGGGGAGAAGGAACATGAGCTTCCATTTTGGACCACTGCTACCACGCTACTGGCACGAGGCGGGAAATCTCCGGCTGGCATATGATTGATACGTCATAGATCTGTTACGCATGAGCAATTGACACGGCTAATTACTTTTACTTTAAAGGGGGGAAACATCGGGAAACTTACTTTCTGGATGCGCCTCGTATACAGTATTTCTTAAAATAAAATTAGTTTGTTATTCAAACATACACATGGCACAGACAGAATAATATGAATTCGAACAAAACCGTTGTGAATAGAAATTGAATATTATAAAATTATTTCCTACAACTGAAAAATTTATGTAAATCTTATGAGAACATAAATATCTTTATTATACAATTAAAAGCATGCACGTTTTTCATAACAGCTTATATGAGTAATTTGTCAAATCTATCTGAAAAGAAGATTGGAATTAACAGGCAAATAATCGATCACAATCAATATTTTTTATTAATCAGTAAAGAGGATTGAAACTTACTAAGCATTAAATAGGCTATAACCAGTTTGTCAGTTAAATTCAATAAAAAGAACTCATGTTTCACCAGTTATACTTCATCTAAATAAACCGCCATCTTGGCTATCACTATCTAATTGCACAATTATTCGCCTTTTAAGTTTTACTCATGGTCCAAAAGCATTTGTTAAACGTTTAAAACATATCCTACTACTATTTCACATAAGAATTTAGGTAAATAGTTTAAATATACACCAATTATTAGTCAAATTTACTGAGCTCCGAAAAACACGATCTTCTCCACCAACGAGGGCCAAATTGGTGTAAGCTTTATCAATTATTGGTGATAAGATTTAACTACACCCATTGAAGTGTGTAAACACGCTCTATTCGATATTAACTTGAAATAAAGTAAACATTCACACATTTTTTAGAGTTTTTCAACACCAAATTTGGATTGGTATTACACCACACTTTTTACGGTGTAGTAATTTGCATAATAATTAAAAATTTTAGCTGTTCCTTCGTTTTAATAAAAGCTTGAAGTTGTAAGAAAACTTTTCGAATATAATGTTTATATTTAATAAATATTCTAGCGTTATAAATAAATATTCTATCGAACTCTCATGAAGTATTTCATCCATACTCTTTCTAAGGCATGCTCTAAATTTAAGGAATCTGCGTGACAAAAGCCTAAAATCGAATGTATTCCGGACAAATGACGAACTTTATCGAAACATCTAAGAAGTATATCTTATGCTGAATATATCTATGAACATGAAGAAAAGGACTATTTATTTTTATCAATGTGGCTTACATCTATTTTCATACCCCGAGGAATCTAGCTAAAAGCAAGAAGCCTTGCATAAAGGTTCATATTTCGCAGACACCCCATACGTTTTCCTGAAGCATCCGCTCCTTGTCATTTCTTTTTGCAACTTTTCTACGCTGTCACTGAAAAATTCTATTTATAGAATCGGGAGTGCGAACATCCATTTATATTCTTTACCTTCAATCACTCACAAGAAAACTCAATTTGAGTTTCTCGTATTGCCAATTTAAAAGCATGCAATGAAATCAGCATTTTTTATTTCCCCTCAAAAAAAAAATTTCAATCTTTCCTTCCAAGAAATTGAAGCAAAAAATGTATGCCATCGGCGAAAAAAGAATCGTAACACTTCGTAGACGAAGCGTGCTTAAAATCTTGAAAATATTCAGTGGAAGATCGATTCTTTTCAGTAGAATGGAGTAGCTCGAGAATCCAAATACAAACAGTTAAAAAGCTTTTGTTATCTGCAGTACCCAAACGAGAAGGAAGTAAACTCTACGAAGAGAAATTTAAGAAAAAAGTATAATTCTATAAAAAAAAAATATGTAACTTCAGTCTGTTCATCATCATCCTTAAAACTACTTCATATATACAACAACGCAGCCATGCAATTTAAAAATGACGTAAGTTCTTCACGGAAGATTTGTATTTACATTGTTATTTCAATTACACGGCATTGCGGAAGTCAAAAATACTTTCCGTTACTATGACGACCGTTCGTTTTCAGAGTTAGCAGAAAATCAGCATCTGCACTGGAAACTATGAATGTTTGCCCGAGAGAGCTGCAGTGGCTCAGGAGATAGAGCCTACTGTGGTGACCCGTGCTCGAATTCCAGATCAATACGAATTCTACTCTTGGCTCGCGCCGACCATCGTGTTGGCTGGCGTAAAATATCCTTTTCCTGTTTTTCTTCCCTATGTAACGCAAATTCTGGTTGGTTCCATCAAAAATAAGGCTAGTTTATCCTAATACTTAAATTAAGAATTCCCTTGTCTTCTGGATTAGGTTCAAAATTTCAATGTCATGAAATTGAATATACAGTCGCAAACTCAAAATTGAGTCAGCTGTTCAACTCCGATTACACAAAAAATAAAAAATATTGCCCAACGGACATTAGCATAATTGAAAAAAAAAATTTACAGTATCATAAAACGTTTTCATTACGTTATGACAAAATGCACAACTCGAAGAATATTAAGACTTAAATATATATTTATTTAAATTATTTATACGAAATGGTGGTCAAAATCAAAATAAATCAATTTTGCTAAACCAAGATAAGTAAGTACAGGGTGTTTATAAAGTCCCGGACCCATTCGATGTTTAATAACTCATAAAATAATAAAGATAGATTAAAATTAATAACATAAATGGTTAGATAGACTGAAAAAGTTTCATGACCCTTGTCAATGAACTTCCACGTGTACCCCCTTCGTCGCACGGAGAATATCAAGTCGATAGTCAATTTCACGCCAGGTAGCGGCAAGCATGTCGGTATCCACAGAGGCTATTGCTGTTGTAATTCTGGCTTTTAAGTCATCATTGTTCGACACGATCCTCCTGTAAACATTGTCCTTTATAAATCCCCAAAGATGAAAGTCCAGTGGCGTTATATCAGGGGATCTGGGTGGCCAAGGAATTGGACCTCCTCGCCCAATACATCTTTCTGGAAAATGGTCTTTCACAGAACTACGAACAATGATACCCCAATGAGGAGGTGCACGATCTTGTTGCAAAAAGACATGTGGCTGAAGCTCTTCCAGTTGTGGAAATACTAACATGTCTAAGTACACGACTGATGAGACCGTCTTTTTTGTAAAAAATAAAGGCCCAATGACTCGGTCGTGCATTAGTCCACACCACACATTAACCTTTGGGGAATCCCTTTGTGTGTCACGGTATTGAAACTTTTTCAGTCTATCTAACCATTAATGTTATTAATTTTAATCTATCTTTATTCTTTTATGAGTTATTAAACATCAAAATGGGTCCGGGACTTTATAAACACCCTGTGTTTTGTTACCACGTTATATATATTACCCTCCCAACAAAAAACGTGAGACTCGACATCTATATAAACTACCAGCTAATCTTGAGACCTCATTTTTTTCATAGATATGTGATTGCATAATTATGCTTAAGTTAATGCGAATTTTTAATATAATTAATAATATAAAGCTTATAGCATAAAGAGCAGATAATTTGGAAGATAGTGGGTAGTTCTTAAATATCCGTTTTTTCTCATTTTATTCCAGATAAAAGCAGTAATTGCACGTGCATTTTATTTTACTTATATTTGTATTATTATATGCAATTAGAGCGTTTTCCACTTTCACTCTCCCGATTCTCATCTAACTATATCTCTTAATATTTTATCCTGGCTTTCAAGATAATTAGGTAACTTTATTGGTCTCCTGCGTTTATAGAACGGAAAAATCCTCCTAATCATCATTATTTCCCACGATTTTAACCAACGAGACTTCACGCAAACAAACTGAGATAATCTTGGCTATAATTCTGTTCTAACGAACTACAGTAATTACCGTAGATTCTTAGGAGCTTAGCATTTATTCTACGCATCTTTCCATTCTAGGCATTAAAAATCCTTTTTAAAGAGTTTAATTGAAGGTTTAATGCACCTTCAGCAAACAGTTTGAAGATATAAAGTTTACTTTTTATTGAAATTTGTTTTTCTTCAACCCTCTTAAATATTAGATTTGTGGGGGAATTATTTCGAATAATTGAATGCGCCTGTATTCTGCACATAATCATGCGTAAAGGAAAAGTCACGTTTGGCTCATAAAACTTATTTTTGTTAAAGGAATGATCAAAGCAAAGCTACATTAAACTGCATTAAAATTCAGCTGAGCTGCAGGCTGAAAACATGCATTTGGTTGGTAGTAGAAGGTAAGATCTGCATGCTTAACTATAAAAATAGTTAATCAAAGCAAGGAAAATAAGTTAATAGGAATATTAAGTAAGTATAGGAAAGGATTAAGTAAGTATAAGAAATTAAATAAGCATAGAAAAATTAAGTAAGTATAGGAAAGGATTAAGTAAGTATAAGAAATTAAATAAGCATAGAAAAATTAAGTAAAAGATATATAAAGCTAATTTTTTTATGAATTTTCAGTACGAGGATTTTCAAAAAGCACCATACATCTTTAATCAGAATTCATTATTGCAGGAGGAGTTTTATAATAGTTAGTTCGAAAAAGCGTTTTGAATTTAACAGTGTCTTTGTTTTTATTTATGTAAGTATTTATTATAATTGAGATTGTACTTGCTTTCAAATAAGCTTTTGTTCAATATATTAACCCCCCTCCCAACCACAAGTATTGCAAAGATTGATAATACATGCATATTTGGATACCTACAAGTGACATCATCGTAGGTAAATCGTGATGTTTGTCAATTCAGAAGCCAATCAGGTGTGACACACACGCATGACGTTGCTTACAGATAACCAATTAAATCTGATTTAAATCCCATTGTTAGACAAAATCACTTCACTTCTTCTCGAGTTGCAATTACCCAATTACCGACCATAAAGTTTTAGTTTTCCTGTCTTAAGGCGTAGAGAAATAATAATTAAATACATTATTTTTGAAAGTTTTCCTGGCTCTCTAATAATGTTAACTCGATTAATCAGTCTTATACATGTCTATATTTCGTGGTAGCTAAAACATTTAAAATCAAATTTATAAACTATAACTGAAAAGTTAAATTAAAATCTTTGAACCACTTTAAATATCAGAGAAAAAAATCTTCCACAAAAACTTGCACATGGATGCTTAAGCGAAATGTGTAATTCCTTTTGCTACCTACAACTATAGTTTTAAAAATGCGTAGCTCTTCGCCTTCTACTCCAAATAAAAATATTTCTATTATTGTATCATATTCAACAGAAGAGTTTTGCCTCAGTTTTATTATTCCATTATAATTCACCATTTATCAGTTGCACTTGGGCTAACTTTAGAGTGATTTTTATTTTTATTTATTTATTTATTTTTTGCTGCACCACTATCACACAGGCAACAAACAGCAATTGTGCTTTAGCCTATAGCTTATTTTTTATTGAAGCTGTATCTCAAGCTATTTTATAGGATGTGCCGAGTAGAAATAGCAATAATACTAGAAAAACTGAAAATTACTGTCAGGGTTGCCACAGAAAAAAATGAACAAAATAGATGAAAATAGAATTTTTGTTTTTATAAGAACAAAAATTCGTTGAAAGTATGACTAAAATTTTATTAAATTACTTTATTGTTATATAACATGATCCATTCAGTCAAGTTGGTGGCAAATATAATAATTTTTATATAGACGTTAGTGTTCTTTTTATATCAAAAAAATTAGTATATTTGCAGAAAATAAAATACTTTTAATTGCTAAAATTCATTCAACAAAAATATATATATATATATATATATATATATATATATATATATATATATATATATATATAAGATTCTGCTGATTCTTTTCTTTTGTTTCTGACTCAATTTGACCCTGACTCAATTTTCTTTTTAATGCGTCGTACGCTAGCTTCCGAAACCTTCAATTTTCATGATATTTCTCGGTTTAAAAATATTTTAGCATTCACGATGGTCTTTACTTCAGCTTTTTTACATGGTGAAAGATCTTTGTTACCCATGATGAAAATATCCCAATTGATTATTTCAACACTGCACACGAAATAAAAAAATAACTGCGTAACATAAAACTGCGAAACAAATAAACGCATCGCATTTAGTCACAGAAACAAACAAGTTCGCAACAACACACGCGACAGAAACCAGTTCGCACTTGTTTGCTTTCCTGTATTAATTGGTTAACATCGTATTGCAATACATTAATAAACACTAACAGGAAGTAAGGAAGTATATAAATTTTCCTGAATGAAATCTAATTACATGTATATTTAAATATAAAAGTTTTACAAATAAACTCGTGCAAAACATGTAATTAAAAAACTAGTGAGTCTAATAATTTGGCCAGGGACTGTGTATAGTATATGATAGTCGAAATTCACGTATCGTAATATAGTATTAAAAATAGGTTTTTTTTAAATCATGCTGAATTTCGTAGCAATAACCATTGAAAAAGCGATCGAGAAACGAAATAGAATTAAAATGGATTCTGTGCAAATTGAACAAATTAAAAAGTGATTACTCAAATTTGCAATTCGAAATTTTCAAAATTTTTCATTTTTTAAGAAAGAAAAAAATTTTGTGTGTTCAAAAGCTCTCGCGTGCCGCAGGTTTTTAACCCAATTTATGCTATGCTAAAAAAAACATCTAGAGTAAGGAAAAGTCTGTTTTTTGGTTTTTTTCCTGAAAATAGTTGCTTTTTTTAACCCTTTCAGGCAAAAAAAAGTTGTCATAGTAAAAGTTGCCATTACATGTTTTGCACGAAAATAGTTGCAATTTAGTCGCCTGTGGCAACTCTGTGCTATATTCCTAGAATAACTGCAAGGTCCAGTACGGCCCTTAGATTATGTGAGTATAAATCTGAAGTATTTATCTAGAAAAAAAAATAATAATAACATATTAAATATATTTGATCATTAGAAATGTCTAGGATTTTTTTTTTCTATTTGAATAACAAAAATATCAGATTAAATGGAACATTTATGACTTTTTCAAAAAAAAACATCTTTTTGTTAAGATAATGCAACTTGTACTCTTAATAAATTATGGCAGTTATAGATTATAAAAAAATAAACTGACATATTCCTTTTCAATTAATGGAAGTGAAAATGTTTTACTTTAGTCAGAATTAAAATTTTTTTACAGTTTTCATAATAATCAATACGCTGAATTTCTTTTAAAACATTGCTGCAATACAAGTATTTGTACTACGCTATTTTTCTATAACATAGCACTGAATTCTCTTTTTGAGAGTGTTGTCATATCTGTTTACACTTAGCTTCTTTGGTTCTACTGTTTCAGCTGCATTTTTTGATGCCAGATCTGGAGAAATGAACTCTTCACATAATTGTAAGCTATAATTTCTACGGATGAGTTCCTTCGTCCCGGTCCGCTCATATAAAATTTTCACATTTATAGCTGATAAATCAAAAATTATAATTTAATACAATAAATGCGTCTTTCGATTCCGAGAAACAAAATATAGCAAAGGCATTTTGCTATATTTGATATAGCATAATACCTTACAGCCATACCAACGTGGCTCCTACAGTCATTCAAGGTATAAGTTTCAATATTTATGTTTCTATTATGCTAAAAACAAATTTGTAAGCACTTAAATAGGATAATATTATGAAAAGTCTTAAAATTTCGCTACTTTAATTATTTTTGGAATATCTGAACACTGAAAAACGAGAGAAAAGCTACCCAAACTCCTCCATTTTCCAGTGTTAAGGTATATAGGTGGGTACTTCATGTACGTCGCACTAGAGCTGCACTACAGGCTATTGGCGACAGTCAGTATTCCTGAGTATGATCCGAAGATGAATCCTCAGCAAAAAGGGATCCCATTTGTAAAGCCACTTCCTTAATGTAAACATAGATCTGAAGGGGAAGGAAATTTTTTCCCGATCCCTTGCTATTACTCAGCAACCGACCACAGAACTTTTAATTCCACAGATTTTTCAAGCACCTATATTGCACGTACTCAGTGAGTTTCAGCGGAGTCTAGCATCAATCCCTTGCTTCTCCAGATCGGAGTCCGATTCTCTTACCACTGGGATCCCATCGCCAACATGGCCCCTTCTAGTGTTTAACATAAATAAAGAATAAATCAAGTAGATAAATTTTTATAAACTTTAATATCACAACATTTCATGACATACATACAAAAGCTTTAAATATTGCACAAGGAAATCCTCAACAAAATTCTTTAAATTTCAAAACGATAATAAAATGAATGATTAAATCTACATACTATGCAAGGCACGCTTCATTAAACGACTAGGACTGTATCACAGAAGCTTACAAAACGAAACATGTATATAAACATACAAAAGTTTAAACATTGCTTTTAGGATATATTTGGTTCCATATATACATTTACAATATTTTGTTATACCACAAAATATATTTTACTCTTACACATTTCCTTTAAAAATGCTTTTTTTTTTCAGAAAATAACTACCAAACATTTATAAATAGCTCAGTACTTGGAGTTAATAATTTTAATAATAATCATATAAAACTCAACAAACTTGTAAACAATTTTCAAGAAAAATTGTGTATAAATAAATATCTGAAGATATAATTTGTTTAATCCTTCTAAATTGGAATGGCGATCGAAAATAAAATGGGGAAAAAAAAGTTAATAAACTAGCTATAAAAAATTTTAAAAATAAAAACAGATTAAAAACAATATTTTTAATATTTCCTGATAAAATAATAATAGTAAGATATAAATAAAAGTCATAAGTGAAGCATATTAGGAGAAAATTATTAATTCTTATTTTAATAGAAGAAAAGCTTTATAATAAATAATGAAAGTATGGAATGCAACAATATTCATCAAAAATTTTATTTAAATTTGTAGACCTATCTTCCAATGTGCAATCCTATAAATGCATATGTAAAGATACCACCCGTAAATTAAACATGAGAGCTATATCAAAATACTTAGATTCGTTGAGGTGCAAATACAAAATGTAAAAAATCAAAAATAAATTCAAAACCGATTGTCATTAATTTGGCGTTCAACAATTCAACACATCAAATATATTTCTAATTCTTAATTTGAAAAAACAGGAATTTACTTATTATATTTCATGGGATCTGAAACAAATTAACAAAATATAAAATATCTATCAATAAAAATATGATTTAATATTAAAACATTTAAAAAAATATCATTAAAACAATATTAAACATATGCACCTTTATAGTGAAAGTTATGAGTACAAATTTACATTTTAAATAATTTTAAATTAATAATTCAAAATAATCAGTATTTTTGTTAATCTTAATAAATTTAAAAGATATTTATACAAAATTTATTCCTAATTTGGAAGAATTTGAACACTTTAATAAAATAAAATAAAAATATGGTTCTTTCTTTGAAGAGAACCTATATTCCATCCACTATCTATCACTACCAAAACTATATTTAAAAAAGCATTTAACTTCTCCTGCATTTAACTTCTCCTTTACAAAAATCTAATCCAAAATCAAAATATTTTTTTATTTTGTTTTTCTAATAAAAATATTAAAGAAGCATATTTGATTTCTATAACTTTAATTACTTCAAACATATGCAATTTAATACTCAAGATCTATATTAAAATAAAAAAATTTCTCACTCAACTTTTATTAAAACTTTTAAGTCTACAAATAAATAAAAGCGAATTATTATATTGAAATGTTCTTTAGTTTATTAAGTCATACTTTTTTTCTATCCTGATACATTATTTTTTTAACTTCATCATTATTTATTGCTAACCTCAGTTGTATTTTGTAGCATAATCTGTATATAAAGAATTAAATAATGCATCTTTAATCCAATCTGGACATGATAAAATTCAATTAATAATAAACAATGATGTCTTCTGCCAACTAATCCATTTCTTAAAAAAAAAATTTCATCCAACTCACTTTTCAATTTCCTTTTATCCACTGAAAAAATTACACGTGACAAACCAAATAAAAGTCATAAAAAATTAAATAAAATAAAATAACTTGTAAAAACAGAAGTAACAAATCATGTTCATAAATAATTAATACTAAATAGACTAACATGACTAGAATTTTTATAACTGTCTACAACTATCAACAAAAATATCCAATCATATGTAAAAAACATGTTTGGCTCAATTCAACTAGAGAAACATTAATCACAAACAAATTTGACAACAAAATTTTAAAAAGTAAAAGTTCTTATACTAGATAAATCTAAGTTTGCAGATAAATCAAAGAAAGATAATAATCAATTTCTGATAAGGTAATGAAATCTGCCATTAAGTCTTAAGGCAGATTTTACTTTAAAACTGACAATACAGTTCATAAACTTAAAAACTGGCAAACTAATACACTTCAAAACTAACACTTAAATGAAAATAATACAATTCGAAACTGGTATAATATTGATTCAAACTTAATTTCAGCAAAATTATCAAACTCATAAAAAAATAGTATAAACAATATGTAAAGTTTATATAATTCACAAATAATGCTTTTGACCAATTAATTGTTTAATTAAAATATGCAATATATTATTTTAAAATTTGCCATGCTTTTGCGTTTACATTTTTGTATTTTTGTTTTTGTACTGATATGACATTTTTTTTTTCCCTTTTGTTTTAAATGCCTTTTTGGAGCAGGTCAGAGTAAATTTTTATCTATATTAAATTTTACCTTTCATGTAATATATTAAAAGCAAAGAGTTAAGAAGTACAAATTAAAAGAAACTATTCGAAATCAATGATTATACAATAACAAAAATTTTCAAAATTTAATGTATAACAATAGGTTACACTCAACAGAAAAACATGCTCAAATATTATGTAAAATTGCAGATTGCAATTATAATTTATTTTTCTATATTTTCAGTCATGTATGAAACTGTAATTAACTTTTATTTCATTAACATTATGTATAAAAAATCAATTTTTGTTATTTCCAAAAAATGAAAGTTTATATTTATTCTATTAATCTATATTTTTCCAATGTCTTCCTAATATTCAAATATGCAATATTCAAATCAAATATTCACAAGAATACATTGATTAAAAAAATATATAAATAACAAAATTTATCACTATTAATTTATTCAAGGGTTAACAATCAAATAATTATAATTTTAGAATAAATAAATTTTAAAAAAACTTTAAAAACAAAAAAAACTTGTGCTTTTAATATAAGATCAAAATTATTTTAAATTAAAATTATTTATATAAGTACAGTTATTAGAAAAGTAATATCTGTAGTTTTTATTCATACAATTCTGAGTGTCATGGAAATATGGAATACATCTGAGGTACATACTAAAATCAACATATAAACATGAATTAAAATGAATAAATTCAAAAATTTATAGTTTAATAATGACTGGATTAAAAAGAAATAAATAAGTGAAACATAGAGAAACGATATTATGAAACACTTAATTCTATTCATGTATCACCAGTTATATTTGTTTCTTTAACAAAATAAATGAAGTATTTAAACAGACTAGAATGTAAAATGAAATAAAGCTTATTTATAACTAGTTTCTCATCTGTACACTTTAAAATACAGTTATTTCTTTAGGTAAAATATAAATTTTACATCAAGAATAAAAAGGTGGTGGCCGTCTAATTAAACTTTCTAATTCCTTCTGTTTCTTAAGCAAGCCCTGTAAAAGAATAAAACAATTATAGAAAAAAATAATGATGTGCATTTTTCAAAGTATACTAAAATGAAAATGCAAAAATGAAATCAAATAATACGTGAAAAATATAACCTTACAGTATATAAATATATGTCATACTTATTAAAAATTTCAATAAAAACTTATAATTACAAAATTTACAAAACATATAATTGATTATGGTTCATTTTCACGACAATAGATGCCTCTAGCAACTAAAATTATGTACTGTGAAGGTCCTGATTTACAAACATATATAGAAATAATAAAAATTGTAGATTTTTGAGTTCTACTTGTAAATTGAAAAATAATCTTTATTTTTTAAACAACACTTAGTTCATAGCTCCACAATAAAGGAAAGCATATTTATCATTAGAAGGTCAAAGTCTGATTTAATTTTAATTTCATTTCAGAAAAAAAAATTCATAAATACCAAAATTTTTGTATACCATAGAAAGAAAGAAAGAAAACTTTAATGTTCAATTCTGTTATCAACACCTTACCTGTCTTAAAGAGGATAAGTTCTGTAAAATTCTATCTTGACGTGGAGTGGGTCTACCAGTAACAACTTCTGGGCAAACTAAAGGATTCTGAAAAGAGATTTATTAAGTACAATTAAAAACATAGTTGAAATTCTTTCAAAAATCCCGTAGACTTGCAATTAACTATGGGGATTGAAAATGTATGATTGTTATTACTTAATTTATGTCATAATTTGAATTTTTTTCAAAATACTGCTATTTTGTGAAAAAGATTCATTTTTTTAAAATCCTATACGTAGATTAAACTATATTTATCTAGTTTAAAAAAATCAAAACATAATCATATTTGGATAATTTACTTTCATCTTCTGAGTACAAGTTATGGATAATGCAAGAAGTAATAAACATTATATGATAAAAGTACAAAAACAATCGATGCACAATTCATTTTAAGAAAATCCTTTTTTTTTTGCAAGCTTCTAGTGTGTTGTGCTTTTACTGGCATTATTTAGAATTACATTTACTTGTAGTAGGATAACAAAAATAAAAATGGAAGTGAAGTTTACCTCATGTTTTGTTAAGAATGCCTTTTTTGGAGGTAAGTGTCTTAGATAATTAGAAACTAAGATAATATGATTACAGTTAATTGAAAATCTACTACAAAAGTGTTAAACAAATACCTGGACGGAAGATTTTGACTTTGCAGAACTAGTAGCTGAAGACACAGAAGCAGCATCACTCTTCTCAGTACTTTCAGCAGAGGATGCTCGACTACCATCAGCTACTCTCGAACGCACAACACTTTCCAAATCAAAACTTTCCTGATCACTCCATTTTCTTCGTTGTGGTGCAACAGGTGGTGGTAAGTTACAATGAAAAGGGCGACAAAGCAAACGGGGATACACTCCAGGTACATGAGGGGGTGAAAAAACATGACAGTTACTGGACGGGTGGAATATTTCTTGACTATGCCATTTGCGACGCATTGGTGGAAGACTTCCCCCACCACATGATGGTATAGAGAACCTTTCTGCATGCCGTGTTGGTGATGGTTCAGAGCCACCAATAATAGATGGAAGATTGTCTGAACTAATTGAGTCTCTACGCTGAAGATATGACTGTGAAAGATGATTGGCATGTGTTGATGGGCTGTAGTTAAAGTAAGCAATAGTTTCAGCAGAACCACAATCAGAACGGAATCCAGATGGTTGTTGATAACGAGGAGTAGAATTACTTCTAATTTGACGATAAGACCTATGAGAGGAATACAGAATTTAAACTAGTTAAGTATATACAGTAAAGTCATCAGAAAATCAACTTTCATTTAAATATTCCATAGAGCTTAATCTTTATTCAAACTATAGATAGGTACTTTCCCGTAATTGCTATCTAAACTTCTATCTCTAGATTCTCTACTTTATACTTCAAGTACTTTTTTTCATTTACTTGTTGAAATTGTTTAAGCAAGCATTATACCTAAATTTATAATTGACTCTAAATTATAATTAGTTTAGCCTTTAATAAGAGAAGGCTTTTAGTCATCCAAGGACCTTAGCAAATTTGTCATGTCATTTTTCTACTATACACTACTTTCCAATACTAAAACATAGGAAAAATCAGTTTTTTAATGCTGGAAAACCTACAGTATAAAGTTTTTAAAAAAATAGACTAACAAATGTACTTCTTAAAATAACCAGTTAATCAATTTAAAAGCTGGCTGAATATTCTATGGACATTCATTTCTTCAGACATTCACTGCCTTTTTTTTCCCCTTTTTCTAAAATTTATTGATTTGTAAAACTTAATTTTTACACAGTTTGCTTCTGTTTACACATCCATTTACAAATAAACAAGGCTTTTTGTTGAACATCATCATTTTTATATGGGATAATAAAAGTCATGAAGAGGAAGAACATTTACCCACATGGGATCGCAAATCACTTTGGGAAAGTGTTGAAAATTGAAAAGAAAAAAAAACATGCACATTTTATTGTCACAGTGAAAAACCACATAAAAGTTTTATTCATAATTAAAAGAGTAGTTTAAAGTGATGCCAGTTGACATCGATGCATAGTCTACAATGATGTAAATACCATTCCTCAGATAACAAGTCAGGTGTACTTTAGATGGTCTGCAAAAGCAATGACAATATACTCTAAACACCCTCCCCTATGTCCTATGATGTCCCGAAATGTTGCATCAACTAGTAATTTAAGTTTACCCCTTATGAAATCCAGAAGATTAAGATCCAGCAAACATGAAGGCCATGCAACAGAACCCATGCATCCAATCCATTCCCTTAGACTACCGTTAAATGAATAAAAGAAAAAAGTGACAAGAATTTACTGCTTTTATTTATGTAAACTAAAAATATATGGCCTAAAGCTACTATTTTAAATTTAGTTTTCTTCTTTCTTTTTGTCATTTAATTTTTATGAAATTTCGCATGCATATTTTACTCATAAATTATTAAAAATATTTAAACCTCAAAAAAAATTGATAAAAAGTACTTTTCTAAAATAATACAACAAAATTACTGAAAGGAAGAAAAAAAAACTTCTTAACAGGAGTGAGAGGCGTAAGGCCACTGCCTCGGTCACCTAACTCTCTGGCTGATGCTGGCGCTACCTTTCATATCTTTTAGATTCAGGGTCTCTCAGTATTTTTCCCCATCTCAATGTGGTTAATGATTTCATTTTCTATAATACATTTTCATTCTCTTAGAGCACTTTATCACCTCCTTGTGTTAGCCAGTTGAATTTCTTTCAACACCTTGTATATATATAAAGTAGCATCACATATGGAAAAGTGTTTTTAGTGACAATGTTGTGTGCTCTTTGAAATAGTATAACTATTGCAAAAGATAAAGGTTGAAACTCTAAATTAAAACTTAACTTTTAATAAATATAAGGTAAAGAAATTAAGAGAGAAAAAAAAAGCTTTTGCAGATATATATATATATATGCATATACCATTAAATTGAATTCAGTTCATTTCAGATTCAGCATAGAAGATTACAACCAGCGACTCTTTAGTACTCAAACCTATTTGATTGGTTTTTTCCATCACAGTATCTAGGGTGCTTGAACCTAGTTAATCGATTAGTTCCTTCACATATTGGTACCATTGGTTCCATTTTTGAATATATGTTTGTTACACATGTTTTCTTATTACAGAATAAAGTTGTAGGATAGTTTTAGGTTATTGTTCGAATTGGAGTGATAATGGTAATCATCTTTCAGTCTGATGTAACCCTTCTCCTCTAACATCACCTGTTTCGCACTATAATTTTATCTTTCTATTGATAATAACCAATTTTTTTTATCAATCATTATGGTCAAATATTCCTTCTTTAATCAAAATAGTTGCTTCATATTTTTCCCTTGCATCAATTAAAGATATCGAGGCAATGTTCATTGCTTGAAGAACAAGACGAATGACTGCTTTTCCTTTTTGCTGCATTTTTTAAAGAAATTCGACGATGCAATACTTCAAAAGCACTTCACAATAAGAATGCGGAATAATCTCGTAGCTTGATTAACAGCAATTAAGTTTATTTGATGTGTTTAAAATAATATGTTGTCCTTACAATATGTTACTTTTATCTAGATAAATTTGTTTTGCCCGCTATTAGATACATGTGGAAAATCTCAAAATATGTTATTTCCAGCTGTACATTTGTTCTATTAATCAAATTGTTCATCAGACGTGCATGCATCCAATAAATATGTATATTAATCCACATGTGTAACTACTTTATCTTTACACATCCTAAGTAAGGTATTATTTATTCAAGTGAATATGAATAAGAAGAGGAACTATTTCTCAACAAAAAGAATTACTTTAATTGCTTTTAGGCTATGCAGTGAAAAGAGTAAAATGCAATGCAGTAAAAACAAAATATATTTTCAAAAACTTATAAGTAGTGTTTTTTTTTTTTTTTTTTGAAAAATGATATTTTACTTTTTAAAATATAAGAATTGCTAAACAATAATTCAAATATAAAATAATATTATATTTTCATTTTTTAAAAACATTTTTTGTCAAAAAGAATAAAAATATATTCAATATTTCTTCAGTTAGAATAAAATCAGGGTTTATTCAAGGCTTTAAAATACCTTGTTTCAAATTCAGAGCTGCTGTATCCAAGAGTACAATCTGAACTACTGGCAACCCTACGACCTCTTAAATTGGAATAGGGAGCAATAGGTTGGTGTGAAGAATCGGTGGATTTCTGTGCTGCAAGTTCTCGAGCCCAATGTTGCTTTCTTAATTCTTGCATCCTCTTCCGTTTAGTAAAATGGGGATCTCTTTCAGTCATTCTAACATATGATTTAGAGGGTTGATTCACACCCCATTTTGGGCGTTCATTTACTGGAATGGAATCATTGCACAATGGCCGACGTTGAGCTTTGTAAGGCTTGCTATGCTGCACACGTACTATTCGTTTTGCAACTGGACTGTGGAATGAGCTGGTATTACTGAAAATAAACATATTTTGTAACCTCAATTTAAAGGCAATAAATAAGAATAAACAACTAAAGTAAAAAAGTTCAATTGGAAATTTAATTATTTTTCATAGCTTCAAAAAGTAATTTGAAAAGTTAATTTAAGCTCACACTCAATAAAAACTAATGACAATAACATATTTATTATTCAACTGCTGTTAATGTAAAAATAAGCCTTTAATTTATGGCTAGAAGCTAAAGCTAAATCTAAATATGTACTATAAAATGCAATTTTAAAAAAACTCTTAGAACAAACAACTCTTCAGTTCAACAATTTAGAATTTCTAATTAACTATATAACTTAAAATCAAAACTTCATAAAATCGCAAATTCTGTTTCACCAAAGAACAGTTTGATCCTGTGGTTCTCACATGATAAAGTTTTAAGAATATTTTAGCTTCCTAAACCCCTTTAATAGAAAAGGAATTTGGATGAAAATTGTTAGTAAAAAGGACAACATAACATAAAAAATATAGTTTTCCATACAAATGGTTCAAACACGTATATAGTAAAGGACCTATAAATTATGAGAGCTAAAAAAAATTACAAAAACAATACTGCTAATAAAAAAATTATTTTTCTTTTACCCACTAGCAATGCAAAAAATCTTTGGCTGAAAGCTAAAAGTTAACTGCTATGAAAGTTGAAAGGCATACAAACCCACCACTATCAGGGTCGCCATTCAAATCTGGAAAAAAAATTCCCTGTGCTTTCCCTGTACATATTATCACAATATATTAAGAGGAAACACACAATCACTACGCTCTTGAGTGATCAATCTAGCAATAATAGTATTAATTGCTTAAGAAAAAAGAAACTTAAGAAGGAAAAACTTAAATGAAATTAGGAGCAGTTTAAAATACTTAAACCAAGTAATGCTATAGTAAATAAAATAATTTAGTATAGCTGAAATATCATCCTTAAATATCGCTTTGAGTGGTAAACACTTTTAAAAGAAGAAAATAAGAAATAAAATTCCCTGTATTTTCCCAGTTAGTAAGGGAAAGCTCAAAATTCCCCGCATTGCCCTGTCATTTTAGGTGACTTTTAAATCTCCTGTATTTCTCAGGTTTTCCCTGTTGTGACAAATCTGACTATTTAGATTTTAAAAAAAGTAAGGATGTTGACTTGGTATGTGATAAAGAAAAAGGATGGCTTAATATACAAACAAATTAGTTAAAAGTTTTGCACACATGGCCAAAATTTAAGAATCAATACATATATAATTCAAGCATAATATAAACTAAGGCGCTAATAAATTAAATTTAAGGGGGGGGGGGAATATTAGATCTTCAGTCGACAATGTTCCTCCTGAGAGTAAAAACATTTTTCTAAAAAATGCCACCCTGTGGCATGAGTTTGTCTGATATCACCTGCATCAAGCGAAAAACTAATATGAATGTCTCAAAGGAAAAAAATTTTACTGTCGCCCCAACATTTGCAACTGTGCTCTTAAAGGTCTCCGCTTTTTAGCTGCAGACCATTGGGGAAATTCATTCCTGGCTGAGCGAAATGGCAATCCATGTAACAATGGCGCTGCTTTCCAGTCTTTTAAAAACAAAACTATTCCGCTAACTGATCTCAGCTTGAAGAGGGGAAGAGTTAAAAATTAATGTGCCCTAAAAATGGGGTTTAATTAAAGTGCCTAGCAATGAAAATGAATTAATACACTCATATATATATTAATTATTAAACCACTGGCCATATTACAACTTAATTATTATCCATAGTTGACTGTATTGGGGCTTAGCGAGTGTTAGCTAGCAGAGGCAGAGCTTCCGAGTATATCATAGTCCTTGTCTGCAAAAGTATGTTCCAACAGAAAGGAAGAACATTTCTCGACAATTTTTATTTTATATCACATGCATTTTGCATATTATTAACCTATAATTATGCAGCTTTCATTTATTAATGTATATTTTTAAAGATTAGTTATCCGCATACTAAGGACAGAAGAAATTATTCGACATATATCTCAGACTCTAAGTAATCCAATGTATCCCGGATGGGCTCAAATCTCCAAAAGTGAGCCCGAACTAATCTCTAAAGCATACATCCAACTAAATACCAAATTATCTGTCTTTTTAATAAGCCTAATAATTTAATACAGGAAAAATGAGGCTAACAACAAATAAAAATTAAATATCTGGTGTTCCCTTAAGTAAAAATAGTTTAAATTACACACAAACAAAATTATTAGTTTTATAAAACAAATAAAAGCTTTAAGAAAAGTAAAATGAAATGAATAATGAGCAAAATGTCCAGATGGAGTACATGACAAACCTCTCAGTGGACTCTGCATCTTCAACTGGATATTTTCCATAATGAATGTCAGTCTGTGTTCCAAAGTCTTTTCCACAACCTCCCCTTGCTCTTACTCGAAATATTGAGGGAGTTAACACTCTATCCACAACATATATAGAGCTTTTTTCGCTATCTGATATTGGCACTGTTTGAATACCCAAATCTTTTTTATTAGAAGGATCACAATTCGTTTCATTTTG
The DNA here is from genome assembly GCF_982258835.1 of Parasteatoda tepidariorum. Classification (NCBI taxonomy): domain Eukaryota; kingdom Metazoa; phylum Arthropoda; class Arachnida; order Araneae; family Theridiidae; genus Parasteatoda; species Parasteatoda tepidariorum. The sequence continues at coordinate 46,009,335 of NC_141756.1, forward strand.
AATTAAGTCATCATCTTTAAGAGAGGAATCAACACAGCTGGGATCTGTGAACATGATAAAAATTATAAAAAGATAGTTTTAAAATGAAGTTATCTTAGAACAATATTGTACTTGTGTTCTTTTCTTATAATAAAAAGAAAATTACATTGAAATAGTAAGACACTAAGATGCAAAAAGTTTACTGGCATTTAGAGCAAAATTAACACAAAAGCATTTTTAATCACAGGGAAGTTAAATTTATATAAAATAACAATAATAAAGTTAGTATAAAGAGTCATTTAATGAACAAAGAATGTTTTGTGGTTTTAGCTATATTCTATAAAAATCTAAACCAATTAGAAAAATTTATATTGCTCATGTAGGTTTGAGCTAATTTTCATAGATTTCACTCCCGTATAATTTTCATACTGTAGCTTTAAGTTGATGAAATAAGTACTAAAAAATTAACTATTTGAATATATGTTTTATGATTTTTATCAATTGCAAATCAATAATACACATATAGTATAAATCATAAATTAGATAAAGAAAAATAGAGTAGTATTAACAATAATTATTTGAATATATTTTTATACAACCTTCCAAATTTTGGACTATTCTTAATTTTGATTCCATATTATTTGTCAACGATACTACATCTGTATTTTCACTATGTGTTTGAATATTTGTAGAATCGATATTCTGGTTTTCTGAATTCATAGGATGCAATTTTTGAACTTTTCTAGATTTCTTTTCCATTTCTGCCTGTAACTGAGCTTGCTGAACAGCAGTAACTAAAGCCTGGTGTTTCTTTTCTTCCATTTCCTGGAAAAAATCAATAAAACATTTTAGTATTGATAGAAATTCATAGAAATACTTCCATGCAATTGTTTATTATCAATTGAATTATAATTAATAAAAATTTTAATAATTTATTTGTCAATAATTACATTCAAATTAGAACTAGAAGCAGCTGTTTTATCCTAATTTAATGATTTGGGGACCAATTTGATGAGTATTAATTGAACACAATTTTTGAATAACCATCGATTAAAATAAAAATTTTAAAAAATATTACATTTATTTTGATAGATATAAGAACTTGCACAAATGTTCACGAACAGCTGGTCCATAACGGAAAGACACTAACAGCATACAAAGACATTTTGGGTTGAGTGCTGTAATGCAATTTTCAATTCTAATGTGCATAAGTATCACCTAGAAGCAGTGCTGACAGAAGACTTCGTCGCGCCCTATGCGATTTGAAAATGGCGCTCTTATCTCAGTTTTGGGAAATAAATTTTTTTTTCAAATCCTTAAATTGTCTTGCTGATGCAGTCACTGATGCAGTCACAATGCAGTAGAGAAATCCTTTTCATTTTAAATTACATTATTTCAATCAGAATTATAAAATCTACATCAATCCTAAACATTGATTTGGGAAACATGTGAATAAGATAAATTACGATTAATGCATTCAAGGTTAAAAAAGAAAACAGTTAGTTTAATTAATGAGAATATCACCTAAAGTATTCTAGAATTAATAATTATTTTCGGTAATATTGTTAAGGGGCCATTCAAAAAGTACGTGCATCCCGAAGGGGGGGAGGGGATTAGCTATTTTGTACGGTTTTCTACGATGGTTGGGGGGAGGTATTATACAAAGTATGTACATTATAAGCATACACCAAATTTAAATTTGACTTTTTCCTACACACTCCTTAAATAAATATTTAATTTTATTTAAAACATAATTATTTTAATTTTTATGAAAAAGGGGGGTAGACTAATAAAATGTACATACTCTAAGGGAGGGTAAGACCTTATGTACTGTAATGTACGAAGGGGGGAGGGGGTTAAAATTTCTCCATTTTTGTGTATGTACTTTTTGAACAGCCCCTAATGAGCATAATCTTTAATGGCATACAAATATACAAGCATAAACACTAAATTGTAATTTGCATACAATAAGCAGTCATTTTGAAAAGGAAACATTTTTTGCTATCGACTGCTGTAAAACAATTAATAGGTTAATAAATATTTTTAAAATTTATAAACTCATTCATTCATTAAAATGTTCTTCAATGATTCACCCATAAATTCACTGTTATTTATTGCTGACTTGTATTAATTCAACTACTGACTGACCCATCGATTGGTATCCTTTTAATCCCCCTTTTTTTTTAATTCACTCGCTGTACCTAAAATTGTTCATAATGAAGCGACAAGCAATGTCTTAATAAATTGTTTATTAAATATACTAACTTAAAAATAACAGTTTAAAATAAATTAAAAATAACCTTGTATAAAACACATTATTAAAAGAATGGATAGACTTCATAAATTATTATTTCTATTAAATAACTTTTGGTAAAGATTAGATATTCTCTACTCAGGCTAATATTGGTATATAAAACTATGTATGTGCCATGCTAAATACAACAATAATAAATTATATGAATAAAGAAGTTATCATGCCTGCAATAAGAAAATATTTTTAGAGGAAAAAAAATTCTTACTGCAGTTTCCCAGAAAAATCCTTTAATATTTATTTTAAATACATATTGAAGAACAAAATATGTAAAATATTGTAAGAGTAAATACATGTTTCTGGTTGTTAACCTAAAATTTACTAAGAGCTTGGTAATTATCTAATTATCTTGGAAATTAACGTCTTGTTTCTAAATAGCCCAAATATCTTAAAAAAATCTATTGGATGAAAAACATTTTGGGATGAAATAGAAATATTTTCTACATAAAATGTTAAGATTTGTATCAGCAAATTCACATTATATTAAAAGTGTGTTTGACACACAGGCTCAATTGACACAAATTTGAACTCATGGTTTCTCCAAAGTCACTCCTCCCCTAGCTTTTCTGCAGCATTCACCTTTTGAGAACATAGCTTGCATGTTGGATGGTTTCCTGAACCTTAAATCTATACAGAAAATACAAAACTCATTCTATTCAATGTCTAACAACTGTTTTCCTGCTGCACCCTATTCTTTCCATTTTTAGAAAAACTTTTACTTACTGAAAACTTTAACCATAAAAAAAGTTAACCTAAAATACATAATAAAGAAAAAAATAACCAATAAATATATATTTTAAAGCAAACAATACTTTAAGAAAGGAGGAAATAAGTAATTTACAGAACATTAAATCTGAGTCTCGCTCGAAGCCCCACTTCCCCAGTATTCCGGACGATCATCTGCCCTTACACCAGCCATGCCTAGAAATTTATTTAGTTATGAATAACCCCGCATTTATTTGTCCAAAAATAAAAATAAATTTATAAAAACATTAATATCAAACATTATTTTTAAAAGACACTTCCTCTGCTCTTTAGTATGACATATTAAATCTTTTTCTGGTTTATAAATATGTCATGATAAGCATACATAATTTGAAATAAAACAGCCATTTTGAAATTAACAACAAATTATAAACTAAAAATATTGCAGAAACAAATAGACTATATTTAAAAAAAATAAGAAAAAATATCTAAAAACTAATTGTTAATTTCTGATAAAGTAGTTAAAAAGTAGCAAGAAAAAAATAAAATTTACAGCTTTTTGTTTTATTCTCAACTGTTCCTCTTCATAGTCTGCCTGAATACGAGCACGCTCTGCTTGCAATCTCTTTTCTTCAGCTTCTTCTTCAAGTTTTTTTCTTTCTCTTTCCATTTCAACACGTTGTTGCTTTTCTTCCATTTGAAGTCTGATTGCTTGTTGGTATTCCTGAGCTTTCATTCGACGTTCCTCAGCAAGAGCAGCAGAAACTGGATCTAACTGAAATCCCTGACCCCGCATATAAGTTCTAAAACGAGAAAGTAATTTTAAAAAATTTTACATTTTGTTTTAACTTTTATTTATATAGTTCAAGAGTAGAGACACTTAAATAATTTCATTTTACAAAGATATTGGCCATTTATTACATCAAAGTAACTTTAAATATATACAATAAGTCAAAATATTTTGCAATTAAAAACAAAGATGAGAAAGCTTTAAAAATTGAGAAAAATTAGATCATGCAAACGAATATCTAACTTAAAACTTTACAAAATCTACAGACAACCATTAGTAAATTAATCAAATTAAAGACTAAATTTGACTAGTCATCACGCCAGAATGCAAGACCCTATTGAAATATTTCTACCAAAGCCCATGGGTATTACACCTAGGGCCAGATTCCCCCATCCAAAAATTGAATTTTTATATTTTATAGCCATCTCTGAACAACCAACAAAATTCTCATTGTTGAACAGCCACAAACAAAACATATGTGACCCAAACTTATAAATTTTATTTTATTTTATCACCAGCGTTGGACATCTGATCCATTTTGTGTTTATGACTACCAATGTTCAACTCCATAAGCTTGTAATTTTGAACTGATTCTGGAAGACAAGGGAACTCCAGGATCGAGTAGTGGGAGAAATTTGCCTTCATGGAGGACTTTTTGATGGAACTAACCCACATTCGCATTACATAGAGGAAAGCTGAGAAAACCTTCCATGGTTAGCTTGAGAACAAGAAGACTAACCCACTGGGGATATTTTACGTCAGCACTATGATCGGTGAAAACCAGATGCGGATTCAAACGTCGCTGGGATTCTAACCCGGTGCATCTCATTATAAGGCAAATGCTCTATCCCCTGAGCCACCACCGTACCCAGAGATTGATTGTGTTGAAAAAGATCAACACTTTTAAAAGTTAAAACTCAATAGAAACAGTCACCAAAAGCAAAAATGGCAGGAGAAGGTCAACCCCTAGGGCAAGAAGAAAAATCTCAATATACAGATAATTCATTAATTTACAATAGCATGCATAACAGTCAGCTACATTTCTAAGTCAGATAATGGTAGCTTCAATTTTAAAACAATAAATAAAGTAATTAAATATGCATTGCAAGATAAAATCTTTAAAAATTCATGAAATAAATCCTTAAAGCTGTCTCAAACTTTTTAACAGAATTTCATGAATTCAAAACAAGCTCTGAATAAAGTATTAAAACATCAATTACAGATGTATTATTTTAAAAAGGCAAACCTCAGATCAAAAATTTGTTTTCCAAGAAAGTTTTGTGTAGAAATAAGTATTTACACATTAACTGTTAAGTATCCAAGTCTTTAAACATTCATTTAACTTAAACAGAAATATAACCAAGACAAAGAAAATTAACTTTTAAAAAAAGTTAAAACTAAATACAATGTGTTCAAAATTAAAAACAGCAAAAATGCTGATAAAAATTTTAAATTATTATCAGTATTTGTTTATTAGAAAGCATTGCTTTTAAAACAATTTTATACGCATAACAGACAAAAAAAATTTTACCGTTTTGAAGCATCAGCAGCTCCAGGTAAGACTGAACCATCTATGGAAACAGATATGCTTTCAGTTTCCTCTTTATTAGACCAGTTAGAATCCTGCATTTGAGACATTTGAATTTGTTCCTGAAAGCGTCTTTGTTCTTCTATAAGAAATAATTAAGATTTTAGAATGTGAGAAAAATCAATTACAAAAAAATAAGATTAAAAATTGGTATTCTTTAACTGTAATTTAACTTTAACTGAAGCAGATAACTAAAAAAAAATAAATAAAAAAAAGAAACTAACTGCTTTGAGTTAAAGCTCAATAAATTCACAATTAACTCCTCACTCAAACCCTAACTGAGTTTAGAGTACAGCAACTGTATATATAGAAAACTAGCATTCTAGCATGTTATTCAAAGCAAGTTTTGAAAGAAATTTTTGTTCAGGTAAAAAATAAGCTATAGGTCTGATGAGAAAAGATTCACTGATTGTACTAGTAGGAAATACCATCTGCTAACAGAATTGTAATACAAATTTCCATAATTTAATAATAAACTTTTAATCAAATTTAATTTAGATTAAAATTGCTTGTTTTTTTTCCAAACTTCAACAACTTCTTATAACTTCATTTGAAAAGCTGCAAAATTATGAAACATTTTGAAAATAAAATGAATAAAAACTATTTTTAAAATTTCTTATCTACATAATAAAGCAAATGAAAAAGATATTAATTATTTAATCAAAAATCTGAAGGTAAACATAAAATCTTAAAACAATAAAGTGTTAATAGTATTATGAAAAGAAATTGTCCAAATCTTTTATATTCTTTAATTAAACTTTAGAATTTTTTTAATTTTACTTTTTTTCTTTTACTTAAAATCAGAGTATTTATAAATAAAATTAATGAAAGTAATATTCAGATTAGAATATTTCATATTATTTTAAAGTTTAGACCACATACAAAACCTGAAAAACTGAATTTTTGCACTTTCTTTTCCAAATTTATTTTATTTTCCAAATTCACATCTAGTGAGTCTTGAATATAGACGCAAATTTTCGTGCAGTCAAAACTTGTTGACTTTTTCCAGCTTTACACTTTTTGAAGCAAATTAATACATTGTCATATATAAAAAATAAGTTTTAATTATTTAATAAAAATTACCTATTTCTCGCAGCCACTGCTGCCTTCTATAAAATTCACTTGTTATGGATTCCGAATCTGTATTCTAATGAAAGGTACAAAAGGAATAATAATCAACATGAATATTTTTCTCTTGAGAATACATTAAGTTGAAACACAACTTTCAATTTTAATATTAAGAAAATAAAAACAAATATAACAATATTTTTAACTTTTAATCAAAGAACGACTAAAATGTTTAACAGTTAACTAATTTAAAATAAATCATTTTCATAACATAAATGTTTTAAATTCCAATATAAAATTTTAATTACGAAATAGAATAAGATAATGTAAGTAAAAAATGCATCGCAAATATTTTGCGAAACTGCTTAGAAAATTTTTTGTTTTCGCTTTTGTGGATGTAATTATGTAAGAGTCATACAGCTATTGCTGAATACAATAAACAAAAATACTATTATACATTTGCAGATCATTAATTGCAAACTTAATAACACTATTTTTATTCAGTACAAACCAAATAATTAAAAAAAAATTGGCAAAAATGAAAGACTTATTTAAAACTATTCAATCAAATTTAACTAGTCATAAGAAATGCTGAACTTTGAATAATAAAAAAGAATAATAAAATGGACCAGCAGTTAAATTGTAAATTGCCGTGCAGTTTTCATATCTCAATACCTTATTTTGATTACAAAAATGTATATAATACAGCTTAATTTTAGTAATATAAATGATATCAACATTAATGGTATTAACATTAATAATACAACAATCAATTGACTGCTAGAACACATGATTCCTAACATTATTCAATATTATCTATGTCTACAAAATATTGAAAACATATTTTAATTTGATTAATTTTTGCTTTAGTTGTATAAAAAAAATAAACAAGTTATGTTGTCAAAAAATATCAATCTAATTCCTAATTGGCTTGGACTAAAAATGTAAGTCAAAAAAATTTTTAAAAATTACATTAATAGATTCACAAAAAATAACTACGAAGTAATCACAATCTTTAATAAATTGTGAAAAAGAAAATAATAATACTTACTCCAAAAGCAATAGAACTTTTGAAAACTGGTGGAACAGGCTTTACTGGTTGAGTGATGCAACTGTAATTCACAAAAGATTTATTTGGTAAGAATGTATTGTGATCAGTATTATTAGGTACTATTCTACAATTTGGGGATGGCAAACAACTAGGTATAGAAGAAGGCACAGAACTGGTGAAAGGCATAGCTCCAGACGTATGAACCATCAAAAGCTAGAAAATTAACAAATCCATTTAATGTTTAAATAGTGCTAACTCACAAATTAAGATAACACAGCACTTCATTAGAAAACACTCTGATTTTACCTGACCACTAGCTCTTGGAGTTATGGGTGAAACAATCTGAGTTTTTTTCACGGGTGCACCAGCACCAGGTTTTCCCCATGGATTCCATTCGAGCATTTCAGCTACAATAAAACTTTATCTAAGCAAAGTTTCCTAAAGAAAAAAAAAATTAAAGAAGGAAATAAATGTCTTGTGTACCATTACCTTTTTCTCTTTCCCACTGTAAACGTTTCTGCTCAACTTTGCTGAGAGGAGATAATTTTGACGGTGATACCTCAGATTGTGGAGCAGACCAACTTAAGGAAGTAGGACACGATAAGACATCAAGAGGACAAGGCACTTGCAACTTATTTGTAGTTTCTGTTGAAGCTTCAGGTAAGCTACTCAAAATAATTTACAAAATAATTAGAAATAAAATACAACAAAATTAGAAATAAAATACAACAACGTAAGAATCTGTAAAATTCTCACTGAAGCAAATCAAGCTGAAATTAAGAGAATGGTTGAAAACATAGGAATGAATATAAGTCTTACCCTATTACGACTGATGGGTTAAGACATAACATTTTTCAGCTGAAAAAAGTTTAGGGTATAAGCTAAATTTCAAAACTTTTTAATTTATATTATTTAAACAAAAAAAAATAAAAACATTTCACAATTCAAAAAAATTAGAAGTATCAGCAGAAATAGAACTTGACACCTAACAGTTACCAGGAAGATATTCAAAAACATTTGTTCCATCCATATTCGATGAACAATTTTTTATTTTTTTGTTAGGTCAGTTAGGTGGCTGAGCTGTTAGTGTGTCTGACTTGCGAAGTCATAGTCGTGGGTTTGAATCCCGCTCGAGCCATGGTCCTCTGTTGTGTAATGAGGGATTATGGCTTACCCTATAAATTAGCAGAGTAACAATAAATGAGCAACACTTCTGACATCTTAAGTGGCAAAAAGTGCAATAGTTTAGTACCAGCAGTTAGATATTAAATAAATTTTGGAATATCATACCTTAGCCCCAAGGTAAGCAGTGGCACAAAATGTATACCCCATATTATATTTTCAACCATGCTCTTTAATTTAAACTCTATTTGGTGATATAATAGAAATTTTATTTATTTATCCATTGCTTTAAAGCTTGTATTATACAAAGAATGTGACCAAATTTATCACACACTACAAGAAAAACTGCAACTGTCTGAAAGATTTAAAGCAATTTTTTACTAATCTGGTTTTAATTTTATGCTTTATAATCATTGAACAAAACAAAAAAAAAGAGTTGACATTTTTGTGAGAAAAAAAAATCACTGGAGAAATGCGTTTTTAATTTTATTTATTTAAGGAGTCAGGTTTATATGAGCTCAATTACAATCCAGTGAGATACTCAGAGAAGAAAAAATACATAGATCATCCTGAATAACTTTTGATCTAATAATAAAATTTTCATTTACTAATAACAAATGTTAATGAATAGGAGTTAATCTTAAAAAAATAATAATTAGTCCTCACTATTTTACGTTATGAAATCAGACAAGAAAAGTACTTTCTCTGAATAAACATACCCTTTTGTCACGGAATAATTTTTGACGATCAAAATATGGTGAGTAGTCACCTGGAAAATATGGTCCCAATACTTTAGTCAGCGTAGCAGTCGAATATTTGGGCCAGTTAATTTCATTGTTAGTTTCACTTTTTGCCTATTTCACTACATTTTGAAAGCTTTTTTAGTGAATCTAAAATTTTGCACACTGTAACTATAAAAATAATCAACTCAAAGGTAATTACATATAAAAATAATTTTTAATGCTCATTTATTACTTTTTATTATTTCATTTAAAAATTGTGTGAAAAAATTTTCAGTTCTAATCTAAGATGTCAACTGCATTTTAAACTATGAAATTTTTTATGGCAACAAATACAACATTCAAATACTTCTTAAAAAAATGAAAATTTAAAAATAACATTTTTTTAACACTATTAGATATATGTTCTAACTATTTAACGTTTGTCCGAGCTATTTTAAATGATATAGTTGAAATGTTGTAAAAATTTATATATTTCACAATTCAACATTTTTTCTGTTATTAGTCAAAATAATAAATTATTATTAAAAATTATTTTTTAAATTAAACTATCTTTGGATAATAGAATTTTATAATTGTAATGAAAAAATTTTAATTTGGTTTAAAAAAGTTGCTGCAATATTTGATATTTAATACATAAAAATTAACTAACATTAAGGGCTTCATATTTTCGACCACTCTCTGGACTAAACTATTGGTACCATATTTTCTAGATCGGAGTTTATTCTGAATAACAAAAATGTAAATATAGGAAAAAAATGAAAAAAAGGAACATTTATTCAGAAAAAACATGCCATGTGTCTGATTCTGTAACTTAATTGATAATTAGCACAATTTAATTAGCATATTTGAATTTTTTTTTTTTTTTGGTTATCAAGTAAGAGTGCATGAAGTTCGACAAGGTTGCTTTATGAAGTCAACACATGTATTCCTCGATTTTTTTTTATAATGAAGATTCCAAATTTGCAATTTTTTTAAATTAACTTAAATTTTATTGAAATTTAAAAACTTTTGAAATTTCCAAATATTCTAATTATTTAAAGAGTACTTTTTATAATCTGTTGTAATAATTTTTGTTGGAGAATAAGGCAGCTTGCAGGAATGCTTCACTTAATTTTTTAAGCCTAATACTTAAATACTAAAATGCATTATTGATTATAATTTTATTAAAAGTAAATGGAAAATCATAGAATTTTTAGAGAGCCTGAAAAAATTTTAAGGTACAAAGATTTTAAAAGAGATGGTGATCACTGTACAGATACACAGTCTTAAATACACATGTGGTTTTAAAACTTCAATGGGAGGAGGGGGAAAAAATTACTTTTCATTTCCGTACAAATTTTCCTTTAGTTCTAAATCACTGCTTGAATTTTCTTCATTTCCTTTTGATGAAAAATTTTCTGAGTTTTCTTGTGAATCAAAATGATTTTCACTTCCACTTATAACTGGAAAAAAATATATTCATAAACATTACATAATGCAAGAAATTATGTCACTTCAATTTCATACTGTGTTATAACAAAATAGAGAAAACGTACTAAACATGTATGCGTGAAAACACAAAATTTATTGTATTTAATTTAAAGGCTTTTTAAAAGATATTTAAAGGCTTCATTTTTCTTCTACATAAAGAGAACTACTCTTTTTCTTTCTCTCTTTTCTTGAGAAATATCTATCAGCTTTCTTCAACGCAAAACCAAATTTGCATTACTAAAACCTAAATACTGACAATTAAATAAAACAAAAGTCTGAGATTTTTCACTACTAGATACCATAGGAAATCTGTATAAATACAGATATTATAAAATAATAAATTTATGAGTTAAGGCATATCAGATAAGGCATTAACAGGGATGAGAGTAGTCAGAGTAAAAAAGAGGAAATCCAAGAATGAATATATACATAATATGTAGAAGCTATGATATCCAAAAATTAGACAAAAAAAAAGTGCGATTTTTAAACCATGTGATTTTAAATCCTGATGATTAATTTTAAAATTGTATGAATATGAATCACATAGATATGAATTATATGCATGATTTTAAAATCGTGTGAATAAGTATTGCAATACCTGATTTTATATTGAGAGAATATGAAACCGGTGTCTTGGGATATTCATCCACTTTTAAATGCACCTGGATAAAAAAAATTTTAATTTTTTTTCCACACATGCGCTATATAAAGCAACTACTTCAATTACTCTTATCTGGCGCAGTTTTTATTATTATTTTTTTAATTTTAAAGCAATAATTTCGTTATCAGTTTAAAATTGATTCAAACACTTTGCTTAATTTTTTTTTAATATTTAAGCTATAGCAAAAGTGGCACTAGACCTAGTATATATTTTGGACATTTACCAAAGGTCTAGTCCAGAGGTCACCAAAGTGGTCTATATAGACCCCCAGAGGTCTATTTCACTAAAGTGGGGGTCGATCTGAGGCAGGGGGTCGATCTGAATCGAAAGGGTTGATTGGGGGTCGAAGAAAAAACAGTTCTTAATACGTAAATCCAAATATCTAATTGAGTATGTAAAATTTGTGAATTTTTTTTTATAATTGACTTAATATCAGTTTCTTTATAGATTAATAAACGCATCTTAAACTTTATTAATAAACGCATCATCAAAAACGTGGACATCAACCTGCAAAATGAGTTTGCTGAATTATTATCCGATCTTGAAGCAAAGACGCTTTTTAAAAGTTTAACAATAAGTAAATTTTGAACAAATATAAATATAATGCAAAAATAAGTAGAACTTTATGAAATAGCTCAGCCTTTTTATGCTAGCTTTTTATGCAAGGTACCTATATGGTTGAAGCCGGTTTCAGTCACGTAAATTCAATCTTAACTAAGTACAGAAATGAATTAAATGTGGAGTTACGAGGGGATTTAAAATTAAAATTGACCAATTTTGAACCCAATATAGCGAACCTTGCAAAAAAACACCAGGCACACTCATCTCATTGGTTAAGAAGCAATAAATCTGTAGTTACTTTACTTATAATTTCTACTTATTTATTATTACTTATTATTTAATAAATATTTAGGTATTTAAATTTCAACATTAATATATTTTTCATAAAACTATTGTTACACAATGTACTATTACTTTAATAAATGTTCAAATCATAAAATAAATGTACAAGCACAGTATCTATTAGAGTTTTATCTTAATTAACGGGAAATTACTTTAATGGGGGTCGATGGAGATTTCGAAAAATTATATAGGGGTCGATGATGAAAAAAGTTTGGCGACCCATGGTCTAGTCATACTAGGTCTGGTTAAGTGCCAATGCCCAGTATACATTTGACCGGTATATCCTACACTGATGTTTTTTTAAGGTCAAGTGCCACTGCCCGGTATACATTTGCGAGGTATATCCGGAGCGCAACTTTTAAATAAAGTAAATATGAAAATCGATGTTTGATATTAAAATCACATGAATAGGAATCAAGATATTAGCACATTCTGGACTAGGGATTTCTAAAAGGCTTGTTCGTATTGTTTTTGTTTAGCCATCCATAATAAATAAAAATTTACAAGATTAATTGAATAAGCAAATAAATATTTTCACTGCAAATCCACCGCTATTTTCTTTTATCATTTTGTTTGCTTTCGCACCAGCAAACAGGTCGCAGCGAGACGTCTGCATTACGAAAATACGAGCTATCGCGGGCAAAAATAACGAAAAATCTTATTTTCTGCTTGTATAAGTGGAGAAAATAGCTAAAATAAGTAAAAATGAGGAAGGGTTGGCAGCTATGTACTAGTTTGAATTTTCTGTTTATCTTTAAAAATCGGAAATAGATAAAATTATTTTATTTGAACAACTGAATTTCCAGAAAAAGCGGAATATCTATAAAAAAAAATTTTAAAAACGAAACTTTTAGAGAATCGAAGTTTTAGGCTGAAATTTGAGAAACAATAGCGAAAGAAGCGGAAAAATCTCATCCCTGTATTATAATTTAAGTATGAAATATAAGAGAAAATGAAAATATTCAAAATAAATATGAATTGGGACGATGTGAAAAATTTAATAATATAAAGTGGAGTGATGAGCAAATACTTTTATAAAGGAAAGATTCACTTGACAAATTAATTAAATCCATTTTTTGATTAACTCTGAATACGTATTCTCTAGAAACGAGTTTTAACTTATGTTTTAACCATTGAATAATAAATAATTTGATACTTTTAAACATTATTGATAAACAAAACAAAAAAATAAAAACTGATCAAAATAAACATTACGGAAAAATATTTCAAATTAGTCAAGATTTTAACAGTACTAAAGTTGATGCAAATGTTTAAAAAAAAATTTTTTTTTTTTTTAAAATCAAGTTACACTTTAAATACCTACCAGCAGTCTGACTGATGGCTTCCAAAATTTGTTGAAACTGTGATTTTGTCAAAGTAACTGTGCCATCTTTGGGAGAGATATCAGTGCTATTTGACCAGTTACCAGGCTTCACTTCAGCAATTGGAACTTGTCTTGATTCATCACCAGTGGGGCGAACCATTTCTGGGAATCAAGTGTTGAAGACAAGGCTTGCTTCGAACATGTTTGAGCCCATGCTCAAACTCAGCATCTTGATTTACAAGGCAGAATTTTAACATTCAATTGCAAAGAATACTCATCTAAGAAAAGAAAAACCCACTTCATTATGGTTGGTTTTCATTTTTTTTTATGGTAAAATATATCTTGAAACAAAAATTTGTTTTATTTAATTTAGGTAATGTTATTTTTAGCATTTAAAACATTTTCTTGTGAAAAAACAAAATTAAATTTAATTGCAAGTTAAATGGAACTTTTGTAACTAACTCTCAAAGTAAAATTAAATTGAACTCTTTTTGTAATAGCAATATTTCTATGTTGTAAAATTGAATTTTGCATCATTCTTAAATTACAATATTCTTTTAAACTTATATATTACCATTATGAAACTTTTACATGCAAATCCATACCTTAGTTTCTTTATGCAATATCTATATCTTATTTTAATATTTTAATTTCAAATAGGGGGGAAAAAAGACTTGCTTTCTAAAAAAAGCTTTTTTTTTTTCTTTTCATTCATAAACAGTAAATAAGTTTTGATAATTGCTGTTGATAATTTCTTAACAAGTTACAGATAATTTGCTAATAATAAAAGGCATGATTACAAGTAACAGAATAAGCAATAAAAGGATTAATTTATGCTAACTGTTAATTAAAATATAAAATAGGAGCAAAAACGCAAGATATGATTTGCTAAAATTAATAGGCATGATTACAAGTAACAGAACAAGCAACAACAAAAAACGGTAATTTATGCTAACTGTTAATTAAAATATAAAATAGGAGCAAAAACGCAAGATATGATTTGCTAAAATTAATAGGCATGATTACAAGTAACAGAACAAGCAACAGCAAAAAACGGTAATTTATGATAAATGTTAATTAAAATATAAAAATAGGCACAACAACATAAAGTTGGAAAAAAATTCTGAATAATTTTAGATTTTTGACACTGAAAACGTTGAAAATGACAATTCGCCGCCCATTAAGAAAACGTGCCTTTATTCAAAAAATGGTTTAAAAGATATCACCTTAATGTTTCGTTCATTTATTTAACTCCTAAGTATTGTTAAATTTTTATTGATTCTATCTTCTTGCGTTTTTAAGGGAGGAGGATATTGCAGTATAAATTTCGATGACTTTGCGACAAACTATAGAACATTTAAATCTCCACAAGAGTATCCCTAATTGATGCAAGTTTCCAATGTTTCCAGGTCTCTACAAGCAAAATTTATCGCCATATTATCATTAAAGGCAACTCAACATCAATTCAAATTACAACAGCTTTCCGGCTAATAATAAGTCTATTCAAAACTGAATTGGAACTCTTATATAAAAATGCAAGTCACAATCCTTTCTTCGATGCTGTAAGCAAAATTTTCTCACAAATCCGAATTCTGATCACTTTTCGAAAAGCTAGCGATCGAAATTCTGCGAAGAACCTTTCACGGTGTAGTAAGATATAGTTTTGATAATGGCAAGCGGAGAAAAAAAATGATGTAGTCTTCAGAAACTTGTTAAGAAGCATAATTTCTCTGCAAAACATTAGCTACGTTTTTCGATTTAATTTCTAAGGAGAGTTATTATTTCCGGGTTTTTCGCGATTTCCCTAGCTCTTATCGCCAGGTTTTTAACAAAATTCAATAACTGAAAAGGCATACTCGTCGCGAGGGTTACAATGGAGGAATCCTGGACAAATAAGGGTTATTAACATGCATTTCTGACTCATGAATCGAGTAACATGTAATTTAATTGCTTGTACTCCTGAATTAAGTTTCTAGATACACAAAAGGCTGTGACGTTTTGATGAAGGAAAGTATATCATTAAACATTTCATGCTCTAATATGAGTTTAAAAGTTACTCTCTGATTTGGTAGGAAAATCTGAAAAATCTGCAGAATTTTGGAATCACTTTATTTTTGTTGAAGTGTCGAAAATATTTAAAATAAACTTGAAATAAAAGTATGGAGAAAATGAAATACAGTTGAGTTACTGAATTCCATCGATCCTAAAAAGCACTGAAAAATTTTGGCCGAAATCGGTAGATACAGAAGTGATCTACACGGTGACCAAAAAGTTCTCATACACTTTCAATTTTTTTTTTTTTTTACAATACAGAATAAATCCTGTGAAAACTATTTGCATTAAATTAAAGTAGCAATCATTAAGCATCTTTACAATAAATGCTGCAGAACAATACCGCCTTTTACTTTTTTAATGAACTTTCAAATCCATCACTCACAGTACGTACGGGTGCCAACGGCATTTCCTGCCATATCTTTTGAATTATGCTTTTGAATTTGTTCCGATTGGTGATTTTATAATTATCAAGTTGGGCGGGTATGTATGACCAAACAAAATAATCAATCGTGTTCAGATCCAGGGAGTAGGGAGGCCATTCATTCAACAAAAAGTCAGCTAAAGTTTGCTGCACCACTCTTGAACCACACCTGCGGTATGAGTAGGAGCACGATCTTCTTGGAAACAGAAATATTCCAGCCATACATACTCTAAAAGACACTTGAATATATAACTTTATCCAAAACCTCATTTTTATAATATTAGGCATTCATTTTAACTGTCTCAATGAAAAATGAGAATTAGCATCTTTTTGAAATAGCCCCCCTCCCCAAAACGATCACAGGCGAAGCATTTTGATAACGCGGAACACGATGTTGGCTCTCAGGGATGTTGTCAATAGAAATTGACCATATTCTATCATTTTGGGAGTTACGACTATACTGTAATACAAATAGTTTTTCGCCTGAAAAGAAAAACTCATCCTCTGCATGCCATGCAAGAATTTCTTCCTATGTCTGCCTCCTTTTCATCTTAGCATACTCTAAAAGTCCGTTCTCGATATTTTGAGCACTCAGGCTATCTTTCTAACACAGTGGGTACCAACTGGCGGCCCGTGGGCCACATCCGGCCCACGAAGCCTTTTTTTGTGGCCCGCGAACTAAAATATATTAGTTGACATTTTCTGCTGACAATTTTCGCAAAAAATCTATGTAGGTTTAAAGTACTTTTCTTCGTTTAAAAGAAAAAAAACCCAATTTCTTCTTTTCTGAGAAATTTAACATACCAACGGTGCAAAAAATTTATTTCTCAGATAAAAATCTACTTCTTGTTTTAATTTGTAATTCAATACTTTTGTTTTGTACAACTTGATAAAAATCTGACAGTAATATTTTTGTTCCTTCAAACATAAAAGAGTCCTATATAAAATTTTTATAAAGCTGCGGCCCGCCATTTGACTGGTGTTTTTAATTGCGGCCCCCGGCCTTATGTAAGTTGGAAACCCCTATTCCAGCGTTTCCCAAAGTGAGGTACGCGTACCCCCAGGGGTACGAGAACAGTTTAACGGGGGTACTCGTTCTTATGCGAAGTATCTTGCAACAAACGAAAATTTTAAAAAGTTTTATTTAAAAACAAAGCTAGCCATGAAAATTTACGAGTACGTATTTTTCTATTGGCTATTTTTTGCAGAGTTAACATTCAATAATTAGTGGTGACGACAGCCAGTTGTGATTTTTAACTTTCGTGCAATTTTTTTTATCATAGCAAAAATAATATCATCCTTCTCACTGATGCAAATAAACTTATTAACAAAACTTTGTACCAAAAAAGAAAAACATATTTTTAAAAAAATACATTCATTTTTTATTAGTGGTACACAGCGTTGCGAAAAATTTAGAAAGGGTACACAAAAGTCATAAGTTTGGGAAACACTGCCCTATTCTAACAGATCTTTCATCCGTTTCGTCGTATCCTTTGATCGACCCTTTTTACAGTCTCTTTTGTTCGAACAGAAGTTATGTAAATGAAATCTCTTCTACCCCAGGGCTTTCAAGTCTCTGAAAACTTTACTTTGATGACTCTACTTTGCCTATTCTACTTTGATGAATTTATTTATAACAATTTCTTTAAATTCTTATTCTACCATAAGGTAAAGGAAAATTATAAGTAGTACAACAAATAAGCATACAATAGTTTATAGAAATCTTACACTAAATTGCCTTAAAGAAATTGGGGCTACGGCAACACTTGTATAATTTCTTCAACATGCTTCAAAAGTTGTATGAGAACTTTTTGGTCACGGAGTAAGTAGTTATATTTTATTAACAAAAGATAGAATTAGTCATACAAAATGGACAAGAAATCGAACCATTCTCCATCACATGATAACAACTATTTGGATAACTGACCCATTACTTTTCATAGAAATAAATATTATTTAAAGAAAAAAGCATGTTTTTTCATTGTATTGTTATATATCAATAAATAAATTATTACTCCATTATTATTCATATTTATATTTCAGCTCATTTTAAGAATAAAAGTATAGATTTATTTAGCATCCATTTATCGGACTTTTCCTCTATATATGTGGGATATTATCATGCGGGTGATTAAGTTGTGTTTCCCAAGTTGACATTCCCAGCATGCAATAAAACTGCGGGTCTTTTGATGCAAATTACACTCCTAATTCTAAATCAATTAGATAAAAAAAGAAATGTCTGAAGGGCATAAATAAAGAAGACTTACATATTTATATAAAGACAGGCTTTCTAATCAGATAGATGTGCAAAATTGATTTTCCAAAAAAAAAACAGACATTGAAAAATACACTTTTAAATTCTTATTAAACTGGATCTTGTATCTATAAGGGTAGAATCTAGCAATCAAAACTTAGGCTACTTCACCCCGTAGCACAGTGTTTCCCAAAGTGTGGTACGCGTATCCCCTGGGGTACGGGAACAGTTTAGCGGAGGTACGCGTTCTTATGCGAAATATCTTGCAACAAACGAAAATTTCAAATTTTATTTAAAAACAATGCTGGCCATGAAAATTTACGATTACGTATTTTTCTATTAGCTATTTTCTGCAGAGTTAACAGTTAATAATTAGTAGTGGCAACAGCCAGTTGTAATTTTTAACTTTTTCTCAAATTCATTATATACTAAAAAAAATCATTCATTTTTTTATTAGTGGTACACAGCGTTACGAAAAATTTTGAAAGGGTACACAAAAGTCATACGTTTGGGAAACACTGCTAGCAGAATCGTGGGGACAATGCAGCAGAATATTACAGAGTTAATGCAGAAAAAATTTTTCTTTGAGAAGTAAATAATTTTGGTTTTCTTTTCAGCAGAAATCTTCGAAACATTCTTTTTTTCTCCAAAATTATGTTCAAAAGATGCCTAAAGGTCTGGTTTCTTAGGACAAGCGCCTTATCTGGGCGTCAGCGGGACGTCAACGTCACGCTGACGCCAACAAAATACTGGTTTGTTAGCTCAAGGCCTGTGTTGATGCGTTAGCGGAGTAGCACAGTAGTGAGTGAAAGTTTTAACTCACATAAAGAAACTTGAAGATTTAAACATTTCTTTATTTCATACAGTACCATCTCGATACAGCGTACAACTGAAGATATTTAAACATAAATACATCTTAACAAAAATGTTGGTACGTCACCGGAAAAAACAACACAGTGACGTGCCATAGTGAAGAGGCAAGACAAGAACAGGACAAGAACACATGCTTACAACAATGCATGCTTTATATACAGATTCCATAATCATATGCACGGATGACGTCACTTACGTTATCTGAAAAGAAAATGTCTGTTGCTACCACACGACCGAAACTTAATTCTGTTAACTTAATGTATTCAGAGGAGTAACAAACCACTCCAACATACGGCCCCACGGTCGTGTGATCTATATCAGAGAAAAATATATTATTCACAACTTCTTTAAATTTATTACCCATTAATGGTTTTGTTAGGAAATCTGCTAAGTTATTCTTAGAATGAATAAAAGCTAATTCTACTAGATTTTCTTCAATAAGTTGTCGAATAAATTTATATCGAATATCTATATGTTTTGTCTTAAAATTTTCACAATTATTTCTAGAGAAATGTATAGCAGCCTGATTATCACAAAACACTTTTGGTACAATTTTGTCAGGCAGAATACTAAGTTCATTAATTACTCTAGAAAACCAAACTGTTTCTTTCATACTTTCACATAAGGCAACAAATTCAGATTCCATTGAGCTAAGGGCAATACATTTTTGTTTACTTGAACGCCAACTAAAAATTACATCTCCAAATTTTATTAAATATCCACTAGTTGAATGGCGATTACTTAAACTACAGCCCCAATTAGCATCAGAAAAACAAATTAAATTTAAAATATTAGCTTTACGTAAATTAATTTTATAATCCTTAGTGTTAAATACATAATTCATTATATCAACCACGATTTTCCAATGTTCGAACGTATAACCATTAGAAAATTGAGACATCAAATTTACTGAAAAACTTATATCAGGTCTCGTACGATCAGCTAAAAAGGTTAAACAGCCGATTAATGTTCGATATGGAAATCGTTTCATTAAGTCGTTTTCAACAATATCACTTTCATTTATTTTTTCCGGAAGTTTACATCAGAGTTTTATCGGAAGACTAACATTAGACTTTGGAAGTTCTTTAAATTTTATCCTTAATTTCTCAATATACGTATTTTGATGCATTAATAAAGCACCATTGTTCATATCAAAATTTACACCTAACAAATATTTTACCTGACCTAATTCAGTTAATTCTAATTTACTTTTAATTAGTGAAATAGCATTATTAACATCAATTTGTGTTTTACCAAAAATTACAATATCATCAACATACACAATTAAAATAATATTCTTACGTTTATAAACACAATTTAACCATTTTAATTTCTCAAATTCTAAATCTTTAAATATACTATCAAGTTCAAAGTTCCAATATCGACTACTTTGATGTAGCCCGTATAAGGATTTATGCAATAAATAAACTTTACCTTCATGACCTTTAACAATATATCCTGGAGGTTGTTTAACATATACAGGTTCCGATAAATTCCCATACAAGTATGCAGACTTTACATCGACTTGATAATGACACCAGTTTAACATTGATACTAATAAAATAAATAACAATTTAATAATTGAAAAGTTAACAACAGGAGAAAATGTTTCTCCATAATCAATACCTGCTCTTTGTTTAAATCCCAAAGCAACAAGTCTAGCTTTGTATTTCTTAGGTTTATTATTTTCATCACGTTTAACAGTGTAAACCCATTTAGTGCCTATCACTTTAGTGTTTTTAGGAAGATCTACTAACTCCCACACTTTGCGTTTTTCAATCATTTTGAGTTCTTCACTCATAGCAAAATCCCATTTTTCTCTATCTTTGCAAATTTGTGTATCCTCAAAAGTTTTGGGAAATTCAGAAAAATGACACTCGTATTCGAAATCTTCATTTGAATTTAAATCTTCCTCACTACTTGAACTTTTAGTTACGTTATTAGGATGTTTACTTTTTGCTTTAAATGAAAATTTCTCAGGTTCAAAAGAGAGTTTGTTTTTCTCACAATACTTTTTAACATCATTTAAAGATCTAAGTCTTAGTTTACTTGAAGGAGGATAATAAAATACATCTATTCTTTTACTTTTAGTTCGTGGACATTCTTTCCTTTCCCACTTTTCGATATCAATAGGACTTAATTTATCTAACGCTGTTTTATCATTACTAGATTCATTATCAAAGTTATCTAGCTCGTTTTTCAAATTTAGGTTGAATTTAACATATTCAAATGATTTATTTTTTCCAAATAAAGTTTCTACACCCTTTTTGGTTTCATCAATACTAACATGAATTGTTTCAATTACTTTCCTATCGTTCGGAATAAAAATTATGTACCCTTTGGTTCGTACAGCATATCCTACAACAATTCCAAGTTTAGCTCTAGGTTGAAGTTTATTTCGATTCATTTTGGGAATATGTACATAAGCTAGTGATCCAAAAATTTTAAAGTGTCTTACTGAAGGTTTAAAACCTGACCATATTTCAATTGGACTTAAATGATTAGTTAGTTTATGCTCGCATCTGTTTTTGGTATGCACGAAAGCTAACAAAGCTTCCCCCCAAAATTTGGGTTGTAACCCACTATCATGTAACATTGCTCTTACTGCGTCCATTGCACTTCTATTAAATTTTTCTGCTATCCCGTTCATTTCTGGAGTATATACATTAGTCCTTTCTATTCTAATTCCGAGATTGCTTAAGAACTTTTCAAATTCTTTATGGCAGAACTCTAGCCCGTTATCAGTTCTAACACATTTTAACTTAAGATTAGTTTCCCTTTCACACTTAGCTAAATATTTCTTAAAACATTCGAAAACTTCGGTTTTACTGTTTATAACATATACATCAACTTTACGAGAAAAATCATCAATACAAGATAAGAAATATTTGTTACCACCTAAAGAGTTTACGGGAGAAGGTCCCCATAAATCACAATGCACTCTTTCTAAACAAGTTTTAGTAGTTCTATGATAAATACGATTTCGTTTTAAAGATACCCTAGTCGATTTGGCAATTTTACAACTAGTACAATTTTCGTTTTTACTTTTACTTAAGTTTTCAATGCCTTTTACTACATTATTTTTACTCATACTTTGAATTAATGGCATATTCACATGACAGAATCGTCTGTGTACAATATCTAAATTTAAAGTTGAAATTAAAGCTATATTCTTACTATCAATACTTTCGTTAAGTTTATCTTTAAATTTTGTTGGATATCCATTCAAAACATATAATTTATCTTTTCTGTTTACAGTGAACATATAATTATCAAATTTATCAAAAATTACCATTTTATTGCGGCCCCATTCAACATAGTTACCAGCAATATCAATTTTCGCTCCACTAATCAAATTACGCCTCATGTTGGGCACATATAGAACATTTTTTAAAGTAATTTCCACCTTACCTTTAATGTCCAATATAGTAAAGTCAATATCTCCGACACCAATGGCAATGGTTGAGCTATTTGTGTCACCAACTAGAACTTCTGTCGGTGTAATCTCTTTATACCAGGAAAACCATTCTCTTTCTCTACAGATGTGAGATGTTGCTGCAGTATCTACTAGAAATTCTCCTATGAATTGATTAGTATCAGACGATTCCACACACATAGATTCCAATTTTTCATTCAGGCTTGAATAGTCCTTTTCACATAAAAAAACTTTCTTTCGACGTTGCACATTCACTTTCTTGTAGCATTTATCCTCAGTGTGACCCAATTTTTCACAGAACTTGCATACTACAGAACGACGAGGATTTGTTATTTCGAATTTCCTGTCAGGGTCCAGACTGCTTCCACTGAAGTTTTTCTTATTCTCTGCTTGTCTTTTATTATCACCCTTTCGAACTTTAGTTGAATAAGCATCATTCACAAACGTAATTTTATTTTCGTCTTTTTGTTTCAGTTCAATCCTTCCAGATTCCGTAATGAGTTGCTTAGTAATTGAATCGATCGTAAATTCTTCATCTTTTACTCTGTAAAGAATCTGTACCAAATTATCATATTCAGAAGGCAGATATCTTATCAGCTGAAAACACACTAATATTGGAGGCAATTTAAATCCAGCATCCTCAATTTGTTTATTCTTCTCCAACATTCTTTTGCTGTATATTCCGATCGTTTCTTCGTCGGGTGAAAATCTTGTGTTAAAGAAATCATCGACTAAACCAGCCAGACGAGCTCTCGACGTAGGTTCAAAGTTTACTTTCAGCGTTTCCCAAGCTGTCTTCCCGTCTTCGGTATCAGCAATCAGGGATTGATATTTTCGCTCGATTCCCATGTAAATTGTCGTATAGGCTCGTTGTTTTCGTAGAAGATAGACCAATTTGTCTCTCTCAGCTGCTGTATCATCAAGTGGTATTTCTTTTCCAGTTATAAAGTCCCAACATCCTTTTTCCATTAGTAAAACTTTCATATCAATTTTCCAGCTTCCATAATTAAGATCTCCGAGCTTTGGAAAGGCAAAAACTGTTCCATCAGTAGACTCAGCCATATTGAAAATTGAAGACTTATTTTTCCACTTTTCACTCCTTATTAGTCTATTTATTCCATATTCCAGACCAAAGGTTTGCGGGTTCGAAGGCCCATAACCAACTGTTGATGCGTTAGCGGAGTAGCACAGTAGTGAGTGAAAGTTTTAACTCACATAAAGAAACTTGAAGATTTAAACATTTCTTTATTTCATACAGTACCATCTCGATACAGCGTACAACTGAAGATATTTAAACATAAATACATCTTAACAAAAATGTTGGTACGTCACCGGAAAAAACAACACAGTGACGTGCCATAGTGAAGAGGCAAGACAAGAACAGGACAAGAACACATGCTTACAACAATGCATGCTTTATATACAGATTCCATAATCATATGCACGGATGACGTCACTTACGTTATCTGAAAAGAAAATGTCTGTTGCTACCACACGACCGAAACTTAATTCTGTTAACTTAATGTATTCAGAGGAGTAACAAACCACTCCAACAGCCTGGTTTCTTAGAACTAGCGCCTTATCTGGGCGTCAGCGGAAAGTTGACGTAGATCTGACGCCAAAAAAATACTTTTTTGTTAGCTCAGCATGAGCAGTCGGTCCAACGCAGACATTATCTCTCATTGCGCATGCGTTAATAACGTAAACAAATATTTATTTTGAATTTGTATTGATTTTGTTATTGTCGACCAGTGTTTTAGAGAACAAATAATGACTTTGTCCGAGAAAAAAACACATTATAGCTTAGCTAAATGAAGAGTGCTATGTTTAATGAAGAAGCTATGTTTAATGTCAAAATCAAAATCTTGGCTGATTTCAATCTGCTGTTGAATGTTGTCCGCCATTGCTTCTGTGGTTAACGTCACGTTGTAATCCAACTGCAGTTGAGTTGGACGTCAATTGTAGTTCAAGATGAGCGTTCGATGACGTATGCTATCAAACTCACAAATGAACCAATCAGAGGTTAACGCTGATTTCCAGCTGACGGCGTCCTGTTCTAAGAAACCAGGCCTTAACTCGCGATAATGGTCGTGATTTTTCTATTTTCAATTGAAAATAGTGAAAACAAAAAATAATGAATAAATTATTTTAGTTTTCTTTTCTGCAAAGAGTTTCGATTTTTTTTTTTTTTTTTTTTTTTTTGATAATTTTTAATATAATACGCACATGAAAATTTTATTTTACGCATTTGAGTCCTCACTTTATCGCTCACAACTCGCGCCGGTTCCGTCATAAATATCGTAGTGTTTGGATCAATTTTACGGAAATTATTGTTGTAAATTTTTACTTGGTGTTTTGAAATCTCGATATCTTTCATTGACAACTAATATTATTGATATAAGTTTCAATAGTTTCCGAACAGCTAAAAGCGGAATTAATTGCCATATAATTGGCAATCAAGTTCTATTAAAATATTTCAACCACTTTAAACCTAGTTAAGAGTGTACAAAATTTTAACTAGATCTCTATGCGAAATTGCCTATCCAGTCTAGATGTCATTTGTGGGAATAACAAGCAAACATGAGCAGAATTGTAAATTTCTTTAACTAGTGAGCTGCGCCCCCTGCTCGCCAACCAAGCTCGCTACTAACTTAGGTACATGGCAAATGCACAAAATTCTAAGAATTCAAAACAATCATTCAAATCCATATAACAACTTTTTTTTTTAAAAAAAATTACATCTTTTTAGTAAATACTAAGTCGTTAAAATAAATTTTAATTCAAATAAATGACATGTAATTCGTTAAACCTATTAGAAATGTGCTATAGTATAAAATCTTAAGATAAAATTTCTAAAACTGATATCTCTTTAAAAAGGTTACAATTTTGGCTATAAATAAGTCTATTAAAATTGAAATAAGTGAATTGCAATGGAAAAACCTGCACAAACAAATAAATTCTAGTAAAACAAATAAATTCGTGATATAAATCAAAAATCGCCAAATAAATTCGTAATATATAAATTCGTGAAAAAAAGCGCTTTCGACAAAATACTAAAATAGAGATCTATCGACAAAGACTACTCACTTCTGCCTAGCTTATGCTCTCTCTGGTTATTTCAGTTTCCGTTTTTAAAAGCGCTATATGTTGAGCCATCTCAGCTAGATTTGGCATGTGACATTTTTAGCGGCAATCATTGGTCGATTTTCCAGCGTTGCCATTCGGGGAGTTGTAATGAGGCTTTTTTTTGTCGCCGTGTAAGAGAAATATATATATAGATATTATTAAAAATAAAATTTCTCAGATTTTTAATGAAATGGGTTTTGTTTCTGAATATGCCTCCGATTTCGAGAAACAGGCTAATCTAAACTTAATTTTTTTTTAAAAAAAGGTAAAGGCTAGAGACAATGAGGCGATTGATGAATTAATGGAGTTAAATTATTTTTTTATAATTAATAGGCTTTAAATAAAAATTTCTTTATGTTAGAAGCAGAGTGTAAAATTACAGTATTTCTAGCGTTATACAAAAATTAAAAAATAACAGAATACAGGACTAAATAATAAAAAATTGATAAATAAAATTAAAAGAATTAAATAAACTTATTATAAATACATTTAAAACGAAAAAATAGTTTTTCAATCAAAACTCTTGAGGATAACAAAAAGGCAATAACTAATTACTGTAGCAGAGAAAGACTCATTATTGTTTTAATCTCCACCAAAATTTTTGATAAGAAATTAATTCCTCCCTTTTAGTTCACTTATAATGAAAGAATACATTTTAATAAATCCTTTCCACTTTTTCTTTTACTCAGTTTTTTCTGCTTTGTGGGACATAGCATTAATTCGTCTGTTCTAACTTCAGAACCATACAATTAGTCCTTTAGGGATGGAGGTTTTAAAAATTAAATTTCTACGGTTTAACATTAGCAATTATAATAATTTAAACTGTTGACGTTTCTGCTTATATTATATTTAAATATTTAAAAGAAAATACCAGTGATGTTTACTAATTTACAGCTAAATTTAATTTTTAAAAAAGGAGTTTAGTAAACGTGTTTTAATGTTTCAATATTTTTTTAACCTTTTCTTTGCGATGTTCGAACAACCGTAACATCAAATAAACCGATATTTCAACCTTAAATATTTCATAAGAAATTCTAGCAATACATTTAAAATTTCTATGTAAAAAGAACACAATATCTGTATTTTACAACCAATATCGGCTCTACCAACACCCGAGGAAATATCTTCAACAAATCAGTTCAAATATTGGCTTTTGCTGATGATTTAGATATTATCGCTAGAACGCAGACAGCACTAACACAATCCTTTTTATGTCTGGAGAAGGAAGCCATTAAGATGGGATTAAGAATCAATGAAAATAAAACTAAATATATGCCCTGCATAAAAGCTGGCTATGAAGAAACACTGTTTGAAATTGGAGCCTACAAATTCGAAGCCGGTGATAGCTTTACCTATTTGGGGTCTAAGATTAACAACAAAAACGACACTACACAAGAAATACACACGAGAATCACGATGGCCAATAAGTGTTTTTATGGTCTAAGAAAACATCTGAAGTCAAGCCTAATAAAAAGAAAAACAAAAGTGTTACTCTATAAATGTCTTATACGATCAGTGCTTACAGACGCATGTGAGACCTGGACAATGATCCGTGGAGATGAAAATATGATAGCTAGATTTGAGAGAAAAATACTGCGAAGCCTTTTTGGTGGAATAAATAAAAGCGGTACCTGGTTTAGAAGATCAAACACGGAACTTTACAAATCATATAAAGAACCCGATGTCATTAAATTTATCAAAATTCAAAGGATTAAATGGGCAGGCCACCTTATAAGAATGGAGGATAGCAGGACAAGCAAAAAAGGTTTCAGTGCCAGGCCAACAGGTACAAGAAAAAGAGGACGACCAAACCTAAGATTTTTAGACTGCCTTGAAAAGGACCTACAAGTTTTAAAGATAATAAATTTGAGAACCTTGGCTAAGGGAAGAATGTCTTGGCATAGGCTTGTTGGGAAGGCCAAGGTCCATCCTGGGCTGTCGTGCCAATGAGAAGAAGAATATCGGCTCTATATAGAGTTGTCAAAATTATTCGATGATTTATATTCATTATTCAACCAATATAAGCCTTATATTTGCCGTATGTAGGGTCCTATATTTGCCCTATATAGGACCAGTATTAAAAAATCTAAACATTCCAATATTGGACCCATATTGAGCCAATTGAGTTCAACTGCGGCCAAGGTAAAATTGCTACTAGGGTTAGCTTGCCATTTTATGCTTGAAAAAATATAACTAACGAATTCCCTTTAACATCATTAAAAGGAGGATAGCTATTAAATAATGCACTTTAATACCTATCAACCTGTACGGTCGTTGAGGAAAGGTTTTCAAAATGATATATATATATATATATATATATATATATATATATATATATATATATATATATATATATATATATATATATATATATATATATATATATATATATATATATATATAATTTTATTTTTATTTTAAATTCAAAAAAAAATTACACACATGGGAAACTCAATTGTTCAAACATAGGATCTAGAGATGACGGTAATGATTTGAAGTGTTAGTGAAGACTTAAATTTTTTTAAAATTTTCCTGCTTATTATTTCACAACCACTCGGTTAAAATCTTTTCCAATTACCGATGACCGAACAAATAAGCAGCTTTGCAGTTTTAAAGGAATTTTAGCCAAATGCACTAAATATTTCTAAAGAATTCTAAATATTACAGCAATCTAGATAAGTAGAAATTGAATACAGTAATATAAAATAATTCGCATAAATTCATTCCTGTAATGCTTGCAAACCTCATATTTATTCATAAAGCAATTAAAAACATAATAACATTAATCAATACGAATGCGGAAGTTGCACACACTTGTTTAATTGTCTCTATTTCCAACTTATCTGACGAAAATTGCAAGCATCGCAAGAGCAAATAATTCGCGGGATTCGTTTATAATTTGAATCACGTAGCAAAACCCAACAGTGCGTTTCATAGTACATCACATCTTTCTTTTTCATAGAATGCAGTGGCTTGTAGTGACGTCACCAAAACCTAGGAACAAAATGAGTTTTCTACTAAATGATATCATTAAATGTAACATGTTTCCAGTTGGGGGTATACTAATTTCTTGACTTCAAAACAAAATACATTCAGTGTTTGATTTATTATAAGGCCTGACAGGCATGAGACTAGGGTCGCCAAATTTCTCCAAACCATTTTAATTCTAAAAATTTTTGTTTTTTCCCCTTAAGAATTGCCTACTAGAATTCTGAGTTAACAAAACGTCACTAGTCTGGATTAAGATATTGACATAACATTTTTTTTTATATGTATATAGCAAACTTTTCTTATGTTATAAGTCAATTTGTACACTAACACCAGAATCACCTAGGCCCAATAGGCATGGGCCTAGGGCCCACAATTTCTGAAGGGCCTCAAAAATTAGTAAAAAGTCTAATGAAAGATGAGCTAGCTTTGAATAGGTTTTAGTACTAAATAAAAAATAATTACAGCTTACAATAAAAAATAATTTAGCTAATTAGTGACTTTTAACAAAAATCACTGATTTTAATTGTTTGTGTCACCAAACTATTTTTATTTTGACATAAAATAGTTTTGTTGCATTATATTTTGCTTTAATTTATAGATACGTAAACTTTATCTCAGAAAAATAATATTCAATTGTCTGCTTTCAAAATTTCTTAGAATGTGTCTCTTTCATGCAGTTCAATAGATTCTTTTTTATTGTTAAGACTACTCTTCAATAATTTCATTTCAAAATATTTTTTAAGGGGCCAGGAAAATTTGGTGGGCCTGAATTTGTCTTGATCAGTCCTTGACTGTATATTTGGTACACTATTACATGAAGTGAGACCCACGACAGTTCTGGTTATACAGGGCTCGGATATCTAAATCAGACACGAAATATATACATTTTAAAACTCAATATAGTTACGAATCTGCTAGGAAAGTAAGATTTTAAGGTTTAAGATAACAAAATTGCTGTTGCTTTCATTAAAATTGTAACTGCTACTTTAAAATTAATATTTTCAGGGCTAATAATAAGTAAAAAGAAATTTGTCCTCAAGCCATGAATATTGCAAATTTGAGAGGATTTTTTTTAATTCGATCATTAGCTTTGCAAACTAGTAACAAGAACAAAAGTTACATTTTTCTTTAAAAATGGGCTAAATACGTTTCCTTATTTTAAAGCATAAGTTCTGTTGCTTCCCAGAAACAATTCAAACATTTTAAAAAGAATTGAAACTTTCTCGGGTACTCTACAAAGCTTATCATTTTTACTTTCATACATGAATCCGGTTTTACAACTTAAAAATTTCAAATGTTAAATTTTATCACCTACTTATAATTTAATAAATATTTCCCTTAAACTACGCTAATTAGTTTGACATAAATAATAAGAATACATAAATAAGCCAGTTTTTAATTCGTAATCTATCAGTCAAATAAACTACAGAGTAAATCCGATTTAACTACAGTTATCTACATATTTAATAATATTTCTGTTAAGTAAACTCTCAATATTAGCGTAGAAAACTTGTTTAGTAGATTAAAATGCAAGGAAAAAAATTTCCAACAAGCGAGAAAATGTCAAATATAATCTTATCGCATAATACTACACGTTACATAAATACAGGGTTATTCATAATTCCCTCCGGGGTTTCGAAGCGTTATAGTAAAAAAACGAAGACGAATATAGCAAAAAAGAACATATGAAATTATTCCGAAAGTATTCAAGTTTTAATTTAAGCAGTTGCTGGTAGATGGCAGTAACATGTACCACTGAAGCCAATTGTAGTAAAGAAAAATGGCGTTTACAGGCGGAGGGAATTATGAATAACCCGGCGAAGACTCGGCATATGTTTCCATTTCCACTTTATTCTATTTTAAGAGAAATGCATTATGCAAATTTCTCATTTTTTTATTTGTGTGGGATTCTTTTTTTTAAATTTGAAAATAATTTCTTTGCCTGAAAGGAAAAAATTACATATTGGTTATAAATATTCAAACACGATATACACGTTAATTTCAGATAGGAAAAAAAAATTTAAATAATAAGAGCAAAAAAAAAATAAATAGATAAGGAGATATTAAAAGTATGTGAGAAGATAATAGATAAGAGTAGGGTTTAAAAAAATTCGTTTGCAAGTGGCGGCACCTTATTTGTCATTTTAAATTAAGATGTTTAAATTCACTTAAGACCCGTTACTCCATCATACATTAAAGAGGATACATTTGAAAAAAAAAAATAAATAGTTAACTTCAAGATTATCCCTTTAGGCAGAGTGAATGAGCATCTTGAAAATCCTACATACATTAAAAGATATATATGTTTTAAGAATTTTTTATTTTACATAATTACAATTGTTCACTATGTGATAATGATCTGCCATATTAAATTCTCACATACTAAGAAACTGAGAGGAAAAACAAAATTGCATTTTTAAATTTAATTTCATGAATAACTATTATTATAATTAAAACCTCACAAAGTCGGATATTGGACTAAAAAAAAGGAATTTTTCTATATATATATATATATATATATATATATATATATATATATATATATATATATATATATATATATATATATATATATATATATATATACCACATTTAAATAAAGAATAGTTTTCTTTTTTTAAACTTTATGGAGAAAAAACTTTTTGTCTAATAGCATCAATAATTGAAATTAGTTGTGAAAACTTTCGATGCACATATGTACACATATTTTTTCAATTATTTCAGCTTAAGGAAAAAAAAAAAAAAAATTTCCTCTTTGAGAGGGAGTTACACCCTGGGAAAATTCCTGTGAACGCTATTGCCATATTTAGTTGGTAATGTTTGAAAATTAAATTCTGCAATTAAAGTGTTAGTTTTAACAACGATTTTATATTAATCGGCAACAACGATTCGTAAATGAAATTTTATTGAAAACCAAATTAAAATCAAAAAGGGACTAAAAACTTAGTAAGAATAAAAATTACTCTATTCTATTTCTAAACTTCACGAAGCTTTCCGTACTTGGAAAATATCGATTCGGAAATACTTGCACAAATACAAAGAATAAAAGCTACTTTCTTTTAGCCTTTTTCAATCACAGTACTGACCTACTTTCAGAGGCTCGCAATCTTCCCCAAATGTTTCAATGTTTCAACGACAGTTTCCAAATTGCACGAAAATCTAAGCAATAAAAAAATAAAATAAAAAAAGACTCTCACGGATATCCATTTTCTAAAGAAAAGCAAAGGTGATTTAGAAACATTAATTTAGGCAGATCGTGTCCACCCAGATTGCGTGAAATAACGAGACATCTCTGCGATGACACATTCAAAAATCATGTATCACAGTTTCTGTAGAAAATTTGAAAAATAATATTTTTAAACTATCTTGAATTTATAAGGATATTTCAGTAAAAGCGAAATTTAGAAAAAATTCTTAATTTATAAAATAATAAAAATTTTAAATTTATGTTCTCACGTAAAATAAATAGGAGTAAAATAATTTTATTATTGTCATAACTAAAACGAAAACACAAACAGCATCAATTTTGAGACGTGGTGGAAATTTTCAGGAGTAACAGTATTTTATTACAGAGCTGTCCCCATTTTAAGTTATGCAAAAATAAATTATTTTATTCCTACGTTTTTAAAAGTTTGTTAAAAATCTACTTGAAAGCACAATTTTTACGTTTTTTAAAGATATTTTGTGATAACTTGATTAAAAACTTCATCCGCTAAAAAAATATTTAAATTATAAATAACAGTAGACATGTTTCCAGCGTCAAAAAACAGGCGTCCATTTTCAAGACTTGCTAGACGTGAATTTCACAGGTTTCACAAGTTCCAGTTAATATCTTACCGCTTCAGTTTCTTGAGATTATTTATTTAATTAATATTTTGTTTATTTCCAAGTCAAATTTGGTTAAATTTATTTATTTATTTACGTCTAACGTCTATCAGTTTATGCCAGAAAGTGGTTAAAGAATTTCGATCGGTCAAAATATTATTATAAATTCTCCTTTTGACTGCCCGGAAACTATTATAACTGGAATTGTTCATTGGCATAGCACTAGGAGAGATTTAAACACTAGTATAGTCGATAATCTATCGGAATTTCGTTGACGATAAAATGAGAATTAATTTTGCTTGTAGAGATCACTTAACAATTTAAACTTACATTTTCCATTACGGAGTTCCAGTAAAGATTTGAGTATCTTAAAGTGGCCGAATTTCCGATAAGAAACCTGAGATGACGAACCTTTTTCGACTACAGTAACAGTTAAATTCGGTTCATTATTTTCAGGTGTTCAGTGTGCCATTGGTCATACTTCATTTTAAAACAAATCTATAACGAAACTTACAGATTTTTTTCTGGTCTAAAAAAATCTATAAGTTTAAATAAATTCTATAAGAATCTAATTCTATAATCTATAAGTATTCTATTAAAAAAAATTATAGAATTTCAAACTGTAGAATTAAATCATGTATTTACGTTGCCTGTTAATTTGCTTTAAACCTGAAACAAGGAGATTTCTTACAATCGATTATATAGAATTTAGTGATGAAACGCCGGCTTACATTTTTTGAATTTGTAATAGTTGGCTGGCATTCACGTACTTTTCAAGAAAACCCCAGACAACGTGAATTTCCCTAGTAAAACGAAAGCACTCCTTGCGGCCTGGAAAATGTCATTCACCAGGAGCCCAAAATCGCACTTATTTCTGAGACCCTCCGATAACAGATAGCAATGTTTTTTTAATATTTTCTGCGAATGAAATTGAATAAAAGTAACTCAAAATGAACTCCTACATGCCATTGAATTGCATGTCACGCGCCATAGATTCACCATCTTTGGCATTGGAGTTCCAGGCCATCCGCGGTCAAAGCACAGCTATAAGTTTTAGTTATTTATCCCTGGTCCTGTGGACTACAAAAAATAATTAACGCAGAATAAAGCATATTAATCTTGAAACTGGCCTAGCTGGTAACATATAAACAAATTAAACGTCCAAATGAAATAAATAATAAAAATAAAAATATATAAGAAAAGTGGCGATTAAAACAGAAATAATGACAATTAATAGCTCGGAAAGGGCAAAACCACAGCAGAGCAGAATAGTTAAATGCAACTAAATATATTATTTTGGGTTGAAACATTTCATATAGATTTTAATAGAAGGAGATAGTGACATTTCAGTGAATTTGGGGAAATATGTTATAGAAGGTAAAGAACTATCAGAAAGCTATTTCGTATGTAAGGTGGGGAAACTAATAGGATGTAGCTCATAGGATGGTGCTGATAATCAAAATTAATAAATGAAATATTAATATAATAAATAGAAAAATGCGATACTTTTCACTTCGATGCTATTTCAGGAGCATAGTATCTTTTTTCAGACTATAATTTTCTTTAAAAAAATTACATTTTTTTTAAAAAAAATTTTAAAAAAATAGCATGTAAAATCACTAAGGCCCGGATTTCGGTGACATTTTCTTGCATTTTCGAATTTTTTTTCCTCCGTTCAGGTTTTTTTTTTCTGCATTTCAGAGCATTTTTTAAGTTTTCGGTTGATTATTTTGTTCATTTTTTATTATTTCTTTGGGTTTGGGTCATTATTAGTACATTAGATACAAGCTTTTTTTCATAATTTTACATTTTATATTGTAACTCACAATACCACATTGCAACAAAGTTTTCCCTTTACATTATTTTTAGAAATAATTCTTAGCTTCAGCTTTCTCATTTTCTCTGATTTTTATTATCTTAGAACATAAGCAATTTTCTAGGAAAGAAACTGCGTGACTTAACAATCTTATGTAATTCTGATATCTAGTAATATTTATGTTTATTGAAATTTATATACATAAAGGAAATGTTCAGGAGTATTTTATGTCCGGAAATGTTCAGGAGTAAAAGTATATTTTTATTTACTTTTGTTATTTTAAGAATATAACATTTATTTCAAACTATTATTGAATGTAGAACATGTATTGCATTATTTTTTGACATGAATGAAAATAATTTCAAAGAAGAAAACATTGTTTTAGATTTTCACTTAAATAGCTTTTTTTTTTTTTTTTTTTTTTTTGCATTTTTAAGGACGTTTATAGGGACTTTTTACGTCTCCAAAATCTGGGTTCTAAAAATCATTATCAAGGGACACAATTTGAGAAGGAAAAAAAATTGAGTTATTTAAGAAATCGGGAAAGAGAAATTTTGGTAATTAAGAATTTTTACTCATGCGTTTTAAAATCTTAAGAAAGTATGATCAGTGATGACTCAATGCCTAAGAAAAATTGTCTATTAAACTTTTTTTTTAATCATAAAATAATCTGTCCAAAATAGGACCAAAAATGACTTACCGGGGCTGATTATTTTATTTTCACTTTATAAATTATTCTCACTTTAAAAATACATAATTACATAAAAATGGCAAAAAGTTTTATAACAGTGAAAACTACAGGAAAGACCACCTCTGTATAGCGTTCTCCTTTATTTACGGCCACTTTTGGGGGGCACGGAATTTTTCTTTTGACTTTGCGTTAAAGAAAACCTTTAGGGGAGATGATCAAAACCTCCCAGCGACCGGGAGGCATGTAAACTCTCTTTACATCTATAGACACCCCAAGAGATTTTGAGGCAACTGATTGGATTTCTCGGCATCGCCTTCTGTGACGTATGGCTATTTCTTTCTACCATGTTTGTTATTTTCAGCATTGAGCTCAAAATCTCTTGGGGATACTGTAGATGTAAAGGTAGTTTAC
The DNA here is from genome assembly GCF_982258835.1 of Parasteatoda tepidariorum. Lineage (NCBI taxonomy): Eukaryota > Metazoa > Arthropoda > Arachnida > Araneae > Theridiidae > Parasteatoda > Parasteatoda tepidariorum. The sequence goes on from NC_141756.1 coordinate 46,044,949, forward strand.
ATGCGACCGGGAGCCTTCGCACCAAATGCGGAAAAGGTCAAATAAGGAAACACAAAAAAATATCAAAATAAAAAATATTAACAAGGCAAATAAGTAGATTCAAATGTATTCAAAATATATGTGAGAGAAACTTATTTAGAGAGCTCTTTTCTGACGACTGCTGAAAGATATTGACAACAACCTCATGCTACATTCAGACAGGGCTGGATTACCCATTAGACCAGACTAAGCCATGGCCTGGGGCCCCCAATGATTAGAGGCCCCCCTTAAAATGGATTTTTTGAAAATAAATTTAAAAATATGATTTTTCATCAAAATGCTATGATTATTTTTTAGTTCTAATTTAATAAAATAAAGTAAAATTTAATTTACTATTATTTATTTTTATTTTAAATGTGCTTTCTTAAATGAAATGATATATAAATACTTTTATATTTGAATAAATAAAAAAATATACCAGAAAAAAATTTAATCTAGGGCCCCAAAAATTTTAATGACCTAGGGCCCGCATACGCTTAATCCGGCCCTGCATTCAGAATGCTCAAAAAAGGATGATATCAATAATTTAGTTTTAGAGTTAAAAGTTAAAGTTAGAAAAAAAATTATTTTAGAAAAAACAAAACATCTCAAATAAACAAACCTCTCATTTTTTAAAGAAAATAATTTTTATGATGTAAAATAAAGTGTATAATTGCTATGATATAAAATTAAATATAATAAAGCATAATTGTTTATTTAATTAAAATGGTTCTATCATTTATAATTCGTAAATTTGTTTTTATGCATAATTATATCAGTATGGGCCATTTTTATTGAGGCAAAATTTTATTCATCGATCTGGTTACGCCAACCCAAGTGGCATTTCCGCACTAAGAAAATGACACTGAATAAAATTAAAATCGCCTGCGAATGATCATGTACCGAGGATAAAATTTCGAAATCAATGGAAGTAACCCCTAAAAACGATCAACTTCCTTTAACGACCATTTTATTGTGGAACAAAGAGTGGTTTCATTGAATAATAAAAACTCGGACGTAAAAAAGAGAAAGAAATAAAAAGGGACAACAATGTTCAGCTAACTATTATTTTTTCCATACTTTCATTTGGTTTTCACTATCAATGAAAAATATATTTTTATGCCATTTAAATAATAACTAAAAACATTAGTTTGATAAGAATTTCATGAAATAAAATTCTTAAAAAAACAATAACTTAGGAAAAATGTGCATATTATAAAGAATACATAATAGCATGAATTCATAATAAATATCTATTTTATCTTTCAATTTTTACTAACTTTTTAAAACTAGAAAACATCGCCAAAAAAATTTTTTACAAAAAATGGCACACATTTTTTCTGTTTATTTTGTTCTTTCGAAAATTATAAATAAATTCATTGTTTAATTTGCTTTAATGTGCTGGGAATGAGCAATAATTTTTACTTTTATTCTTTGAAACTTGGGAGTTAACGCAGAATTTTTTAAATTGTACAGATTAGTATTCGTTAATATTAAAACCCAAACCCCGCAACATTACGCCAAACGTAGGCGGCATTAAGAATCTTTGGTGATCAAACGTTGTAGCCATGTTCCCCGTGGCAGAAACACGGCGACACAGCGACATTGTCGCAGAAAGCGACTGAGTTCTTGCAGAAAGATTTTTTTTATTTGGGAAATGAAAATTTTTGGTTTGCCACAAACAAAAGTTCTCTAAATAAATTCTGCAGAAACAGAAGCTGTTTTACCAACAAAAAAAATCATTTTCTTCAGAAACAAAAAAATTCTGCAGAAGCAATAATGGTTCTGCAAACTTTTTTTCTTACAGAATTGTTTTAAATATTTTTTTTTCTAGCGTACCGCGGAAGGAGAAAGCGCTCGTAATTCTCCGTTAATCTCCAACACAAACTGTTACTGGATAAAAAGGGGAGAATTTTTTTCCCCTTTATTAAGCTATTTTTGGAAATTTGCCAACTTCGGTCTCTATCGCTGGCGCAGTAATTTGCTTTGTGTTTTTTTTTATGAGAACAGAGCATTTTATACGCATGCGAAAAAAATCGCATCCAATGAATATGGCTCTAATACCGATGTTTCAGTACTGATAAAGACTATTTCGTTTCGAGATGTTGAATAGACTTGAGCATATTGAGTCGGAAACTGCTTCTGCATACTTCGTGTGGAATCAGTGCTATATATTTACACAATACAGTGCGAAATCACAAGCGCTGTGTATTTTTTTCGTTCTGAACTTCATCTGATCACGAAAAAAGTTTTATTTACCTCCTTTTTAAAAAAAAAAAATCTTTCAATAAGTCAGTACAATATTAATCGAATCTAATTAATTAGGTGAAATTAATTAGATGTAGAAAAAATTGAAGCAAACATTGCTTTAATTTTTTTGCTTTTAGAATTCGGTTATAGTCAATACTATTTTATTATTTTGATTACTCAACTTCAATATTAATTTTTTCACCTGATTTGTTTCTGTACCTGATATAACTACTATAGTGAAACATTAAATCATACTGTTTTAAACTGATACTTCAAATTCAGTTATCTTGTTTTATAAATTTAATCTTATTGTCCATTCTTAGCTATTTCTATAAGTTCTATCTTATTACAGGTTCTGGGTAATCTTTATTTATGCTCTAGTAAGCATTTTTGTCTTCAGATCTATACATTTATAACTTTTCGTTATTATCGAAGATTATACAAATTTATACTTAAACAATTTAAACTTATTAAGAAATGTAAACTTATATTATGAAATTACAGTTTTATTCTATGCATGTAGACTTATTTTATAAAGACGAATTTCATCTATTATTATATATTCATTACACATACATTTATAACGATAAAAATATCTTGCAGAAAGATATTGGTTCTAATTAGGTTTGTCGCAGAAAGTCAGAAAAAATTCTGCCACAGGGGCCATGTTTATCAAACGAATGTAAACCCTTGGTGGGAAACTTAACTCAGGCGGCAAGAGTTTACCTGGAGCGCGGTAATTTTACTTAACTATTTTTGAGCAAAACAAGATAGCATATTATATATATTCTTCAATGGAAAACTTCATTATCTTAAACTTCATGAAAAACAATACAAAAATTCGCGGCAGTCGAGGGGAACGACAATGGTTGAATGAGGCAAATGAAGGCAGAATACATTTCCCAGCATAATGGAAAGGTATAAGGAGCTGGTGTCAGTAACAAGAGAATCGGCATTAATATGAATGAAATAAGATTACAGGAAATCAAGATAAAGAGGTATGGCAGAGGTTAAACGAATTTTAGCGCTATCAGAGTTTAGCATATGACAAAAGTTCCAACATTGAACAACAAGAAATAATTTATTGAATTCATAATAACGGACATAGTGGTGTGTTCCTTTAATTTAAATTTTAAAGCTTGTTTGGTTTACCCAATTTAGACAAGATTGCATTGGCAAGGTACGTACCTTAAAATTTAACCAGTATAAATTTAAATTTCTTCGAATTATTTATTTCAGCATGTTATGTATTATAAGAAAAGAAAACATCAAAAAGGTCAAGCAATAAGATTATAAATCTTATTCGTCAGAAAGGATAATTTTTCAGCACTGTAGTCTAAAACACGTAAAATATTCATTTAAAAAAATTTCTTTATCGTTCTATTTTCATTTGTGTTTATTTATTTGAGCAAGCAACATTTTACATAGAGAAGAAAACTTTATGAAGTCTAACAACGAGATAATAAATCTTATTCGTCTGAAATGATAATTTCTCAGCAGTGAGATCTGAATAGATAAAATATTCAACTAAAGCACAACAAATTTCTTTATCTTTCCGTTTCAGTTTCGGGGATTTATTTCAGCATGTTCATGTTATATATTACATAGAAAAGGAAACCGCAAAAAAGTATAGCAAAACGCCTTGTTAATCAAAAAGGATAATTTCTAAGTGCTGCGGTCTAAATAGAAAAGTATTTTATATATATACAACAAGTTTCTCCTGAAATAGAAAATATAACATACGCATTCATACCAACATTTGCTATGTACAATGCGGGGGGAGAAAAAACGGACCACCCTGAATAGCTAATGATAGGATCTCTTGATGATTCGAGGGGGTTACCTCAAATATGCTAATTAATTAGTGCAGATCCGCGATGGCTCAGGTGATAGAGCGTTCGCCTTCCAATGAGGTGAACCGGGGTTCGATCCCGGCGAAGGCTGGTCGATACGAATTCCGCATCCGGCTTGCACAAGCCACAGTGTTGACGTGAAATATCCTCAGTGGTAGAGGGATCATGAGTAAGAGTTCCCTTGCAGTCAGAGTAACCGTGGGAGGTTCTCGTGGTCTTCCCCTAATGTAACACACATGCAGGGTTAGTTCCATCAAAAAGTCCTCCACGAAGGCAAATTTCTCTTGATCCAGGAGTTTCTTTGTCTTCTGGATTGGGTTCAAAATTACAAGACTACTGAGTTGAACATTAGTAGTGGTAAACCCAAAAATTGGATCGGCTGTTCAGCGATGGTTGTAAAAAAAAAAAAAAAAATATATATATATATATATATATATATATATATATATATATATATATATATATATATATATATATATATATATATATATATATATATATATATATATATATATATATATATATATTAGTGCAGATGATTATGTTACGAAATTAGACACAAAAACGTAGTTTCTCTGAATAAACAAAACTTTCTTTTTTTTTAAAGCGGATTCTGAATTTTAACCTCCAAAATATAGAAGGTAGGAGCAATCTAGGAGATATGGTCTCAATAGTTTAATCAGCAGTGAATAACCATAGTTTGGACCTCCAAATGTTTCTTTTATTTTTTGCGTATTTCGTTATAGCTCGAAAACATTTTAAGCGAATGGGAAATATTTTGCAAACAATTATAAAATCCGTTTGTCCATAGATATTTTCAAGCAAAAAATAACCTATAGTTAATATTTATTATTTTACTTAACAATAGGCTAAAAAAATTTTGAATTATAAGGTATACAATGTTTTACATCATTTTAAAAAATTTAATTTTGCACATAAAAGTACAAAATTTGAGCGAGATCGGTCGAATATCTTGAGAAGTCAAAATATAAAATAAAAAAAATCGTAGTTTTAAAAATTTATTTTTTTTACTATTCGACTGATTTCGTCCAAATTTTCTGTATTTTGTTATGCAAAATTTATTACTCAAAATGATGTAAAAAAATTTTATAACTTTCAGTTCAAAATTTTTTCGACTATTGTTAAATAAAATAATTGTACAATTTTTTCTTTTCGCTGAAAAAGTTCTCAAGTTATAGAAAAATACGCAAAAAATAAAATTAACATTAGGAGGTCCAGACTTTGGGTCGCTGTGCAGATCAAACTATTGGGATTATTATTTCTCGGATTGTGGCTACCCCCCATATTTTTGGGGTCAGAAATCTGAAACTCTCTGAAAAAAAGGTTACGTTTATTCAAAGAAAGTACGTTTTGGTATCTGATTTCGTAACATAAAATATCGTCAAATTAATCAGCATATTTTTTGAAGTCACTCTCTCGAACTATTAAAATCGAGTTCTAGAACGTGAAGATCCGTTCGGATCAAAAGTTATTCAGGGTGATTTTTTTTTTTTTTTTTCCTTATGCACACACTACATACAACAGTACGTACGTTCTTCGTATTGTAAAATCGTCTTATCCTTTGTCCTCCTACTTATTTATTATCTATATACTTTGTAAATAAAATAAGATTTTCAAGATTACGTGATTTATCCACTCTTTACACTTCCCTATCTGTTTCCATAGTTTCGACTTCTTACTAAAACATACTGCTGTAAGAAAAAGCATGATTTACCGAAACCACAGTGAAGGCACAGAGGGGTAAAGTGAGAAGAGTGGGGAAATCGTGCGCACTTGAGACGCCTATTCAAATTACAAAATAATAAGCCTTTGAAGGCAGGTCGATCTTTTCTTACAAATTCCCTGCTTCGGGAAGCTTTGCTCTGGTTGCTAAGTTCCGAATTAAATAATGTGGCTAGCCAAGACACACAAAAAAAATTTTAAAAAGCCTATGGTATGTTATGAGTAAAACGCAATCTTTTTAACAAATCAAGAAAGTTCAACGCTACTGATAAATACTCCCAAAAGTTTTAAGAAAAAATTGCTCTTATTAAATGCTTAATTCGAAAAGAAAAATTTTTAAAAATTAATTTTTTTTTGCTTTCTAATCGAAAATCGGGTTTTGAGAAGTTTCACATATACTTTCATACTTAGTTCATAATTTGTTCCGATATTGCTGAACATTGTTTGTATTCAGGACATCCCATTTTCTAAGAATACAAATGTGGCTTTTTGAAATATAGATTAAAGAATCAAAAAATTTAGATTTTTGATCCAACATCCTTTTATTTTAATTAACAATGCTTGTAATATAACAATGCTAGCACATAATTCAATTGCTCCATTTTAGAGATCATCCACTAATTACATACATGGTTCAACAAACATATACCCATAAGATTCATTGTTTAAACCTTTTGGGGAATTCAGTCATTCTATGAAAAAGAAACTCAATTAACAATTTCACACTATCAAATTTTATGGCAGTTAATTCAAGGAACATACGCTTATTTATTGTTTTCACCATCAGCAAATGTAGTAACAAATCTTATAATCCAATTCTCTTTGTCGAGGTTGTCATCTTGAAGAAGAAACATCACGACATATACTTTGTGATTGTGAGGTCTATTCTGCTCAAAGATTTGAGCATTTGGGGCAGCATTCCGTTAAAACCTGGGAACTGCAGGATGTTCCTGTAAGGTGTTTGCTGAATTTTATTTCAGCTATAGGGCTTGCTTTCATGCTAATCATGATTTAGGGTTTGGCCCTGCTCTTAGGAGCTGCCCAACCTCTAAGTCTACGTCTAAGAAATCTTATAAGATACACTTCGTTAGTTTTACAATTACTGATTCCTCGCTTTCATATGATTTTATAAATGATCGGTTCCAACCAACAATATAGTAATCATATCCAGAGTTCTCCCTAGGAATAAAAAAGAGCTAGGTGCTTCATCACAGAAGAGGGCACTTAGAGTTTTGAAAGGGCGCTCACTTAACACCATAAAAATTTATCAAAATGTGATAACATTTAGTCAAAATGTGATGACATGTAATAACTGAATTTGATGCTCAACAATTTTTAAGTTGCCGTGTAATTATGCGTATGTTTCAAAAAGTAATTCTCACTCATTATCTAAATAAGAGAAAAATTTGTAGTTTATAAATAATAATTAAAGGCATGTTAAGAGACAGTCTCTGTGTATACATTTTTTTCAAAAAAACGTAAACTAGAAGGATTTTTTCTATAATTTATACTGAAAATTATTTAAAAATAGAGGTGTATTTTTTTTTAAAAAAAAGGTATTTATTTAAATAATTTTAAATTTTCAAAACACTAAAAAAAATTTATTAATATACTTCCTTGAAAAAAAGAGAAACTTAGAAAAATTTAACCAGTTACAATAATTCTAACAAACCAGCCAATAATTCTAACAAAGTAAATACTATTTGTAATAGTAATCAGAATTTAACTTTCAAACACAGATAATTACGTGTAATTATGATTTTAACAGTTAATTCATTTTTCTTAATAATGGAATATGAATAAAAAGGCAGTGTTTTTAAAAGATGGGGGCTTATTTTTTACAAAAAGGGCAAAGAGGGCACATTTATAGGAATCAAAGAGCAAGCAAGATGGGTTTCCCTTTTTAAAACGCTAAGGGAGAACACTGTTACAGCATAGTCTATATATGAATTCTATGATAGAATTTAACGGGATCATCAGCTAAAATTATTGTTATACAAAACTATTAAGTGACATACTGATTGTGTTTTCATTTCGTGATTATTTAAATGTGGTTAAAGAAATCTTGAACTCAATTACAAATTTTAACTATATATCGATATGAGGTAATATTAACTAGTTGATACTGATTATTTATTTAATTGTAAATGTTTATGAAACAATCTGTTTGTCATTAAGAAATAAAAATAATAGCATAAAAATCTAAAATTTCCTAAAAAATTATTACATTGCAACAGAAGTGATAAAGAGTAACCAAACATTCAATTTATATGTTGAAATCAAATCCTGCAATTTTATTACGGACGTGGGAATAAAAATTTGAAGTATTTCTGAAAAAAACCTGGGGTTTTTTTTAATTAAAAACCTGGGATTTGGATGACAAACACAGGTGGGTTTATCTTTGTTAGAAAAACCCGGGTTATTTTTTTCAAATCCTAGTCCCAGCGGAAAACTACTACCAACACTTTCTACGAGGTGATATTTCTGTATTGTTATGTCTAGCGCCATCTACAATCACTAAGTCACCAAATGGATTTTAATCTTGCACTTTTTAAAAAAAAAATTTGCATGAGTTTGCGGCTCAGATGGCTAATAATCAATGCATTTCCAATTGGCCTCCTTCTGTTATGATTTTTTAAGTTTCTCGTGGGTCACTGGACACAAATCGCCAAGACTTGTAACTATTTTAACGTTGATTGTGATGTAGAAATCTACCCTTCCACAAAACACCAAAAACTTTGTAAGATATTATTTTAAAAGATTATTATTATCAAAAAAATACCTTTTTTTAAAATCGTCAGCACTTTAATTCTTGGAGTCATTATTTTCATTTTGATAAACATAGAATAATGACTTACACTTCTTTTTTATCTGCATATTTTTGCATATATTCTGCTATTATGTTTAAAAATAAATTAAATAAAAAATAGTGAAAAATAATAAGTAAAAATGTTGGCGGAGTTCAACTATTCATTTTACTACTATTTGACTTCGCTCGGTTAACCGTAAAGTACAGAATTGTCTTAACTTTAAAAAAAACTTTTTTTTAAAGATTTTTAGCAACACTCTTTTCAATACAGCCTGCAATTAGTCCTGAAACAATTGTCCTGTCCTTCCTTTGTTTGGATACAACTTTATACTAAATTCTGACAGTGGTGGGAAAAACTTCACTATTTTGTAGTTTACTACACCTTGTAATTAACTACAAATTACTTTCAAAATGTAACTACTCTACTAGTTTAAGAAGATGAAGGGTGTTAGAGAACTTAATTTACACCAAAGTTCAAAAGGGTTTTGAATAAATAAAAAAATGCCATGAATTAAACATGAGGGATTATTAAAAAATATTTATTCATGTTTACATGGGTCAGTTTGTTATTCTAAGACATTTTTTTTTTCAAATTTGTTCATTTAACCTTCAAATTTTTATAATTTAATGTTTAATTGAACAAATGCTATAAAAATTATCAAATATCTGCTGTTCAGTTAAGTGTTTAATGCTCTTTTATTTCTTCTAAGAAATTAAGCACATCAAAAATATGTTCCCTTCTTTTGAAAAAAATCAATGTTTCAGGTACATTTGTCAAACAGGGACCCAAAGTGATAAATTACATATCTGTCATTAGTAAATGTTAATTTCAATATCAGTTATGCATGGTTCTAAATACATAATTCTTGTTAATGCTCTGCCGCAGCCACAAAAGCATTTTCATTGTATCCATTGATGAACCTGCGAAGATTTTTATCCATCACATTTGAAAAATTAGTTGTGTTAGAACCTTGTTTCTAAACTTAACTTATATTAAAAGAATATACCATGCACCACAACAAACTACTTTCTTTTACTCGTACTACCCACTACAATGCTTTCTTTAAGTAGCACATTACACTACAAACTGTAAAAAAGGTAGCAACTACAGCAGTTTTACTACTTGTAGTAAGCTACTTCCAACCACTGATTCTAGGGGTGGTTGAGATGAATACTGACACTTAGGTTACAGTACCAGTACAGGCTGTGTGGTTTAAAATATTTCTATGGGCACGTTGAGTAGAAAAGTAAAAATTTACAAAACTGTTCATTGCAATTTATCCACTGTAAAATTATGACTATCAGGTATCAAAAAGACAAGTTAATAATTGAAAAGAGATCAGAAAAAGTTATGCTTAGCTGTGTGGTTTAAAATATTTCTATGGGCATGTTGAGTAAAAAAGTAAAAATTAACAAAACTGTTCATTGCGATTTATCCACTGTAAAATTATGACAATCGGGTATCAAAAGGACAAGTTAATAATTAAAAAGAGATCAGAAAAAGTTATGCTACTTTTTATCAAGAATTTTTTTAATCTAAAGAAGTCGGGCAAGGAAATATACAATTGGGAGGTAAAATATAAATACACAATTCTTTTTTATAAATTACAATATGCATTGAATTAATTATTAGTCTGATAATATAGTATTCTGGCTTCTCGATTAGGTCTAAATTAATTGACAACTTAATATAACTAGGCATCTTGTTTATCCGGTATTTAACAAGAAATTCGCGTTTTGATATAAGAAATTCATAACCATGTCACAATTTAATGAATGAGAATCAGTAAACTTTTATTATTAGAATTTTACTTAAATTTTATTGTGATTTTAAAAGGTGTAGATGTCTAGCATATTCTGCTTCTTTTTGTAGCTAAAAGCCATATGTATATTTAAATACCAAGAATAATGTAAAAATCAATAAGACCATAGCCAAATATTAAAACTTGACACCTACCTAGAAAAACTATCTGAAGCACCATACATTTTTCAAATGAGGAGATATCAAATTGAAAATTCTTTATAATAGAAACGATTTTAACGATAACGAAATTAAGCTATGAAAATTGAACTCGTTCTTCCCTATGCTATACAACTCTTCTTGTCATATCATCAACACTCTATTTCTCTGAATTTACCTGAAGGCACTCAAATCCAATCGATAAAATGGCAATGAACTTACAGATTCAGCGTCGCATGACAGAATACTTCCTTACCTAGCAGAAGAAAAATAAAACCTGAAAGATACTTTCGCATTCAAAAAGGTAGTTTTTACTGTGTTGCTTGTAGCCTTTAAACTTTTTCATGATAGAGAACAGTATCCCTTGGCAACCGTAAAAAATTTTAACCACAACAACCGAACTCTATCCAGTGGCGGTTCTTTTTGGAGCATGCTCCAGGAGCATGATTTTCAATCAAATTTCTTAAATATGCAAAAACTATTAATTCATTTCATTCAATATAAATAAAGTTCAATTCTTTGGTGAAAATAAAAGAAAAATTAAGATCATTAAATACGTGTACAATGACTTAAGAGTAGAATGGCATGTGAATGGCAACGTGAATGGCATGCCGAGTGAACGGTACTGAGGATTTCTATATCTATCTCTGACAGACGTTAATTTATTTGACTTTTTTTATTAAAAATTGACTGCTGGTGTGTTGCCATAAGGAGAGAGTTCTGCTCTACGCCACCTGCGTGTGGAGAGTCATAGAGGAAGGAAATACGTTAGTTTCTCTCTTGATTTTCATATAGATTAAAATCTTTTATGTTCGAAAACTAAATAGAACTGAAAACTACATTAAACATAGTCCTAAAGAAAAGCATCATGGAAATTTTAAAAAATATTTTGATTAAGTGAAAAGGAAAAATATTAAGAAGGGGGAAAGAGGAGGAGTGGGAAGGGAGGAGGGTCAAAGGCATGAAACCGGTCTCTCCCCAGATGGCGTATTCGAGCGTTGCGATCACCAATAAATCAAACTTAAATGCTGATCGCGCAAAGCTTGGTAAGAAAACGAATATGTTGCTAGACCATATTTTTTATGCGATCTACCCCATCGCAATTATTAAGAAAAAAATTTGAAAAAGAAAGAAAATGTTCTTGTGCATTCATACATTTAATTTCTAACATGCAGAATTTCATATAATAGTAAGGGAACGAGTTTTAAAGAAATCCCTACATAGTTAAGCAATTAGCAATACTGATTTCCATCAATTAATATTTAATAATATAAAGTGAGTTTGAATTACTTCATTTTATTTAACTCAAATAAACTAGATTCATGATTAAAACTTGTAGCTGGGAATTTTTTATTTTGCTTAAGCTGGCCAGTGTCCTCAACAATCTAAAAAACTGGCATTGAATTTTTATATGATTATTTGAAAGCTAGGCTTGCTTTATCTTTCCAAATTAATATTCTTAGAACAAAGATCCCTCGCATGAATTCTCTAAAATAATGTTTTTTTAAAGGATTAAGAGGAGGGTTTTCAAAAATTCTTTTACAAATTTGACGACCAGTTTCTTATACTTTTGACGACGCTGGTCACATAAATGTTACCTATAATTTCTAAATAAATTTCAGTGCGTACCTTTCAAATTTGCGAAAGTACATAAGCCTTGTGAAATATATCGGAAATTCAAATAACATTCAAAAAGTAACATTTTAATAAAACCAAGAGTTCAAGTAATTTTGAAGCAAAAAGTTACAACCTAATCTCATTTACTTAATTTCTCTGCTTTTGGGAATCATTTAATTCTTATAATATTTTTTTTTAAAAAATACAACACTTGACAAAAAATTTAAAAGTGAGATTGTCCTGTGGCAAAATTCGTTATTTATTATAGAGGTTTTTAAGAAATTAGAAAAGCTATTCGAACTAACAATTCTTTGCGCTATCAAAGGTACTCTCACTTAACCGTGATTCTCAACCTAGATGCTACACAGAAATGACATCACCCTTAGCAACACCCTGGTTTAGGTGAACGCAATTTTCAGACGTTAATTAAAAAATATATAGTCGTCAAATTAACGTAATATTATAAAAATAGGTTTTCGGTAATTATCAAAATTCATCAAAACTAGTTATCAAAATTATCAATTTCAAGAAAAGATTATTTCCCAATTCCCAAGCATGACGGAAAATATTTTTATAAGTTTAATTTTGCTTACAAGAAAAGTGTGTATCTGTGAATCAGCATTTAAACGAAATTAATTTTGAATTAATGAGTGTGATTGATAGGGTAACGATTTTCGTCTAACGGTTTAAAGTTTTAGTGCATTTACTTATAAAATCTTTTACCTTATTTTAATTCGTAGCACAACAGTTATGCTCTCCGTCTTCCAGCTGAGGGTGGTTTCAAATCCCAGCTGATGCATTTGATTTTTATTTCTAGATTTCTGATCAAACAAACCCAGAGCTAGAGGTTAAAATTCATCGTAAGTCTTCCGGGTTGCTACTTCCGATTGATTTTTACTCCTAAACTTGAAAAATCGCGACTTCCAATATTTTTATACTAATCGTGTTTGCAATATAATGCATTATTTCGATTTAAATTTTAACGGAGCAAACAACAAATGAATTTGGAAGACTTTGCAAGCATGCTATGATACAACCCAAAAAATATCAAATTGTGATATTTTACACATATATAGCTAAATAAGGGATAACACTCAAAACATGGCGAAACTTGAACTTTATATTTTGATATTAGTTTTTTAAAATTTCTTTTAGGCTCACAACCAGTTACAATTTGTAAATTACAGAAAACTCTTATGAATGGTAAAATTACGCGTAACTTTAATCACAAATTACAGTAATGAAACTTCCTAGAATATTAAGTCAGTGCGCACATCGCCTCGTGAGCATAGCATAAGCGGAGGAATACACCGAAAGTTTTCTAAATTTTTCCAGTTTTAGGAAGCTTGTGGGGAATTTATTATCGACGATGTCAACCTTCATTCATCAAAAGGTACCTCAAGATAGTATCAAGTTAACATGTCTTACATACTTAGTGATTCGGCATTTAATATTTATAGTGGTAGTTACGCCACATTACTCCCCTTCTAGAATTTTATCTGTGATAAAATTCGATGAATGAATACCACTGGTTGATTCGTGCTGTTTATTTATTTTTATCATTTTTGCCATTATATATTTTTTCTTCATTTTTTTTTGTTTATAGTATTTCGCTCATTTTTTTTCTCTGTTTATTACAGGGAGACTTTATTTACTTCATCGGATCTTTTCATTTTTTAAGCAAATCAACTGTTTTAATGTGGATCATCCATCAATGTTGGCAAGTTCTTATCACGTCCGCAGGTCACCATTTGTGGGGAATTAATTATCGATGATGTCAACCTTCATTTATCAAAAGGTTCCTCACGAATGAATCAAGTTAACATGTCTTATATACTAGTGATTCGGTATTTAATATTTATAGTGGTAGTTACGCCACAAGCTTGTTATTGTTTACATTCAGTCAACTATTCGCGATCACAACGTTCGAATACACCCTCTGGGGTGAACACCGGTTCCATGACTGGATCGTTCCTTCCTCTCCTCCTCTTCTGAGTTATATAGGAATACGCTACGATATTTTCCTCTTTCATAACATTTTCCGGATTGAATTGTTAAAAATATAAAAATATATTTTTTTAATTTCCATGATGCTTTCTTTTAGAGCTATGTTCAATATAGTTTTCAGTTTCAAACAGTTTTCAAACTTAAAAGTTTTTGATCTATTTAAAAATTACGAGAGATACTAGCGTACTTCTTACTTCTATAAGACTCTACTAGCTCGTGTAAAGTGTTGCCATAGGTATAGAGGCCTGCTCTACGCCACCTATCACCCATTTCGTTCCCCACTTTCAGATATATTTGTAAAACATAGTACGCGCACCAGTTCTGCGCATGATCACTAATTTCCAAGCAAATACTATCACTTACCGTAAACGTTGGAAAGTATTTATTTATTTCATGGAAGTTTCTAGTGGGCAATGTCTTTCCATGTGAAATCAAAAAAACATTGCGGATTGAAAATGAACGATCTCACGGAGATACAGTAAAAAAGTTATCTCCTAGGTCATGAAAATGGTTTCAGGCCATAGAACTTCTTCAGTTAATTTATGTTGTTTTTTCTAGTGATAAATGTTAAATAGATAAGTTATTGTCTAGTGAAGTGAAAATGGCGTCAATAGAGAATTAATATTACTTTTTAATAAGTTTAAACATCTTCCTAAGATACACAAAGTAAGCATCTATTTAATAAATTTAGCTTCTGACGTTTAATTGACCTCTCTTTACCTGTCAAGTCGTGCCTTCATAACATGTCAGCTGGTGTAGTACTGCATCCTCTTGTGTGTGGGATAAACGTAAATTGTTATTTAGAGATATACGCTAATGATTGCTACAATTTTATATGATGTTACTATTCTATACTCAACTTACCTTTCAAATGTTTTGAATGTTAACTCTCTTATGATTTATTTAAATTATATTGTTCGTTAATGCGTAGTATACCCGGTGGTAATCAACGATGCAAAGCTTTTGTTTACATTTTTTGCTTAGTTTCAAAATGTTTCAGATGCATACTTAATTTTAATATTATCGTTATATAATATAAGAATTGAATAATGATATAGTTCAATCATTATTTGAAATGCATTATTTGCTGATGCAAAAACATTTATGTGCTGATTGTTTACAATGTGTCAAACAAACATGTATTTGACACTTTTAGAGGCAAATATTTTATTTACTGAACTTAATAGAGTTAGTTTAATTTTGTTTTACTTGTGCTGTTTCCCGAAATATATTTGAAATTTACCATTGTTTAATTTAGTTAATTGTGGAACATTAAGCAATAACTGATTGTATATCACTATCTATGTTTCTTACTGTATAATATGCCATTATGTTTGTTTTAAACTCGTACTTTTGCCTTTTTTTTTAAAAAAATAGTTTTGGAGATCAATCTGATCAGTTTTGCAATTAAAAAAAGAGGCTTATTGAAAATCTGTATCTATTCTATGGTTCAGGGCAGTTAAATATGTACGATTATTGTTCACTTGTGCAATTTTCTTTTGAAATTATCTTAAACAAGGATTAGCTCGATAGAGCATTCTGGTTTTTGATCTTTTACAATTCTTATTGTTAATTTTGGTTAAAAAAGGAATTTAATTGCAATTAGTATTTTAATTGTAATCCTTTTGAAAATCTTCATTAAATTTGTGTTCTTCATGATTCAAAGAGGCTTGATAATGTTGACAAAACTTGCACCAAATTTGTCAATTAAGTTAGATTACATTAGACAAAATTAATTAGTTTAAATGTAGTATTAAGTACCAGTAAATTCAAATTAAAGTTCAAGGGTGATATTAGGTATTTTATATATTTTATTTCAAATAATTCAGAATAAGGGTGCTCAACCTTTTTTGAGTGCAGGGCAACTTGCACAGTAGGTAGATTATAATAAAATATATTAGTAAGTTCTTGATAGTGTGCTAATACAGGAAAGCCAATAACATTGCAAATAATGTGATAACTCTCAGTTACTTCATTAACCATAATAATTTTAACTTTTAAAATGTTTAATTTTAAATCAAACAAACATAATACGCAGTGCCAATGGAAGATGTTCTCGAGCCTCGCTGGTGTAGTCTCACTGTTGAAACTTGGTTTTTGCACTTTTATTTACAATTTTTCTGCCAGAAAATCATATTTCAGAGAATCATTTTCGAACCCCAGTCTGAAACCTAAAAATGCAAATGCTATACATTTACTTAAATTCATAAGTATGAATAAAAGTACATTAAATCATTAATTAAAGTAGTCATTTGCTTTCATAAACTGAAAATAAATATTTAACATTCTAAATAAAAAGAAAATGTAATTCTCTTAATAAAAAAAGTTTAACTAAGCAAACCGGCACTGGGGCAAAAGTACCTATATAATGTTATATAGGTATTTTTTCCAAACCTATATATTATACCTATTATGTATACCTATATAATGTTAGATAGGTATTTTATTATGTTATCTAGGTAATTAATATAATGTACAGTGCCTCCCACACCAGATGGATTGCTTTGCATGGAGAGGAGAACCGTGAAAACCTTTAACAGTTATACAGCATTAAGGGGATTCTAAGATATGATTGTGATCCATCTGCCACTAAGGATATTTTAAGTGAACACTATAATCAGTGTGAGGCAGAAGCAGAATCTGTATTGATCAGCCACCTCTGGGATTAGAACCTGGGGCACCTGAGCCACACTTCGACTACACATATATGTATATATATATAGTTAAAAAAAAGGAAATGAATAATTTTGAGAACATTAAATTTAGGTCTTGTTCGGCGTCCCATAATCCAGTGCTCTGGGCGATCGCCCATCTTTTTTGCAGACCCTGATAATATGTTTATGTATGAGTGACATGTCATTCCAGTATTGTAGATTTTAGATACTGCAGTTCCTTAAGATCAAAGACTTTCAAACTTATTGGTCAAGCAAATGCTTTAAAAAAGAGTTCTTATTTAAATTATGAATGTTTTACCTCATAATCCATCTATTAATATGCACATTTATAATTATTCTTTCTATTGGAAAATAAAACTAAGAATTTCGAAACAATATTTGAACAGTAAAAGTTTTTAATTTGGATTGATCAAATGGCTGCATCAACAAAAAGCAATGATGTAATATGATATTGAGAAGTATTCTAATTTTCTCTTTAATCTTTTAGCAAAGAGAAGTAATGAATATATTTTTAGTTTGGTTATATATTTTTAAGTTAAATTAAATGCCAAGTATTCATAAATTAATTATCATCTGTGAATTTATCTATTTTAGGATTGGTTATAGTTCTGCCGACGCGCTGTATTTTATTTCTTACTGGAGAATTACACGTTCCCTGAGACTCATAATAACTTTTTTTTTATGTTTGACTGGTTAGATTGGTAAGCAGAATCGCTGTATATATAAGATCAAACAATTTATTATTGTTTATCGTGTTTATCATTGTTTGTTTTGTGCAGCAGTAATTTCTACTTCAATGCCATACATAGTTCAGCAACTTAAAAGTGCTTTAATGATGCATTAACAGAATGCTTTCTTTGAATATCAGAAATATGAAATAGGGCTTCTATATTTTAAGTTATATTATAAAGATATTGTGGATCATTTAGAAAGAAAAAAAATTTGCTTCTAGATATAATCTCATTCTTATTTTTTAGACTAAATTTATTTTTATTTCTATTGCTTAAAAACAATTCTTAGAAATTAATGGATTTTTTTCTTCTTTGTCATAGATTCTGTAACCAAAATGGCTGCCAAGTTCCCTGAGCAAAGTAATTATATTATATTTTGATATTTGAATGTTTGTTTTCTTTAGTCATTAACAGTTTTTAATTGGTAAAATTCTTGTATACATTACAACTTACGGTGCAATTTTGAAAAATGTTGGTAACTCTGAAATGATGCATTGATGCTAAATTATTGCCAATGACGTTTATTACAATTGTTGCTCAGAATTGGCGTTGGCGAAAATAAGGGAAATTGTAACCTGAGAATAGCAAACATATATAGAGCAAATGTTTACCAGACAATGTCACACTAAAAGAGCAATGCTAAAATGTAACTAATAAAAGAATAAATGTATATTACACAGGTAGATCGCATATTAAGATAACATCAAACTATTCTTTCACTAAACATGTTTTGATATGTTTCTGTTAGAAGTTTTATAAAAATATAGTGATATAGGAAGCAAAACTATTATTAAACTACACTAAACAGGCATAAAAGAAAGATACAACACTAAACACATTGAAGTTACTAACTTTTAATATGTGTATCCAAAACTAAACTCAGTGGCACAACACTAAACACATTGAAGTTACTAACTTTTAATATGTGTATCTAAAACTAAACTCAGTGGCGTGGCAGCCCATAGAAGACCAAGGCCTACTGTGCCCATCTCAGTTTTCTTGACCTTGGGCTCTGGGGTGCAGGAGCAGATGTTCTGGTCAGGTGGTCAGCCGAACGCAGAGCCCCCAGTGTTTAGTTCCCAAGCATGCTTGGTACTCATTTATCGACCCATTGAAGGAATGAAAGGCTGAGTCAACCTTGCCCCTTCCGAGGATCGAACCCATGACCTGTGGTATGGGAGCTAATAGGTGTATTACATTTATTTTCTTCAAAATATCTGAAAGAAAATTATACCACTTTTTAGCAATTGCTCAGGAATAAAAAATTTATCCGACATAATATTAAATCTTTTCATGTACAACCACACTTATTATGCACATACAATATTCTATTCAAAATAACACCTACCATAGCATTCATTACATAGGAAAAATTAATTCAATCCTAAAACTAAAATTTGGCAATTAAATTTCTGCATAAAATATTGCTTGGACAAAATAAAACATCCATTATGTCAGTAGTCTTCTCCCATTTGCAGAAATAGAAATCAGTCATATACATCAACATAATGTCAAATATCCATTTCCAGTACGAAATACAATCTCCTTATTTTTTGAATCTGCACAATTAGAAAAGAGTCATTAAAAAAATTAATGTCTAGACAAATCTTCAACTATTGGTTACAAACCGTATCAATCTTCCAAACATTGCCAATTTTGCCAAATCTACTATGTAACGTATACTAGGATTAAGCCTTTTAATTTTAGATTCATATTATGTTCCTAAACAAACATACAAGTTCATTAATCAGTTCATATTTTGAGGATAAAATTTTTTCAAAAAATATTGGAGCTCGTATCATATATATATATATATATATATATATATATATATATATATATATATATATATATATATATATATATATATATATATATATATATATATAATATAAAGATTATCTGGAATAAATTATTTTTAAGATTAGTTCATCTTA
Organism: Parasteatoda tepidariorum; assembly: GCF_982258835.1. NCBI lineage: Eukaryota > Metazoa > Arthropoda > Arachnida > Araneae > Theridiidae > Parasteatoda > Parasteatoda tepidariorum. The sequence goes on from NC_141756.1 coordinate 46,064,549, forward strand.
AAACAACGGGCATAAAAATACTGTGTTTTTGTATTATGAAGAAAGTTCAGTATATTACATAATGTAATCTTATATTATACACCGTTATATAATTCACACTAAATATAACATGCTTTATTATCCAAACGAAAAAGATTGTCATAACGTGAGGTCAGTATATTGTAAGTACACAAAATTATTATATATATTTACTCTTAAATACTAGACTTATTTTGATGAAAACATATTTTACCTGAAAAAGTATTATAAAAATGATAGAATAATTGGCAACAGAGTATCTCTATGTCAATGAAGAATAACTATTATTTAATATAATTTGTAAAATAAAATTTTCAAATGACATTTTTTAGCATTATTCATTAATTTTAGCCAATCTTTCTAGATTCTTAATTTTTCCTTCATGAAAACAAATATGTGAAATTGAAGCATTTTTAGAATTACATCACTACTTTTTATTATTGCAACTTTTTTATTATTTATAGTGTGTTCACAGAAAAGATAGACTAATAGTAATCAGATTGATTGCCAAAATCTCGATCTAGTTAGCTACATTTGAGGATTTTTTCTGTGTTTTTTATTTTTGCAGACTTATGATAGAAACGAATTACAGAGTAGTTATTTTGTTTGCTATAAATGCATGATTGATAGAGAATACTATGAAACTCTAAATTTCTAATATACTAAAAATAGAATTTCTATTTTAAAGTATTCATGCAATTGTAAACCACTTACTTGCAAACTTATTAATTTTATATTATTATGCTTGCTATGATATAAAAAAATAACAAAATGATAGTGTAAAATTCAGCCGTAAATTTTTACATTATTAGCTGATACAGCAACATGTTAAAGGTAAGATAAAAATATTATTAGTAAATTTAAATATAAATAACAATAACCAATTTATTTATAAATGTAAATAATTGATTTAAGCAAAAAGTTGTAAGATAAAGTACTTATCTTAACATCGAATGAACATGACAAATCACTGTTAGAAGCTACATTGATAACGATTAAATCTATAGTATTTTCAATTGGGTAATCTAATTCCCACATATGATTTTCTATTTGTTTCACTATTTCTATGTAATTATTCCCCTCTGTTGGTCCAACACCATTAAATTTTTTTCACAATCCTTCTGCATCACCAACTAAAAGTTTTGTTCTCTATAACTACAAAAAAAAATTTCTTATGCCCAACTCGATTTGAATAAGTTCGCAATGATATGGTAGTAATCTTAAAATTGATTTGTTATGACTTATAGCAATTTCGTCCACATCAAATTTATTTTGTTTGTTTTCTTTCACCATAGCCAGTAAGTCTGCCTTTAACTGCCGTTCACAAAAAATATTTTTAGCTTTAATTCTGTCTATGATTTGTTCTTTTCACCAAGTTATATCCAGAAGCTTTTCTTTTCTTTAATGGCATGGTGCATTACTCATAACTATAACAGCATCTTGTTCAAAAGGGGAAGAATGCCATCGAACCACTTCTCAAAACAAGCTGAATCTATATCTTCATAGTAATCTTTGTTTTTATTTGATTTAAAAATTAGGCCTTCTTTTAAAAATCCTGCATCTCTACCTATAATTATAATGATCGGTCATTTGCCTTTACCAAATGGAGCTTTCCTACCTGTAGAAAGAGCAGATAAAAGTATTTCTTTAGATATTGTTACAGTTGTATATGTCCATACTTTAAAAATTGCATGACTTGCATTTAATCACGTTTCATCCATATGTATCTTATGTCTTTGCTGTCTCATTGTTTTCATTGGTCAAAGGAGTTTTCTCCTTCATAAAATAATTTTTTCCCTTTCTACTAGTGCACTGTTTGTACCTCAGGCACACTGTCTTGGCTTTTCTCTTTGGTGAATGGCTCCTTTATTTTTAAATTCATAAATCATATTAAAAGCAGAAGCTTAATACATTCCAGTTGCATGAGCTACACGCTCGTCTGCCTCCGATATCGAGATGCCAGGAAATGGTTCCAATTCAACTCAATAACTGTTTAAAACAATTTCTTTTTCAGTTTTCTTCAAGTGTGGTTTTTTCGTGTGCTTTTTAACAGAACTAAACACTGAATTGTTTTCGTTCTCCATCATTGTATGAGTAAAAAAGGTAATAAATATTCACCGCCTATTTAGCACCTCGGGATTGACCCTGATAAGTGATATATTTTCTTGTTTACACCTTGTCTATCTTTTCGCTGAACGGACTATAATAATTTGTTTATTGATATGAATCTTCCATCCAATTCCTTCAAATTCTTTAACTACGCTTTGCGTTTCTAAGCCAATATCAGCACTTGTCAAAGTTACTACGCTACTTAGAAAACAGGGAAAAGTCGGGGAATTTTGAAATAGTCTAAAAAAAATCAGGGAATTTGAGATGGTGGCAACTGCCAAACTTGTGACATTTATGTTTAAGATAAAACACATTTCCTACTCAAAAATTTCGTTTTCACCCCTATTTGGCAAGTAGCCAAATTTCACAAAACCATAGTATGCTGTGGTTAACCATGTATGTGATTGAAAAATTATAAATGAAGCAAGGAAGAAAATGAAAAATGCATATATATACAGGGTGTGGCAAAAAAAACCTGGATTAATCATTTTTGAGATAACTTTATTAATATAACTAGCCGCTAAAGGCGGCCAGCTGTCCGCCACGCTAACGGTTTTCACAAATAAAGTTTTTTAAAACATAGCAGGAAATCTGAAAATTAGTGGATAATTAAAGTGTTCCTGTCCTGCAATTTTGTCTTCATATCCAGTTCTGTTGCAGATGTGTTATAGCTCTTGAGGATGTTTGAAGATGTAACTTTGGTATGGTAACATAAGGCCTATGGTAACCTAACCTATAATATAACTATCAGGTGGAGACTTGTTTTTTTTTTATTTAAAAAAAAGGCCTCAGAAATTGTAAAAGCATAATACAAAAGTTGCTTTCGAAATCATCATTGGCCAATAGGTGAAAACCTCTTCTAATCTTCTTTGACGTTTATCTGATACTTCTTGGGCTCTAGAATAACTTGTCGAAATTCGGTCATGTTCCATCCTTCTTTGACGTTCCACAGACGTTTCTTGGGCCCTTCTTCTTCCTTGAGAATCTCTTAATATCCTTTTCTTTGACAAAATACAAAGTTTTTTGGAAGGCGGTTCTGCCATCATGTCAGTAATCGGGCTTTTAAGAAGTCAACGAATACTTTAGAGCATACTATGAAAGCAAATCATGAAACTTCAGTATTAAAATCTAAGTGCTTACCTGCAAACTGAAACTTTCTGAAATAACTAATTACATTTAATAAAAACTGTTAAAATAAAGAATAGAAAAACCAAAGAGATCCAAGGTAAGTGTGATCGTTCCTTCAAAAACAATTTCATTCCTATTTTATATATTATATGGCTACAACGCTTAAGAAAAAAAACTAAAGTGCTAAATACATGAAAAGAACACAAAAACGGGGGAAAATATACTTGAGGGTGCCCCTTGGCGAAATCGGCGACTTATGTTTGGCGTCTTACTTGGTTGCCAGAACTCCGTGATAACAGGAATAGCGGCCAAAACATAGTGATATTTCAATGAAACAATTGAAAATTTAAACAAAGCTTTTTAAAATTGCAGTGAACAGAATAGAATCAAAATTAATAAACCCACTAAAATGCATTTTGAATCGAAAAAATAATTAATGGAGTAAGCACAGAAAGAAAAAGAGAAAAATAACTCACTTCTTCATTAAGCTTGAATATCTTCAGATTTTGGTGCACAGAATTCTCTAATTGCAGTTAGGTACTGTCTAAACTACGATCCCTTTCTAATAGATCTTTTTATGTTGGGAGCATTTGAACCTTTCACACGACCCATTCAAATCCATCTGATCAATCTTTACGTTCAACCAGAGACATCTTTCCCACAAATAGGACATTTATATCTATTACTAATTAAGCCTTCATTCATACACCAGTCAATCACTACTTTTTTTCCTTTGTTATTCAAATCGTACAGAAACTTAAGATTTGTCTTATTGACAGTATTCATTTTTAGTACCAGAAGCAAAAGTAACCTTACCAGCCAGTATCCAAAGTAGAACTAACGGATCTCTGAAATTACATTTAAAAACAACGCTAAATTCTTAACCAATCAGAATCACGATTAAAATCTAAACTAATCAGAATAACGATTGGTTTTCAACATCGCCCAGCTTGGCGATCAACCTCGATCACAACTTGGCGGGGGCACCTTCAAATATAGTCTACCCCAAAAACGAATTAATTTTTTATGGTATCAATTTCTATTTCTATATAATTTTTTATGGTATCAATTTCTATTTCTACATTGCTACAAAAATTATCGTCTTCGCTTAAGAAAAAAAAATAGATCGTGGAAAGACGAAGAAAAACTGATTATAACAATTATGAACAGCGACAAATATATCAAAGCGAAGCGTTCTATTTACGTATGGAATATGTTGCCACATTTTTAATACAAAAGTTAAACTTTTCTCCACTTTGATAAATGTAAACTAATGCGAACCTTACAATTAAATTATTAATTCCTTCGTATATTATTGGTTTAAGTTGTCGAAATTTAATATTTCAATTGCAAGGCTCGCATTAGCATACATTTATAAGAGATATGCATTTTTTAATAGTTTTTTTAATATGGCTCTTATTTGAAGACGAAAAAGCGTAGATTTTCTTACAAAATGACTGATAACTAAAAAACTAATCCAAATTTTCGAAAAAGAAAAAAAATACTTCTTCATTATGTCAAAACACAATTTTGTGTCAAGTTTCGTGCCTGGGCGAGGCTTCTGGGGCGATATATTGTGATTACAGACAGACACACAGCCGCTTTTATTATTATGTATAGATTAAATGAATTAACAAAATGTAATAAGTAAGAGTAATAAACTTTTACAAATAAATTTAATTGGCCACTGTGAAACCAATTAAATTTATTTATTAGTAAAAGTCTACTCTTCTTACTATTTGTAGTATTTTATTATTTGTTATATTTTATTAATCAATTTATTTTAAAAAAGTTATATCAAAAAATTTTTGTCCTGTTTTTTTTTTTACCACACCCTGTGTATGTATGTGCGTCTATATATATATACACCCCAGTAGCAAAATAACTTGGGAACTCATTGGGCCAATATTCACCAATCTTGGCTCAACAAGGTTTTAAAGGGCCATTATTTTGCCAATATTGGACAGGTATAGAAATGTTCGATTCACCCGAAATTTTATAGCCACTATTCAGCCGCTGTTTATCCTATATAAAATTATCAAATTCATCTCATATTTTTTCCCTTATTTTCCCAATATTGGCCCTATACAGATTTGTTAAGTTCACCCAATATTTTAAAGCCATTATTCAGACTATATCAGTTCAATATAGAAGTGTCGTACTCTACCGATGTTTTATAGCTGTTATTCACCCAATATAAACCCTGCATAACTTTGAACAATTGTCCCGATATTTTATAGCCGTTACTCAGCCAATATTGACCATAGATAAAATTTTACGATTCACACAATATTTTAAAGCCGTTATATAATAAATGTGGGCCCTATGTAGAATAGTTTGATTCATCCAGTATTTTTTTAACCATTATTCAGCCAATATAAACCCTCTTTGAAATTGTACAATTGTCTCCATATTTTATAACCGTTACTCAACCAATATAGGCTATATATAGAATTGTTCAATTCACTCGATATCATATAGCCACTATTCAGCCAAAGTTTACCCTATATAAATTAATCCAATTGATCCGATATTTTATTACCGTTATTTCGCCAATATCAGCCCTATACAGAATTGTCAAGTTCACCCGATATTTTGTAACAGTTATTCAGCCTATGTTGGTTCTATATAGAAGTGTCCAACTGAAACGATGTTTTATAGCCGTTATTAAGACAATATAAAACCTACCTAAAATTGTCTGATTGACCCTATATTTTGTGGCCGTTACTCAACCGATATACGCCATATATATATATATAGAATTGTACGATTCACGCGATAATTTAAGGACGTTATTTATCTAATGTATACCCTATTTAAAATTGGCCGATTAACTCGATATTTTATGGCCGTTAAATGAAACCTAAAAGGTAAAATAATAAACGCTTTTTTCTAAAATCATACTTAGTTGTTTTCAAATCTCATGTGGGGATAGCCATCAATATAACTCCAGTGCTACTTTTATAATAAAATCATAACATACAGTGCTTGGTAACTCGATTTTCGACTATCAGAACTTGTCATTTTGACCAAGGCAAATGTCTTATTTTATAACTGCCGTTGAACAGCCGACCCAGTTCTGGGTTTACGACTACCAATGTTCAACTCCGTAAACTTTTAATTTTGATCCTAATCCAAAAGGCAAGGGAACTCCTTGATCAAGCATTTTATTTTATTTTATAACCGTCGTTGAACAGCCTACCCAATTTCATGGGTTTACGACTACTTACGTTCAACTCCGTAGCCTTGTAATTTTGAACCAATCCAGAAGACAAGGAAACTCCTGGATCAGTACCCCCAGAGGTTTTGATTTGTTGTGGGAACATGGAGGACTTTAAGACTCGACAGATTTAACGTGCATCAGTCATCATTTACTACACGGGGAGTCTTCCGCCGGCGAGGATCGAACCCACGACCTCTTGGATATGGGCCCAGCGCCCTACCGACCAGGCTATCCCGGCCCTTGATCAAGCATTGAGATAAATTTGCCTTCATTTGTAACTTTTTGATGGAACTAACTTGCATTTGAGTAGCATGGAGAGGAAAACCTCCCTTGGTTAGCCTAACAGTCAGGGAACTCTAAACCATGATACGGTTACCACTGAGGATATTTTATGCTAGCTTGCACTCAGTACGACCTGGGTGCAGAGTTCGCATCGACCAGCCATTGCTAGGATTCAAACCCGGTTCCTCATTAAAAGGCAAACGCTCTATCCCCTGAGCCATCAGGGCTCTAGAGTTTTAATGTAAAGCCTTAACACAGTGGTTTTCTTATTTCATAATAAATAATCCTAAGCAAAAAGTTTCTTTCTATCCTGTGCAATTTTAGAAAAATTTTATATGAACTATCAGAAGTTTAAAAGACAAACAAAGAAAAAAATATTTCTTTTCAAAGGGTGAATTTTTATATTGTACTTGGACTATTGTGAAATAATCAAAAATGTCTTTGAGCAAAATAGAAAAGTCTATTATAGGTTAAATCTGTTGTTTGTATTGTAAAACACTTATTAAGGAACTAAATATAGAAATGGATATTATTAAAGGCCTATAAGTCTTTCCAGGTTCATTAGATGTAAATACAAAACTGGTTCTTAATTTCAAGTCTATAATGGTCTTATATATTTCTAGAGAATGGATTTAGAATGGCTTTCGATATCGGACTGAGAATGAGGTGTATAAGTTTTGTAATAATAGGTCCTAGAATTGGTTTATATTCTGTCCAAATATTTATTTTCATTTAGGACCTTTATAGGTTTACAATATAGGGCCACTATTGGGGTGTCTATATTTTATAATATTGGTCCTCGAATGGTTTTGAACATAGGACCAATATTGTTGTCTTGTCCAGTAGTGCAAGGAAAATTAAATTTGTCCAAGAGTATCTAAAACAGCTTTGGCCACATCACTAATCTCTATGGAATAGAGGAGTTGCTGCAGGGGATCCAGATAGATCCTGAAGAGCTTCGCCAATATGGCTGGGCAATCAAAGACATGGTCGGGAGAGAGTTCGGTGTCGATGCAGTGAGGGCAACTTCTGTAGCTTCGATGACCATCGGGAGATATTTTCATTCCCTTGAAGAATTTTAGTCCTCAATCTAGCTATGGTTGTGGAAATGGCTCGATCACAGTTTAAGGCAGAGATGGAGTGCTTTTGAGAGGTAGCAAAAAGTAGTCTGCGGCTGGCTATCGCATCAGCATCAGTTAGGGTCAGGCTGTCGGAAATTTGGGAGTTATCTCGGGCTATCTATCTATAGCTTTCTCATTACCATCAGTATTGACGTGTGCTGGTATCCATTGAAGGATACATGTTCTTTGGGCCGTGGTTATTTCGTTTAAGAGCAGGATGATATCTTGGGTGAGTTGAGGACCAATATTAATTTCTATGTAAGATCCGTGTAGGCTTACGATATAGAGCCTGTAGCTTAATTACCACTATAACCTTTAAATTCCAGTTCGCTAGTATATATGTTAACCTGATTCTATCTTGAGTTACCTCATAATAGATGAGGGTTGACATTGTCGGCAACTTAGCACCACAAAGGCTGCTCGTAGACAAGCTTGTTTCAATAAACAATCTACATAGGTGACTTTCCCACGTGATCTGAACACGTGTGCCTCAAATAACTAAATACAAGCCAATATAAGGGTGTCTATATTTTGTAATATTGGTCCTAGAATGGTTTTCAATAATGAACCAATATCATTTTCTATGTGTGACCTTTATAGATTTATAATGTTGGGTAAACATTGGGATGTCTATATTTTTCAATAATGGTCCTAGATAGAAATGAATCTTGTTCCAATATTGAAAGTCATTCTGGAACCAATATTGAAAAATCTAAACACACACATATATATATATATATATATATATATATATATATATATATATATATATATATATATATATATATATATATATATATATATATAATACAATTGTGTATATAATTTAATTGTATGTATATATGATTTCAAATTATGTTTTTTCTCTATTCTGTTTCAGTTTTTTTTAAGGCAATTTTAAGAATTTGAGCCACCTAGTCTTAAAAAATTGCAGCATCATTTTTGCAAAATCTATCCATGGCTGTTCTTATGTTCTAAATAATGTTTGATATAAAAACTTCATATAAGCGTTAGCACATAATTTTAGAATGGCATTTTGACTGAACCTTTGACTGAAAAATATTATAAATTTTAATTCTTATAACAAAGTTTTTATAATTGAATCATAAGAAAAGTGCAGAATGAAAGAAGTAAGACTATAATTTTAATGAATTTTTAACTGCACAATAAAAACATGCTTTTAATTTATTTATTTTTAAATTTTTTTTCTTAATTAATACTCTTTCTGAAAATTCTTTTCTTATATTCTATATAGATTTTTACAATTTCAAACCTTCAACAAAAGCAGGGAAACAATTTGATAGGGGTAAAAAAAACTCATTAATGAATGGTTTTGAAAATAAAGGTATGTATTATCAATTTTACTATTTCACCCTATTCTCTAAATCTTACTTTTTTCTTCAATAAAATATGAAATGTAAGTTTATTAATTGTGCTTCATAATTATTTCAGAAACCAATTCAGACTGATTAATTGCAACAAAAATATGCACTACTTTAAAGATGTTTTAAAATTATTTAAAGTTTGCATATTTCTAAGTCACTATATTGCTGAAATTATGAATTCATTTTTCTCCATGTTAAATGCTTTAATTTAAATTTCTTTAAACTCTCTGGGGATCCTTCAAATAAGCAAGTGTTAAATACATTTCTCTCTTAAACAACATTTTACTTTTTAATCAAGATGTAATAGCACAAGATTACTAACTTTCCTCACAAGAGGAAAGTGTAGCTCGAAATGCAACTTTTATGTGTGTATAGAGTTAATTTAAAGAGTTATCACAGAGTTAATTTTCATCTATATGCACATTAATTTTTATTCTTTTATTTGCTAGCAGCAGCTACTTGATTTGTCCATAAAATCTAATATATATAATTCTCTTACGTGACTCCCAAATTTTGGCTGTATTTCTTTTCTGCCGGTGGCAACGTTTGCTTTGTTTTGTTTACGTTACTATTTCTCTTACACGGTGAATCGACCAATGATTGCCTCTAAAAATGTCACATGACAAATCTAGCTGAGGTGGCTCAACATATAGCGCTTTTAAAAACGGAAACTGAAATAACCAGAGAGCATTAGTTGTGGCAATCTCATACTATTAAGCGAGGCAGAAGTGAGTAGTCTTTGTCGATAGATCTCTATTTTAGTATTTTGTCGAAAGCGCTTTTTTTTTTCACGAATTTATGTATTACGAATTTATTTGACGATTTTTGATTTATATTGCGAATTATACTATAGCACATTTCTAATAGGTTTAATGAATTACATGTCATTTATTTGAATTCAAATTTATTTTAATGACTTAGTATTTACTAAAAAGATGTAATTTTATTAAAAAATTTTTTTTTATATGGATTTGAATGATTGTTTTGAAATCTTAGAATTTTGTGCATTTGCAATGCACCTAAGTTAGTAGCGAGCAAAGCAAGCTTGGTTTGCGAAGCAAACCATATAAGATAGCATAGCAATTTTCGGGGGTTGGTGAGCGTTAGCGAGCAGGGGGTGCAGCCCACTAGTACATTATAATAATGAAAGCTTATCAATTGAAATTCAGAAATACCATGGAAAAAACAATTATTTAAAACTTATTTTTATCTTACATAATTTACTTCTGCAGCGGACTGGTCATTAAGACGCAATTCCCAGTTGAACACCCAAGTTGAGTATCATTGGCTATGGTCAGTGAGCATGTGGGTGACTACTTTGATTAGCCTGCAAAGGTAACTGTTGTCTTTGTAAACTGTTCTACTGTGAAGTGCTCAACTGCGGGTGCAGGTTGTCGCACTACTGAAGCAGAAGAGCCACCCCCTCTGCAGAGGATAAAAATTGTGATGTCCTGTGTTCGGATCATCCTTAAGGCCTGGTTTTTTAGGAAAGGACGCCGTCAGCTGGAAATCAGCGCTAACCTCTGATTGGTCCATTTGTGAGTTTGATAGCATACGTCATCGAACGCTCATCTTGAACTACAATTGCCGTCCAACTCAACTGCAGTTGGATTACAACGTGACGTTAACCACAGAAGCAATGGCGGACAACATCCAACAGCACATTGAAATCAGCCAAGATTTTGATTTTGACATTAAACATAGCTTCTTCATTAAACATAGCACTCTTCATTTAGCTCAGCTATAATGTGTTTTTTCTTGGACAAAGTCATTATTTGTTCTCTAAAACACTGGTCGACAATAACAAAATCAATACAAATTCAAAATAAATATTTGTTTACGTTATTAACGCATGCGCAATGAGAGATAATGTCTGCGTTGGACCGACTGCTCACGCTGAGCTAACAAAAAAGTATTTTTTTGGCGTCAGCTCTACGTCAACTTTCCGCTGACGCCCAGATAAGGCGCTAGTTCTAAGAAACCAGGCCTTGAGCTAACAAACCAGTATTTTTTTGGCGTCAGCGGGACGTTGACGTCCCGCTGACGCCCAGATAAGGCGCTTGTCCTAAGAAACCAGACCTATAGTGATGTTTTTAGACCATCGCATATACCCTATTGTTTAGATCTAGTGCGACATAAACCTACAACAGCAACTAAAATCTAAATTGCTTCACCACATCAAGTTTTTAAAATTAAACTTTTGATACATTTATTGAAAAATGAATTTGTATTTTGAAACTTAAATTCAGAAGGAAAAAAAATTCCCTTTCAATTTAGTGGTCTTCAATTATGAAATGTTAGAATAATATTGTATTGTTCATCAATCTGCAAACTAGTGTTATTAAATAATTTTTTTCAATTATACTTGCTGCTTTTTTTTAATGTTCTTATGTTTCTTGGATTTGTTATATTTAGATGGAAATTCAAATGGTGAAACCAGCATGCTAGAGTCTCATAGTAAGGAGTATGGAGGCAACAGTCCTCATTTGACAAATGGTGTTTCAAAAGGTTTAGTTGATTCAATGTTCTTATAGTTTTGTAAATGTCTTTGGTAAATAATGTAAAAAATTATATTTTTTAACATATGTTTTAGAACTTCTTTTCCAACTCTTTTGAATTAATGAATTTTAAAATTTTTAACTTTCATTCGACTATAGGTATAGGTGGTTAACTGCTATAAGTAGGGCTGCAAGTTTGTCACGGGAAAAAAGACCCCAAATTCGCGGAAAAATCGTGGGAAATTTTGAAAATTACACAAATTCTAAACATAAAAAAATTTATTATGTAAATGATGTAATAGACAGATATTGCGCAAATAATAAAAAAAAGCTTAAAAATACACAACAAAAGTATTTCTTTGAATTTCAAGCAATATTAATATTTTTATTTTAATGAACAGAATTTTGGAACAAAGTATTGTACATTGTCAGATTATTCTCATTTATCCTTCGTCTTTCGTCACTTAATATATTTTTATACTTAGAAAGCGATCTTTCTGCATCAACGCCAAATTTGGAGCGTTCGGTCTTTAATTTCCAAAACTCAATCGGTTTTCCTTCACCAACGCGCAATTCCTTGACAGTTGCTTTCTAAGAAGTAATTGCTGTGAAAACTCAAGCATTCTACATTCAAACTACTAGTTACAAGTCCCTACTAACTACTAGTCCCCCTCCCCTTCATCTAAGAAACTGATCCATATTTGAGAAATCACAAGAAGCCGCCTAGGAAAAATTAACTGGATATGTAGAAAGGCAGTAGAAATTTCATTGCCCAGTGCAATAGCATGTATAACAATTTGATTTGATTTATAACATTTTCCTTCTTTTGTGATTCCAATTTCTTTTGTACTCTTACTGACTTCAGGAAGGTAATTACCTTCCCTAAGTGTAGAAAGACCACTTTAGTTGACAAGATTGTGATTATCTCTTATCTCTGAACTATTTTCGTGTCATTTTGCTATTATAGAATAATAGCAAAATACCATGTCTAATAATCTAAATATAAATATCTAATCAATATAAATATCTAAATATCTAATCAATTTTACATGTTCAATTTAAGGTTCAGGAAAATAAAAAATTCTGTTTAATAAAAATAATAAATAAAAAATGAAAAAAAAAAATCAAATTTTAAGCAATTTTCGCGCAAGTCAAGACATATTGAGAAATTTGCGGATTTTAGGAAAAAAGATGACAATTTCGTGGAAATTCGCGCCGCGACAAACCTGCAGCCCTAGCTATAAGTAATTAAGAAAGACGTTATAAAAATAAAAAACTCTATAGAAAACACACTTTTTGCAGATATGTTTAAACTTCCTTAAAAAATCCTAGTTATGCATGTGAAATAAAAAATTGGAAATAATTAATTTGAATTAGATGTTGCATTGTATCTTCTAAGTTTTCAAGATAATATTAAAAGCCATTATGAAATCAATTAGTTTTATTTTTCTATCTCCAATACTTTATCATATTTTAGTCAATTTTTGATGAATTGTCAAATAGTTATGATTCTGATATCTGACTGTCATAGATTCGGAAAATCCTTAGAAAATTAAATATTATCATATATGAATAAACTATTTTGTTCTTAGAAATTTGATGATAATAAATAGCTTATTCTACTAACCTATTATTATAGAAACCAGTAGACACTGTTTTATATTTTTTAATAGCTAATTTTTAAGCCTGAAATTAAATTGAATAGTCAATCAAAATTCTGACAACTTTCCAATTAAAATGATAGCTTAGAATTTATCTGGATCCCTGTGCTGAATGTGAAATGGCAATCATTTTCTGACTTCTGCAAGCATAATTCTTTTCCATAATATAAAAAAAAAACTTATTTTCAATTCAAATTGCAATTGCTTGGCAACTAGTTAAAATGTATAAAATTCAACTATTGCTTCATGCTATATGACAATGCATATTCAAATCTTCGCCCCAACTGCTACCAGCATAGTTTATGCTATAAAATAATGTTAAATTCTCAATTAAAGTTTCTTCTACTTTTGACTAGTTAGGTTATGCTTTAATGAGGGTCAAGTGAGTAATTGTGACTAGCGCTAATTTTAATATTCTCATCTTGAATAAGAATTTTTTTTAAAAATATTTTTTATCAAGTTGTATATTTAGTTTCAAGAACATTAAATAAAAATATTGAGTCAGTATTCAAATAATTCTGAAGTAAGTATTTGAATAACAATTTCAGCACATATTATTCAATTTGATTTCAACCCACAAAGAAAATTTTTTTTGTAAAGTGTAAATAACTAAGACGTTGATATTTTTTCTGCCTTTGATTGTTATTTTCTGTTTGTATTAAAATTTATTACAAGTATATGATCATAATTAATTTAAAAACAGGATAATTATGACCATATTTCATATCAACTCAAATTTAATGACTTTTCGTAAAAATGGATAGAATATACTCGAAAAGAAGTTTTCTACATTACTTTTTAAGGAACCTGAAGCTTCTTCAGGTAAATAGGGAAAATACTGAAGTTCGAGTCAGCCAAAATCTTAAAGAAAATATGACATGCCAAAATCAGCTCTCTAGCTGCAAAATATTAAAAAAAGGTTAGTTCAGACAATAAAGATGCTGACCACTTTAAAATATTATCTTGTATAATGATTATAATGAAAAAAAAAGTTTGGGTTTCAGTGTGACAGGGAAGAACTTACCTATCTTGTTAAATCTTATGGTAATCTTTTCCTTCTCACTCCTGTCAAAATTGTGGGTGAAGTTTCACCCTCTATTTCTTAAGCCTATGATATTTCCAAACTAGAGTGTTCAAAATGCGTCAAAAGGATGAAAACACAGGGTTCATTCTAGACTAAAAAAAGGGCAGGGTGCTAAAAATTGAAAAGGGCACTATACTTTTAAAAAAAAGGGCAGCAAGTTCAAAAAAGTACATTGTATTTTATAAAAAGGGCAAATATCTTACCCTTCTTTGCATAGTTAAAATGAATAATTATATATAAGTTTACTTTTATCACTAATCACAATTATAATTATCAAATGTATAACTACAATTTTCCAAGGAAAAAAGGCTACAGTTTGAATTGAAAAATTTTAAAAAAAATTCAAACGAGGTTTTTTTCCTTTATCTCAATATTTCTTAGTTCACTAAAAATATATTTAAAATTTTACACATACCTTTGAAAGACCTGGGGAAACAACTGAAATTTTTCAGATATGTTTTTCTTTCTCGAGTTGATGATTAGAATAACTATTTTCAGATAAAATATGAATATTAATCTTGAAAATAAACTTATTATGTATCTGGCTCTCCCTTATAAAAAAATAAAATAAACTGCGTTTTTAAGCTTAACTGTTGAAAACGAAGTTCTGAAGTATATACATAAAAAACAATATTTACAAAAAAAAATTGCAAAATAAAATTCATACTTCCAGTCATTTTAAATAAAAAATACTGGAAGTTTTATACTTGAATTCAGTCGCAGCAATAATATCAAACTTACACGTTAATGGCAAATGTAGTAATATTTCTTTTAACATTAGTGTTCTAGTTTTTTTTATCAATAAACCTAATAATATATTTGTTGAAAATTAAAGTCGTTCAATTATTAGAATTCATTTGAAAATAAAAAAAACTAATACTTTTAAAAAAAGAAAAAATGCCATTTTTATCAAATCATGCAATACAAAAATTCATTTTAAAGATAAATTCTAATAAAAAAAAAACTTCAATGCTCGCAGAATGAAAGTAAGAAAAAAATTTGTGTTGAATTAAGTAATATAAATTCAAATTAAATATTTTAATTGAAGAAAACTTATAAGTTTTCAACAAAAACCTAAAATAAAAACAAAACTTATAGTTCAAAATAAAATTCAATACTTATTTGGTAATGTACTTTATTATTTCATTTTATTAATTCTTAGATTTTTTTATATAGTAAACGTTATCTTCTTTTTTTTTTTATCGAAAATGATTACTTAAGCAACAAACAGTGAGCAGTTTAAAAATTCACGTTTTCCACCACTTATGAATTTCTCAGGTTGCTATCATATTGCATTTAAATTAAGGATTTAATGAGCATTTGGCACTTTAGTCAAAAATTCAGTTGGTTAAATGAGCAGTCAAATATTCCTCAGAATATTTCTTTAAAAATATTTTTTTCTGAGTTTTTTTTTTTCTTCTTTTGAATTTGTATAGATATGATAAAAAATATAAAATTGTATTTTGACTATATTATAGTATTGTTTATTATAAGAAATAGTTTTAACATAAATTTCAAAAATTTTAAAATCCATGTTTCTGCACATGGCTTGCAAATTTATCTTCTAGAAGACTAAGGGAAAAAAGAAAGTTGGAAAACTAGATTACTTTATTCTGAACCACAAGTTTTTGAATTACTGCTTTTTTTAAAAAAAAAAAATTATTTTTTTTTTTTTTTTAATCAGACAAATCTATTTCGTTATTTTTTCAATACTTCTAATTCTGAGAATTGAGAACGATTTTTTTTTTCTTTTCATTTTTGCTTTTTTCTATTCTGTTTCAGAGCATTTCTGTTGACTTAGTTCTTTTTTCTTGACTTTTTCTGCTGCTTTTATTATAACGCAGCATTTTAACAGAACGTCTCATACTATTAATTTAATATCACTCTTTCCCTGTACTGTTATATAAATAACTGGAAATATAGAAAACTGATTTTCAGTGTTAAAAGTTTGTTTTAGGAACCAAGAACAATTTGTTTTTTCTGTTTTTCTTTTTCATTAACTTTTCTTTTTATAGGCATTTTTATTATGACACAGCATTTTTTTCAATGAACGTTATTAATAAACTTTTCTTTAAAAAAAAATGAAGAAAAAAATTCCTTTTTGCGTGTTGTAATAACATCGTAGTTACAAAATCACGTGGAAAAGTATGGCAATTCAAAAAAAAGAAAAGTAATAATAATTACTTAAATTTATGCTTAACTCAGCAAGAATAAAGTTTGTCGAATGTGAGATTTAAAATTCGCATGTCGTAATGAAATTATAGGAATTTTTTATAGTACGTGGGAATGCATAGCAATAACTACCGAAAAAAAAAAATATCTTAAAAGAAGAAAGAAAAGCAAAAAAAAGAAGGAAAAAAATTACTTAGATTTAAGATTAAATTGTCACAAATAAATTGCACCAAAAAGTGTTTATTGAAATTAATAAAAAATTCAGGATTTTCGAAATCACGTTACAAAGTGGAAATAAGTGTTTAACAAAATAATTTATATTTACGATGAATTCGAATTAAAGAAAGCGCGTTAAACATACGTTTACTATTGAATCTATTAAAATTGAACGTGTCAAAACGCAATGACTCAAAAGTGCGATTAAAATTTTTTATTGTGATCAGTAGCTCTCGCGGGCCGTACTTCAGTAATAGGCGGGCCGCAGGTTATGCACCCCTATGATAATTAATTGCAAGGAAAGGGTAAATAAGACTAAAGGAATTTACAGAGCAACAATAAAAAAATAATAGAAAATAAACTTTTTTATAGTTCCGAAGTTGTTTAAAAAATTTATACAAATAAATCTGTGTGAAATCAAAATTAAATCCAAATTAATGTAAGAACATTTTTGAACACAAAAGCGCTCCCGAAAGCTAGAAACGCTACCGTTGTTTTTTAACACAAAAACGCAATAAACAGTTAAAATATCCAATACATGAGCATCAATTAAAATGTTAATTATAGGAAAATAAGATTGCAATAAAGTGTTACAATAAAAATAAATTATGCAAAAAAGAAAAAAAAAACATTAAAAAAGGCATATTTTTAATATCAAATCACCCTAAAAAGAAACTAACAAATCAAAGTACAAGCAAAAAAAATATAAAGTATAAAATCGCATGTTTTTGTCTGCTAAAAAATAAAATAAATTATCCTAAAATATGAAACAAAGCTGCAAGACAACGAAAAATAAACGGAGAAATTATTAATAAAAAATAAACAAACTAATAAATAAAAGAACTTCTCAAAAACTAAATCATTCTAAAAAAATTTAATAAAAATACTACCCAATAATCTGCATTGAAGCGAAGTAAAATCGTACTTCATCAATTCATGAACTTTTGCAAGAAGAGAAGGAAAAAAAAACCCGAAAAAAAAAATAATAAAAATGCACTTAGTCAAGATTTTCTCTTACAAAAAAAAAATTATTATAAATAAGATGGATAAATAGATAAAAAAAGAAGTAAAAATTAAGATGTTAAAGAAACGAAATTAATAATAAATAACTAAAAAAAAGAAAATTGCTTTCATGATAAATACTAAATCAGCACAAAAAGTAATACTATATATAAAAAAAAGAAAAGAAATGTATATAACTTATCTGAAGTGTAAGAAACTAACGCTGGCACTGTTCAATTTTCTTAACCATTGAATGACCATGGAACAGCCTAAGTGATTCTCTCTTATAAATCACTGTCACTGTACTAATTATGCCCTGCCTAAAGGCGACGCCCCCTGAGTGGAGACTTACCACTGATTTTGCCAATTCAGATTTTTTTTTATCTGGGTATGGATGCACCTAATAAAGATCGGTGTGGAAAAAAACTTTTTTTTCCTTCTTAAATTTCAATTTCGAAAGGGGAAATGTCGCAAATTACGTTATCAAAAACGTACAAGTACGTTACAAGTAAAATTACGTTTTTCTATGAGAATTCCATGACTTATCAAGTCTGGCCCGTACGGACCCTGTGATTAAGAGAAATAAAATAAAACAATTAAAGCAATTACAAATTATTATAAAGTAAATAAATAAGTTATTAAAAAAGATTCATTTGCGCCCGCAGCACTTTTTATTGTATTTAAATTAACATTTTAAGTTTTAAGAAGAATCAAAATAAAAATTTGCTCATTATATTAAAATAAATTCAATTTACAATATTTACGACGCACGATCTTACAAACGCAGAGTTAGTAAAGCGATAACATTGATATTAAGAATAAATTAATAAATAAATAAAAAGCTGAAAAATATTAAATGAAAAAAGTTTGGTATTTAAATTAATCTATCTAATATTACTATGCATTGTCAAATCATGGTATGTGATATAGATCATAGCCGAAATTGCAATAAGCGCAAAAATAAAGACCAAATTTCTATAATAACGAGAAAAAAATAATTTAAGTAACAGTATAGAAGTGTCATATTTAAATATATGGAAAATACAACATAGAGTTATCGATCGGCTTGGTAATTGTGATAGTGTCGAATCAAACACCTCATTTGAAAAATATCGTCAAACAAACGAGTTACTATTAAAGAAAGAAAACCATTTCTTAATTTATCAATTTATTTAGTTCTATTTAAAATGGGCGGCCAAATTAAAGCTGCATTGTGATCATTCAGAAAAAGAAAAGAAAAAAAAATTTGCGCATAACACATGTTGTATCTTCAAATAAATTTCCTTTTTTAATATTTTTGAGGTACAAGCATACAGCTATAAATAAATTTAATACTTTTAAATAAAGGAAAGTTACGTATTTAAATTTACCGATATAATTACATCACTCGTAATGTCTGTTCAGTTATGAGTAAAAAATTCTAAATGTATGAAAGGGGGAAAAAAACGATTAATTGAATGAAATATGCTTCATCTACAAATAAATTGTGTGCTTGATTCAACTTTTATGAGGAGCAGTCATACCTTTGCACACACTAGTAATAACATAAATAAACAAATTAATAAAAAGATCGACTGCTAGGATAAATTCTAATGAAAACGAGAAAGTTAGAGGTTTTATAGCTCTAAACAATATTTTAAAAGAGTAAAAAAAAAAGAACGGATATGTTTATACTCCTGGCAGCGTGCCAACGAAGAATGAGAAAAATATTTAAAAAAA
This sequence comes from Parasteatoda tepidariorum, assembly GCF_982258835.1. Lineage (NCBI taxonomy): Eukaryota > Metazoa > Arthropoda > Arachnida > Araneae > Theridiidae > Parasteatoda > Parasteatoda tepidariorum. Next base: position 46,084,167 of record NC_141756.1, read on the forward strand.
AAAAAAACGGAATAAAAATTATCGTTTGCTAATATCTTAAAATAACTTGTAATGTAGCATAACTTGAAACTTATTATTGTAAGAATTGTATTGCGTCATTGTAAAAAAAAGTTTATTTTAAAATTAGAATTTTTTTTCTTTTTTTTTTGGATAAAAAAGCTTTTTTATTTCGTAGTTAATTGTCTAAGTCCCTTCACTTTTGAAATCAAAAGTAAAAATTTCTTTCTTCCTTCAAAAGAACCCAAAACATTGGGTCGACTGTTCAACGACAGCGACAACATCATGCCGGAGTGATGGAAATCGGGAGTGGAATAAATCTAGAAGCAATAGCAAAAACATCATTTTAGAAGAAAAGCTTGGAGCTATTAAGGGGATCATCCACATCAGGAGCCAAAGCAAAAAATCATTCAGAAGAAAACTTCAGAGTTCTTAAGATGATTATCTTTCCCAGCAGTTAAATGGTCCCTTTTAAAACGGAGCCGGGAGTTGTGATAATTATGTCATACAAACATCAAATGCAACAGGGTGAGAAAATTGGGGTCTTTTTAAAAGAAAATGCTAAAGATGAGTTACAGTTAGAGATAATTAAAGAGTTATGGTTAGGACAGGAGTAAAAAGGTAAAGTAAAAGTTAAAGTGTTTAAAAATTTAAGGTAGATATATAGTTATGAAATAAGGAAAAATTTAGAGGTACAGCATCCCGCATGGAAATTACAAAGGGAGCTGACCACCTGTATTTCTGGCAGAAGCAGGGGAGGAAAAATTCCAAAACCTTTAAAGGGGAAAGTGTAAAAATGCAAAAGTGACTGCGGAGACTATAATTGCGATCTATAATTTTATTGAGTGACACAATTGTCTAAGATTTTTACATGAAATTAGAAGCGGCGTATAAAGCAAAAAACTTGACGTTGTCAGATAAAGCTTGCCTTTTCTTCCATTCAGATGAATTTGGATTCAATCACGACCCTTACTTGGAACAGGTTAGATGGGAAAACGCACTAGTCATGATTTTTTTTTTTTTTTTTTTTTTTTTTTTTTGGAAGGACTGACTCTGAGTTGATAATAGTTCTAGAATATGTATCTATCAGCTGATGATCATTATTCCTTCTATGTGTGCTCAGAATTTTCTGAAAATTTCAATTTTTGAGAGTTAGAGGTGGTAATTATGACTACTTTAAGAGCCTATCTATGTAACTGAAGTAGTTAATTAGTTTTTCTTATATTTTTAAAAGTCAAAAAGATCACCCTTAATGAATAAAACATGAAATTTATTTTTGTTGAGGTGATATGAAGCTCAAAATTAAAACAAAAAAAGGCCTAAAGTAACTATAATTATCCCAACCGACCCTACAACTAGAGCTCTGTCATTTCAAGCATTGCTGCTTAATGCAATGCTTGAAATGGATGTAAAATTTATAATTAATCAAAATGTCATCCATTTTCTGGGATAAACCTACATGCGACAAAGTAGCAAAATATAAATTTCAATAACCGTGTCTTGCAAGAAGAAAATCTAAAAGAGAAAATAATTTTACTTTTTTCTGAACTGAAATTTAAAATTTTATTTTATTAGTAGGAAGACTATGGTCATTTAATATAATTCACTGTCTGAGAAGACAACCACCTAATCCAAATTTAATTTTGCGTAATAGTTATAATTTTTCATTTCCAAGAATTAGTTATTCTTTATTAGTTAGTAGTATTAGTATTATTAGTTAGTAGTTTATTCTTTTGAATAAATTTGCCACCTCAGATGATTTGTAAAGTAAATGAAATTTTATATCTTATTGTTGCAAATATATTTCATATTATTTTTATTTTTAGATAAGTCTGATGATGATGATACAAATGATGCTCTTACTAATGGGGATAGCAACATTAGTATAAACTCTACGAATTATGAAAATCACACTGGTTTGAATTCTGCTAATAATAAGAATGACTTTGGGGAAAAAACCCCTCTTCCTTCTGGTAAGTATTATATTTCACATTAAAAATACCTGTCATGTATAATTATTTTCATTATTTTATTTTTGTTTTCATTTAATTTTAATAATTAAAAATAGAATTGATACCAGTTTTTTATGTTGAAAAATATTTGAATTGATTCATTTTAAAAAATTTATCCTTTTTACATTTTGTACTTCAAAGTAAATGCTATTCTTGGTTATTGCTTTTTGGTTAAATGCTCTTGGTAATTTTTTTTATTTTCATAACAAATGACTCTGAGAAATAATATTTTTATAAGAATTTAAATTTTTAGTAGAAAAACACAGTATAAAAATCACAAAACTATAATTTTTTTTGCAGAAAGAGTTGAATGCAGCCTAAAATTCAGAAAAATTTTCACAACCCTTCAAATTCCTTAAAAATTTACTAAAATTGTGCTGATCTTTCTAAAAAATGGAAGTTTTATGTAAAATAGGACTAAAATCTTGATAACTCGAATAAATGCTATAGCCTTATTTTTAATTTAATACAGCATAAGTTCATAAAGCAGATATAAATTTACTTGTGAAATGAGCCATCAGCATTGTGCTTCATTAGGTTTCAATTGCTAACTCACAAGCATTTCGAAACATTTTTGCAGTACATTCAAAGTGAATTAACTTAAAACACTTCTGCTATTCAGTAAATTAAATAAGTTGATAATTAATTGTATTATTCAGTTCAATACGAAACAATATTGTTGCTGTCAAGTAAGGAACAGATTTAAATTGTGCTGAAATTGATATTGAGAACAATTGGAAAAAGTTTTCTCTTATTAAAATTTGTTTGTCAGTTGTCAATCAAAGTTTTTTTTAAATTAAATTAATGCAGAGGGATAGCAAAAACATTTTCATGAATGTTTATTCTGCACTATTTAAAACTAAGAGTTATTTGAAAATATATTTGCCTTTTTCTGACAAATTTTTCAAGAAGTGGAACTTTTTCAGCCTGAAAAACTGGACACCAATTTTTTAAATTTTTTTTACAAAACTATTTATGCTTTAAAATCTTAGAAAAGCAAATGTGCAACTTTCTACCATTCTGCATCTAAATGTTTTCCTTTATCCACAACTTAAAATATTGTTAAGATATTTCACTACTCTAGAATCAATCATTCTCCTGTCACCTTCCTTTATCTTATCAAAGAAAGGTGAGAAAATCATACTGCTCGTGTCAAGTATTTCGGACAGTGGCATCTTATTATCTTTTCATCCGGACGATATTGGTTATCAAACCCCACAAGCTGAAATGGGGCCTTAAATGCTCTTAATTCCTCCTCCCCACTGAATATTCCTTTCTTCCTCTTATAGATTTGGAGACCAAAATTAACACAGCTGTTTTTTTTTTTTTTTTTTTTTTTTTTTTTAAGAGAACAGTAACCTATTTATTGAAGAGTTTATATAAATCAAACTGTTATTCAGACACTTGAGAGATGATCAATTGTGAATACAACTACATATGGCCGCACATGACTTACAAGTATGCATTGTTGCTTTCTTTTTTTCTGTGTATTCAAGGATGTATTACCACATTTCCTATCAAGTCACAGCAATATGTTAGGAGATTTAAACCTACTGAGGAAGTGACGTAAGACTAAAAGCACATATTCGATATCATATGATTAATTGGAATGTATGTGTTACTAGGAAAAAAACATTCGTTGTCTGTAGCTACATCTAGAATTATGTACATATATCAAACTTTTTCATTGACTCTTTTTGTATTGAAAAAGGATTTTTTTTAGTTTAAATATCATTGCGAGTAGTTATTGTGGAATGTTTAATTTTTTATATATCATTGCAATTATTCTACAAGCAATTCAAATCGTTAAATTATGTTATTAATGTACCCTTCCTGGAAACGGGCAACTCTATTAGGCGGACAATTTTTACGGTCCAGAGAGTGTCCAATTTACTGAGGTTTCACTGTATTAAGCTTTGCTAAATATTAGTCACAATGAAAATACTATTTTACCTCTATGATTAATGAAAAATTTTCAAAATTATTTATTAGGGGTAATAAATGTACCATTCACATCAATATATGGTTACCATTAATAAATGGTTACCGTTAATAAATTCAATCAAACATATGATCAACACCAATAATAATTATACTTATTCTTAAATAATAACATAGTCACACAGATTCTTAACCACTTAGGTTACCAGTTTCACACAGAAACAACTTCAACTAACTAACTCTTCATTTACATTGAGAAAGTTCGATGCATTTTGTTAAGGGGAGCGACATCTGGCGAAATAACAGAGTCTGTTATCTCGTTTATCACACACACACACACATATATATATATATATATACTGCAGTAGACAGTGAAAGATTTTCATAAATCATACTTTAAATAGTATTGGAATATTAAAATAAAAAAAGCTTATATAAAGTATAATAACTGGGAGAGAAAATAGAAAAATGATCTTGATTTGCAGATTAGTGAATGTAATCAAAAGATTTATGAGTTAAAGAGAGTGAAGAACTAGTTGCGGGCCTTATTAAAAAGGGAATGGGAAAATGAGGAAAAGCTGCACTGTCTCAAAATATTGTAAAAATGACTGTTGCATATAATTTATCAATGCAGGGAGTGCTAAGTCTAGGGTTTAACTCTAGTCCTGACGATATTAAGTTCTAATTGGCTACTTGTGTTACCGAAATATATAAAACCTGGGATAGCAGACTACAAAATTTAGAATCAAAAATGACTGTTTTCAAAACTAGAAAAGTGCAAATTTTAGAGAAACAAAGAAAAAATAAATACCAACTTTTTACTGTAATTTTAAATATAAATTCCTTATTTGAAATTTATAACAAGCAACAGTTTTATTATAAAACATAGGTAAAAAGGTTATTAAACAATCTACATCAAAGGTTTTTTTTCCTTTCTTTTAAAGTTGTTATAATGGGAAACAAATAAGAGTCCACTACAATTTTATAATTAGATTTGCTCTTGTAATTTTTGAAGTGTGTTCTTAATAGTTCCCTAAAATTAGTTTGTTGGAACTAAGATTTGTTTGTATGAAATTTTTATTGTAAAATAATTAATGGTGTCTTTAATGACTTGCTTGTTTCTCAAAGTAGTCATGAGGCAATTCATATATGTATCGCCTGTGCACATTAAAGTATATAATTGGATAAAAATCATCATGCAGTTTTCTTTTTTTACTTAAAATGAAATGTATTCTTATGCCTTAAAATATATTACAGGGATGTGATTCTTCAGCGGATTCGCAAATTTCCGCTTTTTTTTTCTTCAGATTTTTCCCGCTAATTTCAGTGGAAATTTTTTTTGCACAAGTTAAAATATTTTTTGAGGAATTTAATTTTCCTCGGAGCGAAAGTATTGAAGTCCTCATTCCTCCCTTTGAAGTTTCTCTAATAATCATTTCCTTGGGATAAAACTGGTTGACCTTTATACAGGGATGAGATTTTTCCGCTTTTTAGCGGACCTCTGCTTTTATCGCTTTTGTTCAAATTTCAGCCTTTTTATCAAAAACTCCGATTCTCTAAAAGTTTAGTTTTTTTTTTTATTATAAATATCCCGCTTTTTTTAAAAAAAATTCAGTCCTTGAAATAAAATGATTATATTTATTTACGGTTTTCAAAGATAAACAAAAATTAAAACTACATCCTCGCTGCTAACCCTTGCGCATTTTTACTTATTTTAGCTATTTACCCCGCTTTTACGCACAGAAAATAAGATTTTCCGTATTTTTATCCTTCCGGCAGATAGTTCGTATTTTCGTAATTCAGACGTTGCTGCTTCCTGGCGTGAGCAAATGAGGGGGGGGAATAGAGGTGGATTTGCAGTGAAAATATTTGCTGAATCTTGTAAATTTTTATTTATTATGTCTAAACAATACAAACAAGCCTTTTAGAATCCCAAATCCAGACTCTGCAAATATCTCGAGTCATATTCACGCAATTTTAATATTAATCGTCGATTTTCCTATTTACCTGATTTAAAAATTGCGCATTTTGATTCTTATTTACGCTATTTAAATATCGTACATTATGATTCTTATTTACGAGATTTAGAAATCCGATATTGCGTTTTGAATTTATGCATTTTTAAATGCATATATACAAAATTCGTATTTATGCAAATCAAAATCAATGCATCAAAATTTATGCAATTTCGTATTTACCTGATTTAAAAGTTGAACGTTGCGATTCTTATTCAGGCAATTTAAATATCGTACATTGTGATTCTTCTCGAGATTTAAAACTCCAATATCGCTATTTGTATTTATGCGCTTTTAAAACCTTATGTAGCGATTCGTATTGAGCTTAAAATCCAATGTCGTGATTCGTTTTTGCGGTTGTAATATCAAACAGCGGTTTAATTTATATGTGCTTTAAAAATTATGCATCATGATTCATATTTACGTGATCTAAAAATTACGCATCATGATTTGTATTTTCACATTATTTAAATTCGAAATAGAGTTACATATTAACGTGATTTAAAAACTCATATCGGGATTCATATTCTCTCAATTTGAAATCATGCATGTGATTTATATGCATACAATTATAAAATTAATCATCGTGGTTTATAATCATATAGTTTACAAGTTTAAAAATCACTCTTTTTTTTGTCAAATTTGTGTATATATATATAATTATTCATTCAGTCTTGGATTTCCTCTTTTTTACTTTCTGACTAATCTCATCCCTGATATTAGATGCTAGTTATAATGATAATTTAGGTTTGAAGTTTTTTTTTTTTTAATTATGATATAAAGTAAAGCAACTTAATTAGAAATGAAAGCATCCTGAAATATGACAATAATCCTCTTAAAATTTAGTTTTACTTTTCAAAGAATGTGCCTGATACATAAGTCTGTTTTAGTGACATAAAATTATTTCTTATTATTCTTTGAAAATTGTTTTGCTAATGCCACCCCTGAGTATAAAATGCATCCTGTTAAGTTGATATATTGTATTATTTAATAATTTATTTTACTATCATCTAGTTATATAATTGTGTACTCATTATAAATATTATGCTATTTTTAATATTAAATTGCAGAAGATAGTTATCTTGGAATGTTCGTAGAGATAGAAGAACCTGTCTTTGTTAAATGCAATAACTGTAGAAGAACATTTATTCAGACTGCCTTTACAGATCATAAAGGTATTTATTTTAATTAACATGCGTATAATATATTACTATGTTGTTCTTTCAACACATAAAATTTCTGTATAATTTTTTTCGATTCCCACTATTAAATATGATCAAAAAATTGGGAAAATGACATCAGAAAATTTTATGATTACATTGCATTTTTTTTTTTTTACAACACGAAAAAATTTCTTATGTTTCGCTTTTGTCTTGCATTTACCGAAAAAAAATCATACACTGTGTTTCAGACTGCTCAAATCTTTTGCAGTTTTGAAAAAAGTAGCTGATTTAAGATGAAATCTAGAAACTAGAGCTCTTCATAAAGTAATTATTCTAAAGCTCTATTCGAAATCTGCAGATTTTAATAGTATTATACCACAAAAAAAGAACTCTAAATTTCAAAACTATACTTGAAGCTGTTGAAAATTGAATTGACAAGACACATGGACAATAAAATCGTCGCAAATCGAGGGCATCTAAAAGTTATTATTCAACTGTGGTGTTCAAAATTTTCTACAAAACAATGTAGCATTTAAAAATCTAGATTTTAAAAACCGTGTGAAAATCTGTTTCAATAATGACTAACCAAAATGTTGTCAAAAATACCACATGAGATTATAGTTGAATCATTAATAATCTAGTGTGTAACAAAGTGATCCTTCTAATGTGTGACTTGAAATTTCCTATACAATGCAATGTAGTCTTAAAAAAAGACTGGAAATTCTGTTTCAATAATTGACAAAAAATACGATGGATAAAACCACATCAATTTACAAGTGAATTCTAAGTAATTTGAGCGCGTAATAAAGTGATTCTTCAAATTCTTGAAACGAAGTTTGCCAAACTGAACAATATTGTACTAAAACATTGAGATTTTAAAATCCATATTAATAATTAACGAAATATTATTAATAATTAATGAAATTATTAATTATTATTAATAATTAATGAAAAAGCATTTGACTAAACACGGATTCACTCACCTTAATCAAGTTGATCTATAAGCTGTCACTCAAATGTGTGGTTCAGAATTCGCAGTACGTATTAAAATATTAAGATTTTAAAAAAAAGTGTGGTAATCTGTAATAACAGTTACAAAAATAGTAATTGGCAAACAGTGTGGATTTTTCATTAATTGATTGGGGCAAAATGAGAAGTAATTACTCAAATGCATGACTCAAAATTCACGATACACAATGAAGTCACATTTAATTGTTTAGATTTTTAAAAATTATGGAAAATATGTAGCTTTAACTACCAAAAATGCTATTGTCACTTTAAAAAAAATGGATAGAATCTACATTCAATGGTGTAAATAATGCCCCTGCAATGCTAGGGAGCGTCGGAGGTTTGAGGGCGCACAATTTATAAATAATACACTATGATAGGGGTTCATAATTTTGCGGCCGGTGGCTGCAAGATTAATTGGATAAGATTAATTAAATTAGAAATATTCATTATGCTTACCACAAAAATCAATTATTGAAAATTTTCTAACAGTCTGTTATGTGTTTATAAATATATATCATATTTTTATCATTCAGTCAGATTCACTGAGATACTTGACTCTTTGAATACTAAATGTGCATTATTAAATTGGATTTTTCTGGTGTTCCAACATACATTTCTGGACCAAAACTTTGAAAATGACGCACTGTAGGCTTGTGTCCAGTGTATAGCTCAATGGGAGTTTTTGTTTCGCCTGCATTACACAGTTTATTCGAGTTGTAAAAAGAAACTCAAAACTGCACCTGGCCAAAAACTTTTATCTACACCACTTTTTGCCAAAATAATATGTGGTCCATTCAGCACTGTTCGATTTAACCTTTCGGCTGACCCATTCTGTTGAGGTGTATAGACGTTTGTCTTTTGATGTTTTTTCCAACACAGCTGTTCAAAAAAATGATTTATGAATTCACCACCGTTTTCAGTTCCAATTGACTTAACTTTTCGGTATATCTGTCTTTCTGCCCGATTTACATGCCTTGCAAAGATATCATAAACATCCGATTTGTGACTTATGAAAAATACAAACATCAGTTTTGAAAAATCGTCTAATACCGATAAATAATATCTTTTCCTATTTCTACCTGTTACCTGAGCATGATCCCAATCATCCAAAAATAAAAAATCTGACAGTGCCCTAGTTTTACTATATTCACAAATTTTAAGCAGCACTCTTATACTTGTTTAACTTAAATGATTCACATTCAAAATCAGAAAATTTCTGCATTCATGGTAATCCACCTACTGCACTTAACTAATTTTTAGTATTCATGTAACCAAATTTTTCATGCCAATTCTCATGTTCATTATATGCTTTATCATTGACACTGTGAATTGATTGAATTCAATGAAACTATCTAGTAGGTATCTTTACTTTAATTCAAGTGTTTTATTTTTTTAAAACCTCCATATATTTAAGGCAATATTATTAAACAAGTGAAATTTAAACATTGGTTTTTTAAACTGTTAGCTGTTTTTGAAATTTGTTTCTAATTTTTTGTAACTTGAAAAAGAACTTAATTGTTTTAATATTTAACATTCATAAAATCTCTTATAATTCACTAAATATAAATGTCCTACAGCTTAGAGTATACTGAACTAAACCCCAAGTAAATTTGAAAACTTATTTCGAGCAATAGCTTTATTCTAAATCATTCTAGACAACATACAATTTCTTTCATTTGCATTTATGTTGCTCAATAAAATATTTATTTATTTATTTTTAAAATTCATTTAAGGGAATTTAGAGTTAATTTGTTTTAAAAGAAACTTTTGTATTATGTGATATGATAAAAAAAAACATCACTTTTCCCCCCATCTTTATATTTTATTTCAAGAAATCTGTTTTTTGATGAGAAGGAAATATTTTATTTTTGAAAAGGATCAGTTTGGTGTTTATCAGTTTTGAATGAACTTAAACATTTAAAAGAATTTGATTTTATACAAATATATTAAGTTGACTGATGAAAAGAAAAAAATAAATAAAGTGACAAAATTTTTTTTTATTATTTTTTAAAAAAATTGCATCTGAAACACTAATATTTATATTAAAATTATCATAATTGCCGTCAACGTGTCTAGGTACTTGGGCATGTGGCCCTTTGTTCAAGAAAGGATTGTGCACTCCTACTATATGAATTAGAATAAAAACCTTTTTTTTCTTTTATATGGTATTATTTTAATTCACTTTTCAAATAATAGCCCTTAATTTAACTTTTAATATATAATTGTAAAAAAGTGAATAATTTTCTTGTATTATGAAGATGAATTTAATTCAAATGTGTTAAAAAATGCATACAATGTTCCACTTAAGTACTTTTCTGAGATCAACTTTTCAATCGCAATTATTAATTCTTTTTTAATTAATTTCAAAATAATTTAAATTAAAATATATAAATTAAAATAAGATGAATGATTATTAACACCCGAATCCGAATGTATCTTAATAGTGTTTTTGTTTTATATTAAAATTCAAAGAAATTGTAGGGGGTGCAAATAAGTGCATTTTATCTGAAAATTAACTTAGCTCAATGCCATGCATTATGTTGAGTATTACCAGTGTGTTTAAGTAAGATTTCAGAAATTAAAAAAAAAAAATAATAGTAAAGTGTTAAATAAACTTTATTTCAAAGCAGTTAAATTTTATAGTAAATTAATTTTTGTTTCATGCATTGTTGATTCTCAAAGCGGTGTATGACACGAAAATCATAAAACTCATAATCATTTTCCAACTTTATTTGAAATAGTGTTCGTATGCCTGCAAAGTTTTTCACGTCTTTTAGTTTATTTTTTCTCTCAAGTATATTCAATATGAGCACTTGAGCATTAAGACCTACATTTTACTATTTCTGCATTTATATCTGAGCATTAATATATCTGATATAGAGTAGATCAGTGTTTCCCAAACTTATGACTTTTGTGTACCTTTTCTAAATTTTTCGTAACGCTGTGTACCACTAATAAAAAAATGAGTGTATTTTTTACTATAAAAAAAATTGCACAGAAGTTAAAAATCACAACTGGCTGTTGACACCACTAATTATTAACTGCTAACTCCGCAAAAAAATAGCAAATAGAAAAATACGTAATCCTAAATTTTCATGGCTAGCTTTGTTTTTAAATAAGTTTGTTTGAAATTTTCGTTTATTGCAAGATATTTCGCATAAGAACGCGTACCCTCGCTAAACTGTAAACTGTAACAGCGTACCACACTTTGGGAAACACTGGAGTAGATGAATTAAACCCATTCATGGACTCAAAGGGGAATCTTTGTGTTTAGAAATTTTTTTTTTAAAGCAAAATAATAAAAAAATTTATTTTTACACTTAACTCCAATAATTCAAAATTATGTTGTGAAAAAAGGCATGAACTGTGCTGATAATAAACTGTTTGCTTGCAGATTATTATTATTATTTTTTTTACTTAGTATTTTATTATTCATTCATTTATTTTTTTGGATTAATAATGTGCATTTTGTGCCAGAAACACTATTATAATTTCTCTCCTTTTTTTCTTTTATTAAAAAAGATTTTTTACAAAACAAATCAACAGCTAAATATTTCTTAACATCTATAGTTTTTATTTAATTTTATTAAATTTTCTCACTTTTTATCTAATTTACAACAATTTATTCCACAATTGTTTTTAATTTTGATTATTTTCTTCACAGTACGCTGCCAACTTACCCAGGCACAGGCTCCTACAGGTAAGAATAATTTTTTTTTGCATAACTTTGCTTTTGTATGTATGGACTGCTCTATAATTAAATGTATGTAGGCATACAATGAATGATAAAACATACAAATGATTCAAGGCTTCAATAAAAGAATTTTAAATTACTATTACACTGAGTTCATAGGCATCATGATATTCCTGACAAAAAATATTTTATCTTTTTTTTACATTTATTTTGTTCTAATCATCTTGATTTGTGTGTGTGTTCTATTTATAAATATAAAAGTGAATTTGGAAAAACTCAACTAGAAGAATGGATAGTTTTAAATTTTCCTTTTTATTAATAATGTGTGCAAAATTTAGGGATTGGCTGGTGGGAGTCACTTTTCTCAATTAATATCACTATCGTAAAAAGTAGTAAATTTTGTTCTCTATTTTTAAAGCTTAGTCACTTATCTTACTTTTTTTATATTTCCGTTTCATAATTTTTTCCCCTTTTCAGTTAAAAGAAGGATTTTACATCCCCCCTTCATTGACCCCGCAATATTACGGTTCACCTGCGCTAGTAAAGAACAACTCATCTAAATGGGTGGGGCATAAAAAGGGATTGAATATGTAATAAAGATTCATTTTTGATATTTTTAATTATCTTCTAATAGTCTTTTTTTTTTTTTTTTTTTTTTTTGTTATTTCTGACCTATTAAAAGCAACCTTTTTTTATTGTTGGAAATTCAATCCTAAATTCTAAAATGCAAAATTTTTTTGACAGTTAGCAGTTTTTTGCTTGGCCTATTGGTGGTAAAATATGTCATGTCCTGTGTTGTCCAGTTTTCCTGGCAAGACAACCAAGTTTTAACGTAAAATACACTGTGATAACATTTATTCACTCTATTGCTTTAAAGTATATCTGCGATAAATATCTACTTAAAATAATTTTCCAGCCTTACATTAAAACAATTTTACGATCAGCCTTGGGCATCAAAGCGTAAAAATCAAATTTATCACAAAACTGAAATAATTTATAACAGATTACATGCAACGGTAACACTAATGAAAACGAAATTACAGAAAGTACAAAATGATTTTGATTTCAATTCAAGACGGAAAATCTCATTACTAAAATTTTGAAAAAGGTGAGACTAGTAGTGCCATCTCTTTATAGGGTATCTGTGCACCTAGAAAGTCATTGAAAATCATGAAAAGTCATTGATTTCGACATTGGTCAAAATTTGTCTCAAAAAGTTATGATTAAACTATTTGAAAATCCTGTATCCCGATTGGTTTTTGCATGATTTAAAAATCACATGTTGCTTTCCATATTCGTGTGATTAAAAAATCACACATCGCAATTTGTATTTACATGAATTAAAAATTGCACATAGTGATCTGCATTTGTGTGATTTAAAAATCATACATTGTGATCCACATTTGTGCGATTTAAAAATTTCACATTGTGATCCACATTTGTGCGATTTAAAAATCCGTAATTATAACACTTTCAAAAGCTTCAGTTATAAGACTTTATTAAAAATGTTAAAACACAATTTATACCTCATACAATTATAGGAGATAGTTTTTTAAATCTCCCTTCTAAAAAAACACACTACTTGGTTACATTTTAAAACACATGGCCCCCTCTCAATCACCCGTTGCCACCCTCAGCAACAAGTGAAGGAAAAATATCACTATGGTGATTTTGGTTGGTTGGCGCGGGGCCGGAGGCCATAGCGACCAACCCGTTTGTGATACTCTCCCCCTCTGATTCCGAGGTTACGTCCCGGGGAGGAATCAGAATTGATCTTTGGTCTGCCTCTCCTTCGGAGAGGTAAAATAGGTTCTGTTGCTTGTGTATCAGAGTTGCATTGTCTCAATGCTGAGGTGTGGTAGGTCCCAACAGGAACACGTGGCTTATCTGGGTGGGCAAGTTCATAGGAGGTAGGCGACTTCTTTCGAAGTATGAGATACGGCCCATCTCTTTTAGGTACAAATTTGGCAGTAATTCCTTTCTTAGCATTACTGAGTGGATGTAGAGTCACCCACACTTTCGAACCTACAGCATAAGTGGGGTTTTGCTGGCGTTTTGAGTCGAAATATGTTTTATGCCGATCTTGGGATTTTTCTACATTATCTCCAACAGTCAAGAGGATAGAAGAAAACTTTCTGAGATACGGGGTTATCTCAGGGACAAAGTTATCGTTTTGGATAACCGTTCGAATATCATGCTTTACCTCTTGAACTGTCCTGAGCTCTCGTCCAAACTGAAGGTATGCAGCAGTATACCCGGTCATTTCGCACTTTGATGTGTTCATAGCGAATCGGATGACTGGTAGGTGGTCAACCTAATTTCTATGCTCTTGGCCAACAAGAATAGCCAAGCGAGGTTTCAGGTCCCTGTTCTTTCTTTCCACAGGATTTGCTTGGGGATGGTATACCGGCACCAAACATTGCTTAATATCAAGCAGAAAACAAAGCTGTTGCATTACACTGCTCACAAATTGTGAGCCGTTATCGCTGATAACTCTTCTAGGCAATCCATATCTCAAGATCACCTCCTCCAACAGAGTGATTGCACACTCCTTAGCTGTGGCTTGGGCTAAAGCAAATAGCTCAACCCATCTAGTTGAACAGTCCTCAACGATGAAGATCCATTTCTTTTTATCTTTACCTTCGGGCAATGGACCAAATAGGTCTATGGATAGGCTTTCAAATCTTTGATTATGTACAGGAGTCTGAAGAAGACCAGCTGGCTTTTGAGTGGAAGCTTTATAGCGGTTGCATTCGACACAGTTTTTAATATATTCGGTGATAAATCTTCTCATACCAGTCCAAAAGAATCTTTTGGAGATTCGATCCACGGTACCTTCTATACCGTAATGGCCAGCAGTTGGCGCATCATGAAATTCTTTAAGGATTTGACCTCTTTCTTGCATAGGGACTACCAGTTGAGCTTCGTCCGAGTCACTATCATGGGAATATCTATAGAGAATTCCCCTATTCATGATATATCCTCGTTCAGTCCATCGATTAAGGTCTACTTCTTCTGAGCGATCTTCAAATGCTTCTATAATCTTTCGTAAATCATTATCTTTCAGCTGTTCAGTGCATATATCACTTGGTGATCGAGTTGGAAGATCAATTGTAACTGAACAGAGACAACAAGGATTTCTTTCTTCATGAACATAAGGAGGGCGAGACAGCATGTCCGCAATGACATTGTTTCTTCCTGGGATGTACTGTATATTCAGGTTGTAAGATTGTAGTTGCAAGGCCCATCGGGCCAACCTTCCTGATGGAGATTTAATACTTAACAACCACTTCAAGGATTGATGGTCAGAGGATATTGTCACCTGGGCACCATCAATGTACCCTCTAAATTTATTCAAAGCCCAAATAACAGCTAGAGCTTCCCTCTCTGTAGTCGAGTAGTTTTGCTCTGCAGATGTTAAAAGACGACTAGCATATTCTATTGGGTGTTCATTTTCCCCCTGTAAGACAACAGCACCCAATCCATAACCACTGGCGTCAGTTCTTATTGTGTAAGGTTGGTCGGGATCAGCTTGTTTCAGAATGGGAGAAGAAACCATCTTCTCTTTCAGGGCAGCAAAAGCTTTTTGTTCCTGCTCAGTCCACTTCCAAGCAGCATTCTTTTTTGTATTTTCACATAATGGTTTCGACAGGGTAGAAAAGCCTTCTATAAACCTACGATACCATGAACAAGTTTGCAGGAAGGATTTAACCTGCTTTATATCTTTAGAGACAGGAAGCTTGGTTATAGCTTCTACTTTTTCTGGATCTACTTCAAGTCCTCGGGTAGTTATGTAGTGACCTAAGTATTTTACCTTAGAGCAAGCAAAATTGCACTTTAGGCGGTTAGCTTTCAATTGAAATTGGGCTAGTCTTTTGAACACAAGAGTTAGATCGTTTAGATGATCTTCAAAAGTAGGTGACATGATGATTATGTCATCTAAATAAATGAGAATTTTTACTGAGGGGAGTCCATTTTTAAAACGGTCCATTAGTCTCTGAAACGTCGCCGGGGCATTTTTTAACCCAAATGCCATCCTTTTGAATCTGTAAGCACCCAAAGGAGTTACAAACGCTGTTTTGTCTTTATCATCATCATGAATTTTCACCTGATGATAACCGGACTGGAGATCTATAGTGGAAATATAGCCTATGTTTTTAGCATCATGCAAGAGATCATCTAATCTTGGCAAAGGATAGGAGTCTGTGACAGTCACAGCATTAAGCTTTCTATAGTCGACACAGAGTCTGTGTTTACCATTTGGTTTGGGAACCAACACAACGGGAGCTGCATAGGGAGATTCACTCTCTTCTATAATTTCTTTTTTTAACAAATCATCCAATTCTTGTTTAAGAATTTCTTTCTTGGCTGGTGACAGTCTGTATGGCGAAACTGATATTGGTGCATGATTTCCAGTATTAATTCGATGCTCGGCAAAGGGAGTAGGGTCTCCCCCTGGTTTAAAGGTATCTTCAAATTCACTGAGAAGTATGGAAATCCTTCGTCTTTGCTCTAGGGTCAGAGGCTCTCCTTCATTTTCTCGTAGGCTACATTCATTTGCCACAATGTTGCTCATGAATAAACCAGGTTTATGTCGTTATTATTTGGATCAAATCGGGGCATTAAGGACAACAAATCAATCACAGGTTTTCTTCGGAAACCATCAGTATTGGTGGAGGGTCCACACTGTCTTGCCTCTATCTCGAGTCTAATCTTTTCCAGTTCCAATTTCATTTGCTCTGTCTTGATTCTTTCGTTGCTCTCGATGCTGGCCTTTTCTAACTCAGCAGCTCTCTTCTTCTCCTCCGCAACATCCTGTCTTTGGGAAATGATCGTGTTTAGCATTTCTTTTACAAACTCCTCTTCATAGTTATCACTAGAGGTAATAACTTTCTTCAAATCAATAATTTTTAAATCAGGGGTGACATCTTCACCCAACTCACTTGCAAGGAGAATTAAATCCTCCTTACGAGCTTTTCCAAAGAACGTCATCTTTCAATAAACAAAAGAAGACGTTTTTATTTTTAGAGCACAGATGATAAATGTGAATACAGGGGCAATTCTTGCACAAGGGCACA
Source organism: Parasteatoda tepidariorum (assembly GCF_982258835.1). NCBI lineage: Eukaryota > Metazoa > Arthropoda > Arachnida > Araneae > Theridiidae > Parasteatoda > Parasteatoda tepidariorum. Next base: position 46,101,078 of record NC_141756.1, read on the forward strand.
CTTTGTATGTAAACACTGGGACGATTCTTGCACAAGGGCACACTTTAGATTAGTAACACTTAATGTAAACACTGGGGCGATTCTTGCACAAGGGCATACTTTAGATTAGTAACACTTAATGTAAACACTGGGGCGATTTTTGCACAAGGACACACCTTAGAGAATTAAAATAATACTGTAATTGTTATGGTAAAATGATATTAGAGAGAGAACATGTATAGCATACTTGTATAGCATACTTGACAAACTTTTACAATACAAAATTTAATCAGAATTATTTTAGTAAATATAATACATTAATCACATAAATGAAATACATGAGCACTTTTTAAATTATTAACCAGTTATAAAACATTTCTAATAAACATATATAGGTAATGCAAGTAACCAAAATTATTTTAAAATATATTACTTAAAACACTTAAATAACATGACAATTACTGATTAAGTATTTTTATAAATTGAGAGCAATAAAACAAATCAAAATATTTATGTTAAATCATTGAAAGAGCTGTAAAAGTTATTATTTGAAACCACCGAAGAAACATTTTTCTCTCTCCAAAGGCGAAAGAAAAAAAAATCATAGTTATTCAATGTCAACAACATGAACCAAACAAAAAACACACACGCACAGCGGCAGCGAGCGGAAGAAGAAACAAAATAAAAAGAAGAGACCGTTGAAGAACGATCTTTCGGGTGACGCTATAATTATAATTTGTATTTCTGTGATTTTTAAAAATCACACCATGATTTGTATTTATGCTATTTAAAAATCACATCGCGATTTGTATCCTTGTGATTTAAAAACTCCAGAGTGCGATCAATATTCATGTGATTTAAAAGTCACACATAACAATTTTTTTTTCATAATTAAAAAATCATCTTCCTAATCCTCATTCCTGCGATTTAAAAATCCCTCATCATGATCTACATTTGTGTGATTTAAAAAATTGCACATCATAATGTATATTTGCAATTTAAAAATCACACATCATGATTTGTTTGAATACCACAGTGCAATTTGTTTTCGTGCGATTTCAGAATTCCCACGATAACATCCATCTTGGTGCAATTTAAAAATTACTACTCTCGAACCTCATTCCTCTCATCTAAAAAAATTACACATATTCCATTTTAGTGCGATTTAAAAAATCACACATCAAGATTTTTATTCACTTAAATTAAAAATCTCACACCATGATCCGCATATGTGTGATTTAAAGATGTGAATGCTAAATCACATTTTAGCATGTCATAAAAAATATTTATCACCAATAATTATGAAATAGTAATTTATTTAATCCTTTTAAATAAAATAACTCTCACATCAATGAATTCCGACATTACATTTCGGAATCGTTATTAGTCTATGCACAGAGAGTCACACGTGAAAAAAAATTACAATCATATTTATAGTCACTACTGAGAAACTAATTTTTTTTTAACCAATCAGGAGTACTCCAATTTTGTAAGAAATTAAAATTTATAAGAAATTTGTTTATCCTTTCACAAAAGAATCACCAATTTGATCGTATTTCATAAAATTTAAAGAACCTCATATTGATATTTTTAATCAAAATACTTAAAAAATAACACATCATGATTTAGATTTGCATGATTTAAATATCAGATATCACGATTCGTATTTCTGCTAATAAAAAAAATCGTAAATCAAGATGCAATTTATTATATAAACAATTTATTATCAGTATGTCAACGTGAATAAATTTTTGCTAGAACTATTTTTGACAATGTTGATTTTGGCTTAAAAATTTTTCACCTTAATACTTTTTTATGTTTAAAATTTGAAATGTATTTTTAAAATTTAATTTGTATTTTATTTTGATTTCATTTGATATAATTAAAGTAAGGCTTAAAATATTTTTATTTAACATTAATTTCATATTTATTCTCTATTTGATGTAAGCATCTCTTTCTCACCACACACATATATATATATATATATATATATATATATATATATATATATATATATATATATATATATATATATATATATATATATATATATATATATATATAATGTGTGTGTATGTATGTATGTATGTATTTAGAATTTCATATTTAGCAATTTTTTACGATATAAATATAATGTTTAAAAAGAAAGCACAAAAAATAAAGAATAGATGGGTGGAAGTTTTTGTGTTTAATTATAAAAGTGTTCTTGTATGTAATACATTATAACTTAATAAACATTTAATTCATATATTTTTATATTTATATGCAGTTATATTAAAATTATATTTTTTATATTAAAGCAAAAAAATATAATCAAAATTATTTAAATCTAATAAATATTAAAAATTTTAGTAAAACCTAATTTTAAAAATGATTTCATTTTGAAGTTAATATTATTTTTGCTTTATGTTTGAAATTTTTTTGTTTGTTTTATATATAATTTTATTTGATAGTACAGTCCGCAAAAAAAAAAAGATATCACCCTGAATAACTTTGGTTCTAATGATCCGATTTTCACGAACTAAGTGTCAATTTTAATGGTTCCTGGGGGTGACCTCAAATATGCTAATTAATTAGTGCTAACTATTAATTAAGTTACGAAATCAGACACAAAAACGTACTTTCTCTGAATAAACATTTTTTTTTTTACATATTTAGAATCTAGACACTTGAATTAGGGGGGGTAGACAAAATTTTAAAACAATTGGGTCGTAAATTGGGTGGCAATAAAGGTTTATATATTTGGCTATAGTCCAGAAAACCGCCAAAAAAAAGTCGCCTGCGCAAATAAATATTTTAAGATAACCCATTGACTGATTCAAAAGAGAAACGCTTAATTTTACTAGGTTGCTAGGCAACCAATTTCTGACTGTAAAAAAATTGAAATAATGTTTTGTGATTGCTCTGAGAGGTTTAATTAATAGTTAATAGAAAACATCTTGAAGTTTCTAGGCAATAGACAATTTTTAAGTTCATTCATGTCCAAAAAGCAACAAACAAAAAAAATTATTTTATTCTCCTTTGAAAAGAAAATTTGAATCGATTTATAAGTTTTTAGAATTTAAATACATGAACTTTTTATCTGATATTATTTAGATTATGCTATTTTTGCTATGTTTATTCGAGGATTTCATACTAAAATCAAATTAACATAACTTATACAAAATTTTAGCTATATACAAAATTAGCTATATACAAAATTTTAGGGATAATGATTTTTACAGCTTTAATCGAGTCTTCTAGGCATGAAAGTTTGAAGGAAAAAAAAGTGCTTGAAAAATAAAATGTAGATTGTATAATAATTCTAATGCACATTCACAAGGTTTTCTATAATTTACGATATTTCTTTTTTCTATAACTCAATGAATTGCTGAATGTTTAGTGACATTTTAAAAACATTGAAATATTTTATGTTTAAGAATAAGATATTGAAATAATATGTTGCATATTGTATGATTCATTGTTTAAAAAATTGCTTCATTTTGCTAGATATTTACGTTACATGGTTTTCTTTGGATAAAGATGATTAGCAAATAGCATCCACATGTTTCGATACATTCTGAAACTTACGTTCGCAAATTCACCATAAAATGTCGCACAGCATATTCTTCAATTACGATAAGCTACATTTACCACCAAATACTGCTACTATGATTATTTTTGTTTTCTTCTATATATATATATATATATATATATATATATATATATCTGATATGATACTCTCTTTTTAAACAGAGCTCGTAAGGCCCTTAAGATACTGAAATAGGGGCACGAAAACTTAAAGATTTTTTTTTTCCTAATGCCCGCCTGTGTTAACATCCGTCAATTCAGGCATCTACAGGGCGACAAATATCTGTGTGGCCTAAGGATTCCTAACGAGCATCAAACATTCTCAAAATTAAGTGTTCATTCACTGGAAAATTTAGTGTTTATTCAATTTAAGAACTGTTCCTTCACTTGGTTATCTTACTACTTATTATTTAAACCACCAAAAGCTTAAAACAATATTATGTAAGTTATCTAAAATTTTTTTACATAATTTGCATTTATTAACAAATATGTCGATATGCATTTAATAACAAATACGTCATTTAGCTAAAATTACAAATTTTGAAATTTTTATGATTTTTTTTTTAAAGACAAGCTAAGCTTAAGTATTCCATCACTGGTTAGTTTACCCTATAAGATTTTGAGAAATTTGCGATGTTGTGAGAGATGCTTAAAAATGTTGACTACGTATTTTTATTAACATTTATAAAATATATATTCAAGAAATTGATGAATATTTTATTCCAAATTTATTCATTCGTATGTATATTATTGAAATTTTATCAGTTATTGAGAAGAAAAAAACTAAAAAATAAAAAATAATCACATTAAAGAAGCACAATCTGTTGTATAATCATATTCTATCATGCTTTTATAAAACTCCACATTCTCTGAATAAAATATATTTTATTCAATAAAATGTTTTATTCAAATTTCTTTACTAAATTGCAAATAGAATTTTAGACGACTAAAAAAGAAACATTGTATTTTATAGCTTAAAAAAATAAAAATGAAAAGATAAGCAAACGATTATTAGCGAAAAAAATATGAATGAAATTTTATGCTAAGCGCGCGAAGTCAAGTTCCTCGCAAGTTTATCACATTTTAATATTAATCGCCCCATTTAATCATTTCTTCATTGTCGCCAAATTATTTTTTTAAAAATAAGTAATTTTAATTTTTTTCAGCTTCTAATAATAAAAACAGTTGAAACTTTAGATTTTTCAATTGAAAAATATGTAGATTAATATGGTATAAAAAAATTCATACCTTGTAATTCAAAAATGTTTCATCCTTAATTTAATTAAATAATAAAAAATAATTAACAATTATTAAAAATTATTTTTTTCGTGAAATTATCTTTGGGTAAATGAGTTTTATGACTGGGTGAAATTTTCTTCGAATTGCTTTATTAGTTTTTAAAATATGACAAAAAACGTAAAAAGTGAAATTAACATTAAGGGGTACGAAGTTTGGATCGCTCTCCTGACCAAACTATGGGGACCATATTTCCCAGATTGCGGCTACCCCCTATATTTTGAAGGTTAAGAATCCAAATATGTAAGAAAAAACATATGTTTATTCAGAGAAAGTACGTTTTTGTGTCTGATTTCGTAACTTAATTAATAGTTAGCACTAATTAATTAGCATATTTGAGGTCACCCCCAAGAACCATTAGGATTAACACTTAGTTCGTGAAAATCCGATCATTAGAACGAAAGTTATTCAGGGTGATATCTTTTTTTTTTTTTTTTTGCGGACTGTACATGGAATGATGTTAATACTTTTGTTTCTTTGAAATTAAATCAACATAATCCCTAGTCTAGGGATTCTAGTATTCATTTTTTGAATTTTATCAGATAAAAAATTTTTGCCTTTGTAAATGTTATTAACAGGAATTATTAAATATTTTGAAATCAATGTTCTAATTTGTATTTTTGTTACTGTTAAAAGCTGGTTTTTTTTTTTTTTTTTTTTTTTTCAGTTTGTTCAATTTTAATAATCCAGTTCTTTTTTATTGTTGTTTAAATTGGCTTAATACAATATTATTACATCATCAGATTTCAATAACGATTGTTTGTTAATGATTAATTTGAAAATCACTTTCTGTCATATTTAATTCCATTGTAATTTCTAAGTGTTTTTTTTTAACTCCCCTCCCCCCAACAATTACAATGGATGTGCGAGGAAATGTTTAAAAACTACATGTAAGACGAACTACATTCGCATGTTTAAATTGAATACAGTTTGAAAGCACCATAATGTTTCGATTCGTTTAACTTTCGATTAGCAGAAATTTCATTGTAATTTCACCTATTTTTATTTTTTTAATTTATTAAATTATTTTTTTGAAAGGCAAAGAATGGGATTTAGGGCAAAGATGCTCCGTTTTATAAAAACGTGGATTTTTTTTTTTTTTTTTTTTTTTTTTTTATAATCTAGGGTTTGAATCCATTTCTTGATCAAGTTCGTTCTGATGCTTTGGGTGCATTTTTTTTCATTTGACAAAATGATTCAACTATTAAATGAATTGTTATTTAGCCATTTTTGTTTGAGAAATTTCTAATTTTGTAGTTCAATGAAAATATGATCAATTTTGTAACGAGCACAGTTTGGACAAAATACAGTAAAATAGCTCTATATTTAAATGTAAATAAATTGTTAAATTTCAAATCAGAAATAAATTTAAAAATATTATGTAGGATTGCCTGGAATTATTATTATTGTTATTTTTGCTTAATAAAACTATAGTCCATTTGGTACCCTGTGTGCAAAAACTACTAATATTGACACATCAAAATATTTTTTATTCAATAAAAACAATATATTCTTCAAGCTTAACATATTTTCTTCACATATTTTCTTCACATATTTATCTTAATTTTTAAAAACATAATGTTGCACCAAAACATTGAAATTTAAAAAAATGAAAAAGAAAAAATTAATCTCGTTAAAATAAATCAAATCTAATAAATTTGTCAAGATATATTACAACAATTACATTTTGAATAAAATACTTAATTGGCACTTTCTGGGCGATTAAGTACCCATCTTAAACTTTATGAGGGAGAAAAATATACTGACCCGGAAATTTTAAGATTTCAACCTGGAAAAATCAAAGAAATTTGAAACCTGATTTAAGTGTTCACCCTGATGTACGGAATGAGACCTTTGTGACCCTAGCAGCTCAAGATTACGCAGGCGTGATTTCAGTAAGGTATTCTTGTATTAATACCTATAAACTCGGAGCATTCAGACCTTGAGAAGAACTTTTTTCTTCATACGTTGGCTAAAAATTAATTATTATTGAATTATGAAAGCTCAAAGTTGATTAATGAAAATTGAATAAAAAATTATGTCTCCTCTGTCGACTGAATATTTGGGTTCTCTAAAGTAGGGCAAGTCCCAATAAGACTTTCAGATTGTTCATGTCTTAAACCATTAAGTATTGTAACTTTTTCAATGTTATTAAAATAAAATTATTTTGTCTCTTTTAACCAAAATTAATTTGTTTTCAGATACAGTAACTGAGAATCAGAATGTCAAATCAAATAATAAACCAAAGAGACGACAGCCTCTCAATAAATCTAAGAAAGCGACAGATTTGGCAAAAATAGGTATACTTAAATCTATTATTACCTCCTATTTTATATATATATATATATATATATATATATATATATATATATATATATATATATATATATATATATATATATATATATATATATATATACATTCATAACCTAATTAACTGGAATTATAAATAAATTTACTTTAATAGCAAGCAGTTATAGTTTCCAACATAATAGCTTTCTGTTATATTTGTCTATTAAATTAGTCTGTTTAAAGATTAATAAATTTGTAGTTAAATTTAGTGTTCCTTTTCATGAACTCTTTTTAGCACTAGCTCATCTCTATTAAATATTCTTATATTTTCTTAATGTCAGTCTGACATTTTTACCTAAAAAATCTCATCTGCAATATTTATCAAAGCACATCTACAAACAAACCTATCAATATGCATCTTAGGCAATTGCAATTAAAAAATAGCATACTAATTAAAAAAAATTTTTTGTAAAAATAGTGCTTAAGAAAAAATTTATTTTGATATTTTCAAACATTTGAAAATATAATGTGAAATGTGTGTGAAATATTGCTATGAAGCTTAATTATTTTAATTAAATAGTCAATACTTAATTTTCTAATAATTATAGAAAAAATAACTAAAAAGAAATATATAGAACTTTATTTTAATTCTTTATTAGATTTTAGTTCTTGTTTTTTTTCCTCTCTTTTATAGTTCAGGAAAAGTCATTAGTAAATGGTAATATTGAACAGCATACACTTACAAGACGTACCAGTCCACATATTTTGGAAAATGAAAGTTCGTCGTCAAGTTCAATCCGTTCAATCAATTCTGATAAAGTAGAAAACCTTAACCATAATTCAACTTCTGAATCTGACCCAAGGCAATCTTCAAATAATTGTTCTAAATTAGAATTACAATCTCAATTCAAAGCAAATTGCTCAACTTCATTCTGGGAGAAAAATTGTGTATTAGGTAAATATTACTTACCCTAGAAAATTGTTCTTATACAGAAAACATATTGCTATTCAATTTGGTAAAAAGGAACTCAATTTTTAACACATCTTTCACTTTTAACCAAAATTATATTTGTTTTCAGATACAGTAAATGAGAAACAGGAAGGCAATAGTAAATCAAAGGAACGAGTAGATTCATTAAGTACAGGTATGAGTTTATTCACCTCCTCTATGTGTATTCCTATACCTCTATGTGTATTCCTTGTCACCTCTATGTGTATTTGTTGCTTTTTTTTATTAAACATAAACTGCTTTATTATTAGTTCCAGTGACTAGGGAACTGCCTCCCAATAAATTAATTTTTACTTTTATTCTTTGAACTTCACAGCGTTTTTATTTTAAAATAAACTTCTAAATCAAAGCGCATTTATAAACAAACCTATCAATATGCATCTTAGGCAATTGTAGTTAAAAAATAGCATACTGTTTGTTTTTTGTTTTTTTTTGTTTTTTTTAAATAAAAGTGCTCAAAATTTTTTTTTTTAGATATTTTCAGACATTTGAAAATAAAATACTTAATAGTGTGTGTGTGTGAAATATAGCAATGAAACTTAATCATTTCATTAAGATAGTCAATCAGAAATAAATGCAACATGTATATAAACTTAATTTACTAATAACTATAGAAAAAAATATATAATATTTACAGTAGAAAATAGTTCTTTTACAGAAAACATATTGTCATTCAATTTGGAAAAATTTACTCTATTTTTAGCAGATCTTTCTCTTTTAACCAAAATTTATTTGTTTTCAGATACAGTAAATGAGAAACAGGATGCCAATAGTAAATCAAAGGAACAAGTAGATTCATTAAGAACAGGTATGAGTTTAATCCTTCTCACCTCTATGTATATTTGTTGCTTTTTTTTATTAAACTTAAACTGCTTTATTATTACATACCTGCCAACATTCACTCTTTTCGAGAATAGAATTTCCAAGTGGTAGTAAAACAATTACCGAAAAACTATCTTCCTCAAAAATATATTTATATTTTAATCGGGTTGAAATTCGCTATCGTAAGGACTAATATGCTTTTATATATTTGTTGTAATCATTTATAAGTAGTGGTGGTCAAACTCATTTATAATTATTATTATAATTCAAAACGCTTAGCGGAATAACATGAATTTCGCTACCACTTTAAATATGAAAATAAAATCTTCGGGGAAAATCGGAAGAGTTGGCAGCTATGTTATTAGTTCCAGTGACTGGGGAATTGCCTACCAATAAATAATATTTTACTTTTATTCTTTGAACTTTACAGCTTTTTCATTTCAAAATAAACTTTTAAGTCAAAGCACATTTATAAACAAACCTATCAATATACATCTTAGGCAATTGTAGTTAAAAAATAGCATACTGATTTATTTTTTTTAAGTAAAAGTGCTCAAAAAATCTATTTAGATATTTTCAAACATTTGAAAATAAAATATTTAATAGTATGTGTGTGAAATATAGCAATGAAACTTAATCATTTTATTAAGATAGTCAATCAGAAATAAATGCAACGTGTATATAAACTTAATTTACTAATAACTATAGAAAAAAAATATATAATATTTACAGTAGAAAATAGTTCTTTTACAGAAATATTGTTATTCAATTTGGTAAAAAATAACTCTATTTTTAGCAGATCTTTCTCTTTTAACCAAAATTTGTTTTCAGATACAGTAAATGAGAAACATGATGCCAATAGTAAATCAAAGGAACAAGTAGATTCATTAAGAACAGGTATGAGTTTAATCCTTCTCACCTCTATGTGTATTTGTTGCTTTTTTTATTAAACTTAAACTGCTTTATTAATTCCAGTAGCTGGGGAGCTGCCTCGCAATAAATAATTTTTTACTTTTATTCTTTGAACTTTACAGCTTTTTTATTTCAAAATAAACTTTTAAATCAAAGCACATCTATAAACAAACCTATCAATATGCATCTTAGGCAATTGTGGTTAAAAATAGCATACTTATTTATTTATTTATTTATTTTTTTTGGTGTTCGAAAAATCTATTTTGATATTTTCAAACATTTGAAAATAAAATACTTAATAGTGTGCGTGTGTGAAATATAGCAATGAAACTTAATCATTTTTTTAAGATAGTCAATCTAAAATAAATACAACATGTAAATAAACTTATAGTACTAACAACTGTAGTAAAAAAATAGCTAAATGTAAATATATGAAACTATATTTTCAATTCTTTGTTAGTTTTTTGAAAATTACATTTCTTTAACTTTAAATATTGAAAAATATCAGTTTCTAAAATCAAACAATTTTAATTTGCATTTTAGTTGAATATGTTAAAGAAAAATTTCTGTTCTCTCTTTAATAGTTCTAGAAAAGTCATCGGAAAATCAAATAAATGAGCAGCCTGCATTTACAGGACATAACAGTCCTCATATTTCAGAAAATTGTAGTATGTTGTTATCAAGTTCAATCCTAACAAGAACTGATGAGGTAGAAATTCCTCCTACTCCTGAATCTGACTCTGACGGACGGACGGACTCTGAATCTGACGGAAGGCAATCTTCCGTGTCTAGCTCCAGTAATTGTTCTGAATATGAATTACAATATCAACCCAAAGCAATTAATTCAACTTTGTTCTGGAAGGAAAATTACGTACTAGGTAAATAATATTTACAGTAGAAAACATATTGCTATTCAATTTGGTAAAAAGGAACTCAATTTTTCGCAGATCTTCTCTTTTAAAAAAATTAATTTGTTTTCAGATACAGTAAATGAGAAACCAAGGAAACGAGTAGATTCATTAAGAAGAGGTATGAGTTTCATTCTTGTCACCTCTATGTGTATTTGTCGTTTTTTTTTTTTTTTTTTTTTTTTTTTTCATTTAACTTAAATTACTTTGTTATTAGTTCCAGTTGCTGGGGAACTTCCTCGCAGTAGATCATTTTTTATTTTTATTCTTTAAACTTTGCAGCTTATTTATTTCAAAATAAACTTTTGTATTATGTGATGTGATTAAAAAAAAGCATTACTTTTCTCATTCGTTGTAAAATCTTTTATTATTGTTATGCCTTATTTTTTATTATGACCTTTTTTTTTTAAAGTATGGATTGAGTAATCTTTAGTTTCGAATGAATTTTGATATTTAAAACATTTATTTTATGCAAATTTATAACTAAATTGACAGATGAAAAGTGTTTAGTCTCCAAAACATGACATTTATTTCAAAATTATGTTAGTGCGAACTTTTGACTCTTAATACTTGTTTAATACAAACTATTTAGATTATTAACTGGTTCAAACCTTTTTCTTCTGGACACTGCCAAAAAAACTTTCTAGTCGGACTATAGTATCCCAGTAAAGGTATTTTATTTTTTCTCTTTTTACCTTTTTTTGATAGTTCATTTACTTAACTTTTTGAGGCACACCTGCAAAAGAGTGTTTCTCTTTGTTTTTATAGTTTCATATTTTAGAACATAAAAGTTTTCAAATATGTGACTCTAAGCCTATGAGCCACCTACAATATTACTACAAAGATATTAATAATTGATAAAGTTATGTAACTTTCTCAGCATTTTGACTAATTTAAAATTAGACCATGATAGGGCAGTGTTTTGTCCACTCCTTATACATTTATCTTAAGGTTCTTGGAGGTTTTGATCAGAAATTATCAGCTATAAATGTTTTCTCAGAAGGAATGTATATTTTTATTGTTTTTTGCTGCTAATGCTTTGAAAAGAGAATATAAATTCTGACTTAAATAAATTGTAAGCCTGTTTAGTTGCAGGCTATTAGGTTAAAGTAACTAATATCTTATTGTGTGTATTTTTTTATGAACTACAAGGAGTGATCAAGAGGTACGAAACGACATAAAAACGTAGCAGTTAAATATTTGCATATTCCGCCATGGAAGAACGTAGCGAGACATCTCGGGATGCGATTGGAGTCTCTGACTGAGATCGGAGCATGCGCGGACGAGAGCATATGCTCTTATCAAAAGCGGCGTCCAAATGATGTGACAGTCCGTATGAGGAACTCGAGCACAGAAAAACCATTAACTCCCATGTATACTGAGAGGCACTCCGACGCCTACGCAGGTCCAAAGACGGGGGCTGCTCACGGAGGGTGTGGTTCTGCTCCATGATAACGCTCGTCCACGCGTCTACAGAGTCACGCACATGGAACTGGCCAAGTTCAAGTGGGAGAGGTTGAACCATCCGCCCTACAGTCCGGACATGTCGCCCTGCGATCTCCTTGCGTTTGGTTCACTGAAGAAACACCTGAAAGGGAAGCGCTTAGACTCGGACGACGTATGCAAGGACGCTGTGAAGGACTGGGTATCGTCATGGCCACAGGAATTCTGGTAACAAGGAATCTTGCAGCTTGTTCATCAGAGGTATTGTTGTACTCAGGCCTATGGTGTATATTTCGAATAAAGTCTACATTTGTACCCACCGTGCCGTTTCGTACCTTTTCATTTGATCACCCCTTGTAATTCATCTCTTCAGATTAAAGCATTTTTTAAAAAAAATTTCTTTGCCCAGTTGTAAAAAATTCTGTATCAGTTTGACTTTTAAATAACTTTTTCTTTGACATTGAATTATTTTTTAATTCCATTAGTTCACTCACTTCCCGATGTCTCAGATTACACCCAAATGCTAAGCAGGATTGATGCAGAAGAAGTGTCATCGGAAGAAGGTTAATTATCTTGACTGTTGTTACTGCTCTCAATGTTGTTATTGTTATACTAAACTTGTTTTGTGTGCTCTAGGGTTTGTGTACTCTAGTTTTTGAGGTTTTATATAAAATTCTTAAGCAAATAGTTTAAGCAAATTTAAATTTTTTTAAATAATTTTTTTATGTCTAAATGAATTGTTTCTGAAATTGTCTACTAACTAACATTGTTTCTAAAAAATACTTGAGCTTTAAAAGTTTTTTTCCCTCATTAAAATTGGGCAATATTGTAAAGTTTAAAATTACAAACAATAGATAATGTCTATAAAATTTCTTAAAATTGAGCACTTCTTAGTTACTAAAATTAATTAGTTTCCTTAGTTTTGGTAAAATTTGAATTATGTAATCACTTTTACTGATTGCTATATGAAATTGATAGTTAAACAATACATAAATGTTGCAATATATATCCTTTTTTTCCATTTAAACCAGAGTTGGTAAGGTTTAAGGCAGAATGGTTTAATCCACGGTTTAAACCACCCTGTCCAAAGCTGTTTTAAACTATCCAAAACCCTTTTATTTAAGTTATGTCACAATTTTAAAAAAATATGTGAAAAATAAAAGATTAATTTTTAAACAAGAAACAGAATAAAGACAAGTTTTTATTTTATTATAAAGGTTTATTATTATTTTTAATATTGCATTATTTATTCTTATTTAAGAGGTAAGGTACTTACTTTTGTTGTTCAGTGAATTGTGGAGCTTCAAAAGTTATAAATCTTTCCCTATTATATATCCCTTAATAAGTTAAAGCAAATTGCTTAAAAGTATAAAAAATTTATTAATATATGTAATTATTATGTGTGCAATGGTCACGCCAAATTTTACCTTTTACCAAAGTTCAAGGTTTTGGACACTTTAGTCTATTTAGGATAGTTTAAGACAGTAAAACCCTCGTGTTCTGTCCAAAACCCCAACCCTGATTTAGACAAATGAATGTGTTACAAAGTTATATATTTTTAAAAAAATGTATATAACTCTGCTTCAAAAATTTGCAAGATTCTATTATCAATCTAGAATGTTAATTTATCTTTTCAGTTTTTAGGTTTTGCCATTTTTTATTTAAAAGTTTGTTTCACACAACTTTAAAAATTATATAGAAAATTAAAAGAGAAATTTGTTTTTATTTGTAGTCGTTCTTGATTATTGTAAACATTGCATACTAACATTCTCTGTCTTGTCCAGTGGAAATAAGATAAAAGGTTTTCAAGAACATTTATTTCTTTTAAAAAGTCATTTTTAAACTTTTCCTTTATTGCATTCATTACAAAAAAAGTGATAAAAGATTGACAAATTCTTTTCACTTTCTTGAGGAAAGTCACTTTACTTATCTGTAAGAACGTGTTTAACTTATAATTCTTTCGTATGTTAAACTCATCCTTCTAGGGCAGGTTAAGAGATACTACTAGGGCTGCATGGCCAGACTTTAAATTCTTTTTAAGGCTCTGCCAGGGACCCAAAAATAAAGAAATGTAAAACTGATTTTTTTGAACTTTCAAAATTTATTTAAATGCATTCTTTAGTTTGAATTCAGACTTTTCCCCTTCTTTTAAGATCCTGATGATTTTGTTAAAAAAAAAAACTACACATATAATTTGGTTCTTTCTGTCAGGCTCTTGTAAACATATTAAAATTATGATCTTGTTTTTGTGAAGAAGACTAAATATTAAAACCATATCCTGCAAGAAGTTGTAGTTTTAAAATTGCGAGTTAGAGAATTCATTGACTACATTTTTTTAAATGATGTTGTGAAGAGTTTATTTTTTTAAATAAAAAGTACTCCCTTTACGAAATAACTTAGAATATTTTATGAATGATTCGTTTCTACTATAAAATAATTTATGAAGGATTCATTAACAGACCCAAATTTCACGTAAAATGAAACTTAAAATTTCCCAAATATTTAAATAGTCATGTTCAATTTATGCTTTTCTCAATGATAATGTGTTAAGTAAATTTTAATGACTGTTCTCCCCAATTTTTTTTCTTTTCTTTCTTTTTCTTTAAAAAATAAATAAATAATTAAGACTTTTATAGGAACTTAAAAATTTCAAAGAGCAGTTCTTTTTAATGTTTTTGTAAATTACACTTGGCTTAAATTGAATATGTTTAAAAAAAAGTTTCTATGTGACTGATAATTTTAATTATAATAATTTTAATTTAATTTTAAATTATATTTTAATTATTAATAATAAGAAGCTGCCGGCTTCTTCATAACTTGATCCATCCCTGTTCTCATTGTACTACTATTCTCCTGACTCCCAATAAATGGCACTCAAATGATTATGTTTGCTGAAATTTAGTAACCTATCTTTTCTTTCAATTACTCTTGCGTGTTCTGATATCACAGTGTTCGAGTTAACCCTTTGTTTACAGCTGGTACGATAAGTGAACCAGAATGACTTCATCAAGTGCTATAAGCAAAAGGTTAAATGTGAATTGTTGTTTCCTCATTAATTCACAAAGTTTTATTTGTGTTAATAATTAGCTTGAATTTCCATACAGAAAGATTAGTGTTGTTAAGGCAATATTTATTATGACTATTCCTTTTTAAAAACTATTAATAATGATTCCACTAAATAATTTTTATTTTTCAGATTATGCTGTTTCAGAAATTGATGCAGCCGTTAGCTCAGATAATATTGAAGTAAGCTATTACATTATAAAATATTGATTATCATAAAATGGAGTTTAATGTAAAGAAATGTTACTAAATTTTAATATTACAGATTCACAAATTAGCATTATGAAATCTTCATGATTTGGCTGGGTTAGTCTGTTTAAACCAATGTAGTTTTAAATAAGATTTAAACCAAACAGTTTAATTTCTTTAAAATATTCTTTTTTTTTTAAGAAAAACCTTTTATTAGCTTACATTACTATTATTTTTATAACTGCTATAAGTTTAAATATAACCAAATAAAAGAGTTGTGCAAAATTTTTTCAATTTTTATTTTAAGCACTTCAATGAACACTAATATTTATTTTTAAAATGTTTACACATCAGTGCTCTTCTCTACATATAAATAAAAAAATAGACATGAGCAAATTTAAAGATGAATCATGAAGTCTCTAAAAATGTTTAAAATAAAGCAGACTATCTCCAGCTTTATGCTCTTATAGATTTTAAAATTATTTAAATAATGTTTTTATATGATGAATTATGACCAAAAATTTATTTTAACTCTTTTGTTATCTTGTTAAATAGTAAATTGTGGGTGAGTTTTTAAAAATGAACACATCTTGAAATGCATGTTTGAGAAAATGGACACATTAAAAAATTGACTTTTTCAGTTTTTGACCCAAATTTAACAATTAAACAGGTAACAATAAGCGTAATTATTGTGGGAAAAAGTTCTGGTCTTCAGAGTCAGGGTGGCTAGGTATATTTCAGGTGTAACTTTTATGGTGATATCTTCGCATTAGGAACTGTAAGCAATAAAAGAGTTTTAAAATTATCTGTTCTTGCAATGTAAATTTATTACCAGTATTGTAAATTGGTACCCGTTGCAACCTCAGGAAAATAACTGTAGACTTTTTAAGTCCTTTCAACAAAAGACACTTAATAAAGTGGTTTTTGAACCAAGTGGTTTTTGAAAAATGTCTAACATCACAATTTTTACATTTGCTAGATCATTATTTAAAGAAAGAAAAATATTCATAAGAGAAGTTGGAAAAATAAAATGAAATGTTATGTCAAATTTTGTTAATAGTTATGTTAATTTTTGTTAACATGCATTTTGAGCTGTGTCCATTTTCGTAAACCCTCATTTCAACTGACCTATGTCCGTATGTCAGATTTAAAATAATGATTTTTAGAAAAAAAAATAACAAATCTTGTACTATTAAGCTAAGCTGTTTCAAAATTTTGAATTGATTTCTTTGTACTGTTTATTTAAAATTTTAATCATATTAACAATTCATAAATCTTAAAAAATTAGAATGATTAATCATATTATAAGCAAGTATAGTTACAAATCTTCTATGATTTTGGTTAAATGATTTCAAAGTTTGATCTCTATCATTTTGTTTAAGAACAGGAGAAATTATTAATTCAATAAGCATAAATTTATCAAAATCAGGAATTAAAGGAGCATGCCAGTTTACTTTTGACGATTATTTTAATACTGTATAGATTTAATCATAAGTTATTGGAACTCTTTTTTTTATTATTATTATCATTATTATTTAATTCAGAAGATATTGAAATTATTAATATTGAATCTTATCTTTAAGTTGAGAGAATATTTTCTGATCAGGTTTTTTTACTTTGCTTTGTATATTTTAAATTTCTTAATCTTTATCATTGCTTCCAATTAACCATTAAATTATAATAATGATCATATACTAATTTAGTTATGTGATATGATTTTATTAATGTGTTTGGTATCTGCCTAATTCACAATTCTTTATTAATTTGGTTCAATCAGTAATATAAATCTGATGAAATAGTGTCTGAAGGAAGATCTTAATAATGGATAGGTGAAACAGTGGTTCCCAAAAGGTGTTCAGTGGTACCCCCGTATTTCCATGGAAGTATTACAGGGATTGCAAGAGTTAGAATTTTTTTTTCTAACTAGTAATGATAACATTTATATCCAATCAACAATCCATAATTTAATGTTTCGGTTGTTTATATGGAATTATTTAGCTAAAAATGCCTATAAAAAAAATAGCAAAATTTAAAAAAAAGAAACATTTCTCAAACAATATATTGAATAAATTATTTTTTTCAATAACAATCTATTTAATAAATTACAAGAATGAGCATTTATGAGAAATTAAATATTTCTCGTCCAGCTTTTCAATTCAAAATAAAATAACTAATTTAATTTCAAAAAGAAAGATTAAGGTATCAAAGAATTGAGTGGGAGTCTCATTGATTATAACAATTTGTTTAAATTCATTTTATCAAACATACTCGCCAAGAACAAATTGATATTATTAAACATTTCATTCGTCACATAAAATAGTTTCAAAATAATTGGAAGTCTTTTTTTTTTTTTTTTTTTTTTTTTTTACATATATAAAATGCTGGGATTATGCTAAAAGAATCTCGATCATTTAGGGTTCCAACGCCGAAAAAAATTGGGAACTGGAAGAGGCAAATATTGTACAAATGTTATGATCTCTATTAGTAGTGGTAATTCTAAATTCAATAGTGTCGATACTCTTGAAAAAAAGCTTTAAAAAAATTTCCTCTTTTTCTTTTATTGAAACATGTAGGGATGCCAGAACGAGGAAATTATCACTTAGAGTATGAAGGTCCTACAATTGTCTTGTAAATCTTTTTATTTAATTGTTAAATGTTTTTCCCTGCAAAAGTTGTAAAAAAAAAAATACTTAAGCATTGAGAAAGCTTAAATTTCCATTAAAATCTTTCTGCAATGACCTGCTATTTCTAAAATTTATTGACTTTATCAAAAAGTTTTCTTAACCTTTATTTAAAACACAAAAGCTTTATTTACAAAAATAAATGTTTAAGTTTTTTTATGGAAGAGTTGAGCTTTTACTGTATATAATTTATTGTGTTAATTTTTTTTTCTTTTACTTCTACTTTAGGAAATTGATACACATGATGATACACTCTATGGACATGTTAATGAAGCGGAAAAAGTTATTGCTAGCAGACAAGTTATAATTGAGAATCGGAAAATATCTTCAGACACTAAATTAAAATTGGGCAAAAAACAAGAAAGATTAACTTTTAGGGAAAAAGAACCAATTTTACCTGAATTAAAACGCATCCTAAATAGAAAGAATCTGAAGACTGTTGATTCTTCATTAAAAGGTATACTTTTTTTTAATAAATTTGTTTATTTTTCATTTTTTTATAATTATTTCATTTAATCTATAGAGAAATGTTTGATCTACCTGTGAGGAAACCAATTTAAGCAAGGTTTTGAGTTCAATGGCTAAATTCTTTAAATATTTAAATATTTTTCAGATATTATTGAATAATAAAAACCATAGTTTACCATCCCGTCCAAAACTCTCTTATTCTGCCCAAAACAATTTCGATAAACTCCTCAGTATGTAATTAGATATAGTAGAAGTTTTATTTAAGCAATACAAAAATATTGAAAATATTAGTTATAATAATAATCTAACAACTTATTAGGCAAGCTATTATTAAAGATAAATCCATATCTTTAAAGAATATTAATTTAAAAAAAAAATATTGTTTCATCCTCTGGAAGTATAGTTTTTTGTAAAATGCTAAACAGTTAAAAAATTGGTAAGAACTATAGCATATAATAATATATTAATCAAACTGTAACTTTTAAATCAGAATTTCATCTTTGGCATATTTTTCTAAAAAAAATAAATAAATAGCTTCATTTGCTATAATTTTTAAATTACAATTAATTGTAGAATTTCAATTAATAAACTTATGTTTAAAATAAAATTTCCATAAAAATTATAATTGCATACTTAATTTTTATATGCAATAATTGAAAGAGAGATAACAGTTTAAAGAGTTACATATAAAGTTTTACTTATTTTCAGAATTAAAAGTTATGAACTCATTCATAGCCATTATTCAATCTGTTCAAGAAGTTCAAAAGTCCAACCCGGGATGAAAATATTTTTTTCAGAAAAAAGTTTTTTCTCAGCATATCTCAGAGGGACCACATCTAAACCCAAATAAAAGTTGCAATTCAAAGATTTTTCGGCCTTCATTAATGAAAAATATGGAAGACTAGAGTTTTCCTATTTTATTTTGACTTGATGTCAGTAAAAAACACTTTCTTAATGTTTATTTTTCTAGTTATTGTTATCTTGTATTTTGCAGACTAATAATTTTATTTCAAGAAATTTTAAACAGGTGCAATTCTGTTAATTTCTTTCTTTAAAATGAAGATATTTTTTTTCTAATAATGTCATTTGCAAGTTGATCTTTATTTGTTTTTCATGTGTTTCTCATCCTTTTGGACGAAGCTAGTCTGATAGTATAAAATTTAAATTAAACTTAAGCAACATAAAAGTTTTTATGTACAACTCTCTTATATTTAAACCTTCAAGTGTTGAGCCCCTGGATAAAATTGTACAGAAATTTTCCTGCCATGCACTATTTTTCTATTCAATGATATTCATAAAGAGGTTTTCTGATGCAAAAAAGCCTGCATTTGAAAGTTTGGATAAAACCAAGACTAATACTCAGAAAGATGCTCAATGTTTTAAAATTCTGCTAAATATTAGTTTGATTAAGCTTTTTAATCTCTAATTGATTTTGTTGAAGTTATAAACGAAATTCAATTTTGAAAGTTATTGATAGAGATTGAATCTCTGAATTCTGCGAACTTGATTTAAGGTAATTATATCAACTGAAAATACTTTAAGTTTTGTTGATAATGTGCAAAGACAATTACCAAATATTTTTTTACTTAAAATCTTTATTACATGCACACATTTTTAAGGTAACATTTGTTATTAAATATGTATATGATAGACAACTAGTTGATCTCTCAAAAAAGGTTTTTGTGTGGCACAAATGATCTATACGTTAAACTTACAAAAATGTTAAACCTTCAGCGAAAAGTTATTTTGAAAGATATTTGTTTACTTTGGATTTTGGCACCAATTACTAAAATGTTTAATTTGTAAACATTTGAATGATTATAAATTAAAAATTTGATTATTAAAAATTTACTTATGTAAAGTTAACATTACCTAAATAAATTTTTCATACAAAAGTATTTCCCTGGCAAAATTAGTAGTAAATTTCTGAAAAGAATAGAATTAAATTTCTTAATACCTTACTAACATACCTCAGTTTTCTCTCAGATAATTCTACTTATATTATTTCTTTGAATTCGGAGTAATCAATACATTTATCATCACAAAAAGTGTTGGATTTTATTATTTTGAAAAAAACTCAGAGAAAGATCGTGAAATTTTTTTAAAAAATACCTTGAAAATCGGGGGAATGGCTTAATATGAATTTCGGGTACATATAAACTCCTTTTTTGCAAAAAGTGGTAAAAATTCTGACAGATATTTTATGATGTTTGATTTTGATTCATTTTATTTTATGCTAATAAATAAGTATATTCTCCCCCTCCCCTCGCCAACTACATATTGATAAAAATGTTAGATAGGTAGAAAAATTAAGGAAACATTTTTTCCCCAGGATGCAGCTTTCCTTTTAAAAGATAATGATAAACTAGATGATGCTTTTTTAAGCAATTTCTTGAATCTCCACGAATACCACCACTTATTAACAATTAAAACACATATATTATATATATGTGTGTTATAGCTGTTAATAATTCACCAGTGGAAAGAAACAGATTTAAAAGGTTTCAGACTACCAGTTTATTAGTATTACTTCTGAAATGATATCTTTCAAATAAGTAGCAATCCTGCATTCATCTCATCTCCAAGAGTAGTTTTACATGATGATATTGTCTCATTTCTTAGTATAAAATTGATAACAATGAATATTTAGATAAATATATCTATTTATTCAAAACTTCTTTTTGGATGCATATATAACTTAATTTTATATTAAACTTCTTTTTTTAGGTGCAAAAAGTTCTAGCTCTAGTTCATCATCTGACTTTAACAAGCTTTGTAATACATTGAAGTTAATTAAAGATAAATTAGAAATTTCTGAGGAAGAAAGGTAAGCGATATTTTTATTACTCAATTAAAATTACTTTGTATTGAATTTTAATTCTTTAATTTTGTGAGATAAATTTTAATTCTTTATTGTGTTGTTTATGCTATTATTAACACTAACAAAGATAACTTTATTTTAAAACCAATTTAACGTACTTTTATTTTAAACACTAACCTTCAAAAATATTTTCTTTTGATTCCTATAATCTTTACTGTGTGTTTCTATTTGATTGGTGAAAAAAATTTTTTATATATTTATAAAAAAATTTTTATTTTGGTTGGGTTAGTCTATCGGATCTAGTTATCCGTTCATAGCATATATATATATATATATATATATATATCATTTTTAGTGTTAAATTTTACTCATTGTGATTTTACATTCATAACGACTTTTTGCTTAACAAGAATATAATTTTACTTTTTACAAGTATAAACAAATAAGTTACATTTTTATCAAATGAGTGAATTATTTTTCTTGACATTTAAAAGTTTTTAAATAACTGTATAAAAAGAAATCTTAAACAAATTTCTTTAAATATTTCTCTTATTTATACATTACATTTTGTTGCTATAGATCATGCCAAAGTTCTGGAATCTCTAAGGGGACAATGGAATCAAATTTTGTGAGAAATCCTTTTATTAGTTTGCAATCTACTAAACAGCCAAAATCTATTTTGCGTAAACCCTCACATAGTTTTCCAAATGATAGCAAAGGTAAGTTAACTTTTTTATCCAGCCCATTAGTCTTTAAGAAGTAAGTTGTATAGAAATAAGACTATCAAAACCAGTTTGTTTTTAATAAAGTACTGAAAAAATTTCTATTACGTACTTTGCATGAAATAAATATTGAGCACACTGCTTATTTCTGGGTTCCCATGGGCTCAGGGAAACATGGAGTTATCAGGAAATTTTATTGGTGAAAGGAGATGGAATAATAAAATTTTTGGGCAAAACCTGAAAATATCCTGCAACAAATCTAAAAATTATTAATTTCAAATTTAACGGTAACAATAAGCAGGCAATGAGTTTCAAAATAAATGAGTTTAAACTATATTTATTATTCTTTTATTATTATATTTATTTTTATTGCACGGTGCAAAGCGTTTTTAAAAAGTGTTTAAGGGGATTTTCGTTTTTTGAAAGCCCTTAAAGTTGCTTTTTTCATTGGGGTTTTTAAAAAGTGCTGAATTTTCTCTTTTCCAAAATGGGGATTTTTTTCTTTCCCATGTTCATTTTTGTTACAAATTATGCAAAAAGATATTGTTCATATCATTATATTCAACATTTTCACAATTAATTCAACCCCAATCTATTTCGGCATAACATCGGTCCCTAGCATAGGAAAACGCCATTTGTTTTTACATGTTAAATAAAAAACCTGCAGGTCCGCGTCTGCTGAGCTGGCTTCAGTGAGGATGAATTCTGTCCTCTCATGTGAAACTCTGCTGCATTTTGCTTGAGATTCTCGATTTCAGACTTCAATTTCGGCCCTCTGAAATTGAACCGAAAAAGTCTCTCAAATTTCTGTTGATTATGGGGACCAACTAAACATAGTCAATATTTTTCCCCTAATAGCCATACAAAATCTTATTTCTCTTGTTGATTTTATCGTTGTTGACTCTCCATCGTCTTCGTCCCTAGCAAGCTAATGGCCTTCTCGCAATATTCTATTTATATATCAGTACCATAATCTTTGAACTTGACTTGGGGATCATTCACTGATTATGTATTTTCATGTGGGTCTTAGAACAATCAATAATCCTAAAGCTGCATCACCTCTAAATTTCCATCTCATTTTTATTCTTTAAATTTGAGAATTATATTGAGAATTTTAGGTGTATTATTTATGCTGCACCAACTGCATAAAATTTTTGTAAACTTTTATTGTACTTGATTACTTTTTTTGCTTATTATTTTTTATTAATCATTGTATTCTGTATATTGAAATATCTATATATTTAATTAGTATATATATTAAATATATAATATGTACAGTAAAGCGCCGATTATACGAACCCTTATTATCCGAACTATGTCCAAATTCTTTTTTTAAAATTTTTTTTATTTGAAGTTTAGAATATTTTTTTTACTTATCGACTCGACAGTTTTTCTATATTTAGAGGAATAAATAATATCCACTACATCTGAAAACCATATTTAATTTACAAGTTAATTTGCAGTTTTCTTATAGTAGCCATACATGTATTGCTATACAGTTAAACCTACATACCCCTTTAGACCTCTTCAACTGAAAATTATCTTCCAAGAATGCGAGCTTCATTTTGACAGTCTACACTGGTTGTAATGCGGAAGGAGTTTATGAATAGATAAGTGCTGAAGTTCTACAATTGGGGGATTGGTAGTTGTCACATATGGCTAATGATTAGTGATTACAGTGCTTGGAATCTTAAATCTTGGAATAAAATTCTTAACAGAGAAGCAAACGAAACTGTAGTTTCTGAATCAATAGATCTTCTGGATGAAAAGATGCCAGGTTATGCAGCTGAAGAAATAAAAGACTAGTGTCAAGACACTGAAAACGACCCAGGGTTTCAAATTTTGAATGAAAATCAGAACCCCACAGACAATCAAGTTCAAGATAGTTCTTCTCATATGGAAGCATGCAATTCATTAGATATTGCAATGAATTGGCTAGAACGTCAAAGTGATGTTGATCCAGCTCAGTTGATTGATTTAAAAAAAATAAGGGATATGGCTGCTCAAAAAAAAGCATCTTCTTTGAAACAAAAGTCTTTGCTTGATTTCTTTTGCATTGGAAAATAAAGAGAAATGTGGTGAAATCAGTGATTGACAAAAAAATATTTAAAAAGCTGAAATATGATAATAATAATTCTAAATGAAAAAAAAGTTTTAAAAAAAATAAGTAAATAAATGAAAAATATTTATTTATTTTTCATAAATTTTTTTTTTCATTTATTTTTTATTATTTTACGAGCTATTTTAGATAGTACTGCCAGTCCTAAGCCTAGAAAAAGTGTGAAGGGAAGTTAGTGCTTAAATAACAATCATTTAAACTAGATTTTAAACAACTTTCTAGTTATTCGAACTTTTCATTATCTGAACAGTTCGGCAGTTCGGATAATTGGTGCTCTGCTGTATATATAATATTATTATGTACATGGTCACAAAACTCAATTAGCAAAATTACGTTAGTATTTAGTGAGAAATTAATTACTGTACTTTTGAAATGATCTGAAGAAAATCAATAATCCTAGTAGATTTTTTTATTATACATTAGAATGCAAACTAAGAACAAAGTAAAAATATAATGAAGATATTGAATAAAATTTTTCAGTTTAATAATGATACTTTTTGTTCCATTTTCAATGAATTTGAATTATACATTTACTTTGCTTCCTACTTCAGCCATGTAGTTTAAAATGTATTATGATTTATTTTTAATATTTCAATTATAATTATATTTATCTAATTATGAACTGAAGTTCTTGAAAGTATATAATAGAAAAATACAAATAAATTATATTCTTTATTTATAAAAAATAAAAAAAAAATTAAAAAAGAAACTAGCCTAACTCACTAGTGAGTTAACAATGCAAAAAATGCTATATTTCAAAATTTCTCAATATATTATTTTTCAATTTAAATACTGCTAATGGAATATTAAAAAATTGTGAAAAAGAAGTTATTAATTGAATTGGGTTTTTATCTCATAAGTTGACATTTGATTTTTGTGAGTTTAAATCTGGTGTTAAAGTTTCTTTACAGACTTCTTGTTTTCATTACAACGGTATTCGATAAAAAAAAAATGCATATTTTTTATTGTTTAGTGAACAATTTAATGTATTACGGAGGACCAGAAAGTAATGCCATTTTGGCGTATTAAATATTCTTTAGTCTTAGAAACCAATTAAATTTTTTTTTCAATTCATTTTCGATCCGCCATTGAAAGGTTCTTGCTAATGAGGGTGAATACATTACTGATACAAAATAAAATGTAGATAACAAACATCAAAACGACATTGCTTACTGGTCCCCTTAATAAGAAAGGATCATGCATTGCAGATATGAAACATTACATTTTCGAGGTTCATTTGTGTTTCTTTAATCCACTTTAGATGAGTGAATCATCATTCTTTATGTGTTTCATAAGTCAAATTGTTACAATCATGCTCTAGAACTGAAAATATTTAATAACTAGAAAAATATATGTTAATGACATGTCCAAATTCAATCAGGACTAATTAATATAACTGCGCTATCTATGTATAATGTTTTTATTAGCAGAACCAGCTGGAAAATACTTTTCTACTCTATAGAGAGAGAGCAGAACATGGAATTTAAATTCTTACAGTATTAGCCAGTCTAAACCTTTGGCTCACAACTATTTTCATGAAAGATATTTAAAAAATTTTAAAATGTTAATAGATGTAGTATAAAGAATTTTTTGGTATCCAAAATAATAAAAGAATGTAGAAACTGAAAAATGGAAACATGTTTATTGCAAAGTAATAATATTAACTTAAGGTTTCAGTGAGGTGACAATAGTTTCAATATCACACAATACACTTATTATAAAAATAAGACAATATCGGAATATCAGAAATTTTCTTATACTTAAAAGCACTATTCTTGCATAATGCCTTTTTTCGGCACTAAAACTCCTCTTGCCATTCTGTTATTCTTTAGACAAACATTTTTACACCAGAGTCAAACTCTATTACTTGCTCATTAGTCTTAAATATTTGGCCGAGAGACAATTTTGCTAACTGATGGAGATTAATATTTTTTAAACTAAATATTATGCATTTCTAACTAGTTTAATGGTAAAGGATATCAAGTGAATGGGACAGTATAAATAAATATAATATTCTTTTATTTTTTTTTAGAAAGCGGAAATACGCCTAGTTCAGAGTTTTCTATCATTGATTATACTGCTCAACAAAATGTTCCAACCAAGTAAGTATAATGCCAGTGTAATTAAAATTTCTTAATTTCAGAAACAATTTTTAGCTCTGATAAAATATGTTTTAAGTTATGGAGTTCAGATAGAACTATTTTTATATTGAAATTTTGATTTTGATAATTTTTTTAGGAAAAAATTTTTTTTTAGTTAATTAAATGGTATTTACTTTTTGCCTACTTCTTAATTATTTGGCATAAACAATTCAAAATAATAAAATTAAGTATTATGTTTTATTATTTATTTTTGTGAAATAAATAATATTATTAAAATTATTGTTTTTCATTTGTTTCAATCTAAATTTAATTAAAATTAAATCATTGTTGATTAAAAAATAACTATATTTAGTACCTATAATATTAATTTTTACACAAGATTTGTCATCGTACCTAGCTCCTAAATAATCAGATATGAGACTTAAACTGTAGTTAAATTAATTCAAACTTTTTAATGTTGTGACGCTCTAATAAGCTTTTTTTTTTCCTTAAGACAAAGATTTTTTGAAACCCTCCAGAAAAAAATATGGGGAAATTGTTTTATCTGTTTAATGTAAAAACGTATGTGAACAAATTTTTAATAGAGAAAGAAACTCAACTGTCCCATTAAATATATAGGTAACAAGACTAAATATATAAATCGCTTATACAATAATAACTTATATTTTTTTAATATATATATTTGTTTTAAGTCTGAGAAAAAATTTATCTTATCTTCATATTTATTAATGTAAGAATTTTAATTGTGTTACCCTCTGATTTGCTTCCTCTTCTCCCAAGTTGTGAAATGCTAAATTACCTTTTTATGTTTAAGTTCTTTAATATTGATACAAGCAATTTTAAATATTGATAGTATTAGTTATTATTCTGTTTAACATTTTGAATTTTTATAGCAATATGACTGTTCCTAGACAATCAAGTTATTCTGCTCAAGATGTTAGTTGCTTAAATAAAAAAGGAAATTTGTTACTTGGTTGTTCTGGTACAGGTCCTGGTCCTCCTCCTCCTAATGTAAGTAGAATTTGTAGGAAATTTTCACATTTTTTTTTTTATTTTATTTCCTCTTTAAGACTGGCTTGCACTTATGAGTTTAACTTTTTTATGATTAATGATGGGCTTTGCTTCTTTCTTGTTATCTCTTACAAAGGAATTGCTTAGCAATTAAGTGGAAGCCACAAATCCTAGGATTATTCTTATTATTTTCTTCATATGTAGTTATGTTGGTTTGAAATGGTGTCATTCATTTAGTTGATGTTTCCCTTAAAATTATAGATATTTATTAGTTTCTAATTTTCTTCAACTTCTTACTTAAAATGCATCAAAATTTGGGTTAAATTGAAAGGTGTATTAAATATTTACAATTTAGATAATGCTTTTGAAAATTATTATATGCAGTATTTATATACAATAGAAAGTCCCATATCCGGAATCGTTGAACTTCACAACCCCGGAAAATAGATTTTTCCGGATAATAGGTCTTTAAAGTAAACAAGTTAAAAAAAAAAAAATCTTCATTCGATGACAAATAGACAATAATTAGCGTCAATTTCAATCTAATCTGTTGGTCATTCAAGTAAATTAAACCGGCCAGAAGATTTTGCTAATCTAAAACAGAGTGCCTGGCAGACAGATTTGTTGCACATTCAATAAAAACAATCTTTAGCTTGAATTTTATTCCACTATTTCAAATAAGTAATTAAGTCCCAATAAAATTTTATAAAATCTTCTTCTATTATGTAAAAAAATAAACGTAAATTATATCCTAAAAAACATTCACAAAACAGATAAGATATATTACCTCAGTCCATTAGCACCCTTTGATAAAGTCGCACATTAACAACCTACAACCATATTTTCAACTGACCGGAACGAGATAAAACACACGTGTCAGTCAAACTGAATATCCTGTGTTGTTGTTATGTCATCTGCATCGCCGATGTGAGGCCATCCACAATGGGCATAGGCATGACATCATGGGAGAAGAGAAGGAAAAAAGTGCATAAAGGACACTCCGTTTTTACAACATACTCGATTAGCAATGATTCTGCTGTGAATCTGTGTGGTTTTGCCGATTTTTTTTCGGTAGCTTTTGAAACGGGTTTTTACCTTGTTTTTTAAATCTCAATGTTTTAATAGGATATTATTTTTATTTGCAATTATTCCGCAATCTAACGTAAATTTTCGATTGCTCATTTGTGGAATTGCTTTTTGATATCTCGATTTGTAACACTTTTTATTGCAATGTCAGGGTTCCCACGGTCCTTAAAAGTCCTTAAAAACTGCTTAATTTTTATTTTAGAAAATAAGGGCCCTTAAAAGTACTTAATTTTGGTATAAGTTTTTTAAAAGTCCTTAATTTTTTACCATCACTAAGGATAAGCAGAATGTTGCATAAAAATTTAAATATATTCAACTAAAAGATCCTCAGATTTTAATAATCATTTTATTCAGTTAACATTGCAAATTAATATACTGTTTTTTAATTTTTGTTCAATTTTTGGTTGCTTTAAAATTAGTTCATGTTTTTCACCAAAATGTTTAGTAACATTATGTAAAGTTAATTCATAATAACATGTTTGGCTGGAAATAATTTTGTTAAAGTTTATCATAAAAGTAATGATAACACGTTTGCTGGTCTAGTAGCGAAATATAAAAACTTCCTGTAATAATTTTTCAATGTTTTTGCCAATTTTCTTTATTTACTTTTTTTTAGTATGCATGAAAAAAATTGCTTTTATACATGAAAAAAATTCTTTTTTTACTTTTTTTTTAGTATACATGAAAAAAATTGCAAATCTTAATTTCTGCACACTTAATTTTACAATTCAATTTCAATGAAATCATTAAAAATGGAATACAGATTAGTTTAATGTGTTAACTTTTATAATCTAAATGACGTTAACTTTTAACAATCTGAAATTTTTTTCTTCAAAAAACCCGTCCCGAGTTTGCAAAAATAGCCTGATACTTCTTTGCCGAGCCCTGTTAATTAATACAATTATATCAGTGCTTACATTGTAATAAAATTATTTATTATTATTGTTTTTTTATTGGTGTTTTTAGAAAGGTAAATAATTAGCACTGTCACTGGTTGCATAAGTTCTTAATTTTTCAAAGAAGTGCTAAATTTTTTCAATAAAAAGTCCTTAAAAGTGCTTAATTTTTGCTTTGCTAAAAGAGTGGGAACCCTGAATGTGGTTTTCACGATCCCTGCATACTCATCCCTGCATACTTTATATATTATTCAATTACTAAATATTAAAATTTTTAACTATTGCTGAAATTAATAAATGACTTCTATTAAAGCATTGATAATTACTTAGCAATAAATTAAATATACCATTACAAGCTATTAGATAGTGTATTGGAAACTAGTAGATTACTAAATCGCTACTATTAGAAGTTAGCCAGAAAATTGATTTCAGTACTGTAGCCTCAGATCTACTATATTTGTCTTTGTGTCTGAAAATTGACCTTTATGTCAATGTGTAAAAATAAATCAAACAATCATAGTGCAATTGAATTCCACCTTCCAAGTTTTCCATTTTAAATTCAAATTCCCTAATCAAATCCTATTAGAAATTGTAAATTGTTTTCTAGATTGGAAGTAATACCTTAAAAAAATGCTTTTATCTTTTATATTCATGTATCAAAATTAAACTATTTTTGACTACTTTATAAAATCTACATTTACTTTTGCAAAAACATTTGCTGATTCCTTTGTTAAAATATTTCTGTGTTATTTGTTCCTGAAATCCTGTATTATTAATTCTAGAATCTGAAGAAAGCAAAGAGAAATCTGGAAAGAGGTAATTTTTTTTTCTTAAGTCTTTGTTCAATAATGCAAAACGTAAATAATTAAAAATGTAATTTCTTAAATGTATATTTATGTTTATATTATATTTAAAATTTGAGTATTATCAGGAATAAATATATTTTTCTTCATAGTTACAAACCCTTTTCTTTTATTGATAATAAACAATAAAATTTAATTCATGTAAATTAAGTTCATTTCAATGGCATTTTTGCAAAAATTAGAAATTTTCATGTCTTTTGAGGGGTCAAAATTAACTGTTTTTGAAGTAAAAAGTAAAATTTTTCATTTAGATGAGTTGGCTATTGTACTGTATGAGTTGGTATTGGTGTGAAGACTCACTGCTACAAAACTCAGATGAATATAATAAAACTTGTTCAAAAAGTTTCCATAGACAAGAAAGAAAAATGTTTTAAATAATTAAGCTTTTTTAATCGAACAGACAAACAATATTTTTTAAATTATCATAAATAATATAAGAAAGATTTGTATGTTGAAATTCTTCATTATATCATAGATATGTTGAGTAACATATATTGATATTTGACTTAGACATTTACTGACTTAAAGATTAGTATAGAAAGTACATGATAAATATAATAGCTGAGGTTTTATCTGCAATTAGGTTCTAAGGACTTTGTATGGTTTTTTCGGAATGTCCAGTAGATAGCAGCGCAATGCAATACAATTTATAATCTTCGTAAAAACATTTTTTAAGTTCTCACAAAAATACTCTATTAAATAATTTGAAAATGTAGTTTATTCTTTTATTGCTCCAAACTTTTTAGCTATCGTTCAAGTTTCATATTTCCATTCTTATTTAAAATAAAGTTTTGCTTTTTTTCTTTAAAGAATTTTTTAATTATAAATTATTATTAGTCTAAAGACATATTTTTTTATTTAGATAATGATGAAAGCGAGATTGAGATTCGAACAAAGAAATCGTAAGTATTTTGTTGTTTCAGCTTTAAAAGAATTTATTTTTGAATCCTATAATCTTTATCTGATTTTGTGATAATAAGAGAGTTTGATGTTTGAAATTTAATTGATTCAATTAGAAATTTAAAACCCTAATATAAAGGTAAAATCAATATTTAAAGTTAAAATAAATCATCTTTCAATTAAAATATATTATATTCTGCTAAAGTTAATTGAGCAGAATATTAACTTTTACAACATCATAATAAAGGCTCAATAGTGATATTCCCTGAGCTTCATCTGTAAATGCAGTACTATCATAATCCCTATGACAGAATTTTTTCGGGCTTTCTGCGACAAATCTCTCCAGCATTAATATCTTTCTGCAAGATACTTTTAATAATAACAAATATATATGTTACTAATTTAAAGTAACAAAAGCGTGAATTGCAAAAGAAAAGAAACTTATCGGAAAAAATAATGTAATTTTTAAAATTTAATATGTAATATTTTTTATTCTATTATTATAAGCTATATTCTCGCATTTTGTAGGGAGAAAACACACTAATTATTTCCTTTTTCTTTCTTTGTAAGTCATCATCAAATTTAAAAACAAATTAAAAATAGTGAAATCCGCAGCAGTAACTAAAGAAAAAAAAAGATCGACAGCGAAATCACGCCAAATCGAACTCTTTAAAAAGGGGGGTTAAAAATGCTTGTTTTCATTTCACGATTCAGCTGTTATAATAAATAATATCAGATTAAAAATATCAGGTTTTAAAGACTATGTGGAAATCAATAGCAATAACTGCCAAAAAAATAGAACGAATATTTCTGCAGAAAAGGAAACCAAAATGTTTACTTCATTATTCTCAAATGAAAATAGAAAAATTTACAAGTCTTTTTTTTTTCCCACTCCCATGCACAAGAATGGCATATAATTTTGAATATAATTCTGAAGAGAAGATAGAAGCTTTCGAAAATTTTTGCAGAAAAGAAATCAAAAATTTTTTGAACAACAATCTGAAAATCTCAAATGAAAAATCTTTCTGCAAGAACTCAGTAAAATTCTGCGAAAATGTCGCTGTGTCGCCACGATTCTGCCACGGGGATCATAATAAAAGCCTCTCTTAGCCTTAAAAGCATTTTTTCATCAGGTTGCTCATGTCACTAGTATTCCCTTTTATAAACTCAGTATATTTAATCATCTGGCCTAATTTGAAAGATAATTAAACTAACATGGCAAATAAAACTGGATACTATATAAAAACTTAATACAGTAGAGAACCAATTATCCGGGATGCTCGGGACCATCGCTATCCCGGATATCTGAATTTCCCGGTTTTCTGGATCGACCAAAAAGTGTCGTTAATCGATGTTTTATCGAACCCGAAGTACAAGGAAAAAGTGTAATGCATAAAGTAAGAGTAAAAAGAAAGGTACTCCTAACTTTAAAAAGAAAAAAAAAATGGTAGAAATATAACATTTAAAAGAACAAAAAAATGTGCAAGTTTAGACAAGAAAATCAAGTTTAAAAAATACAAAATTCTCATATTTATTTTTTAAAAATAATTACAATTCCTAAATTAAATAATATAAACAAAACCAATGATTAAATAACGCAATATATTTCATACCTAATTATACGGGGGAAACGATAAAATAAAAGGAAAACTTATTAATCTAAATAAAAACACTTGAAAATTATCGAACCGAGACGATAGTTAAAAAAGGCACTAGCATAAATATTAAAACCCGAAACAAGGCAAGATCAACGGAATTGAAAAAAAAAAAAAAAAACCTAATGATAAAATTTATGAATAAAAAGAATTAATTTATTGAGTGCAAAATTTATCGCGAAAAGAAAAAAAATCAAGCGTAGTGGAATCAGAAAAACAAAACTGCAATCTGCTTCATAAAATAATCCTATGTTTAAAATAATAAACAATTCTCCTTTTATTTTATTTTTGTTGTTGATAAAAACAAGATTTTTAATTACAGCAGATGTGATTCCACACCAAGAACAACTTGTAATTGATACCGCACTTCCAAAGAATAAGAATTTATTCAAAAGAAAAAGATTTTATTTTTATTAGTCGATGTCAAATAAATATATTTTTCTCTTTTCCTTTTCTGTTCACTGATATGCATGCAATGCATTTTCCCCACCCCCCTCGTAAATCAAGCAGAAAACGAAATCAGCATGCCACGCCCTTGAGTTTGATTGACGGCCTAAAGGAAAAAATAAAACATTCCTGCCTTCAAGGTCACGGAGGAAATGACGTTTCTCTGGGTAAACGGGGAAAAAAATCTTCCCCTTCCTTACATTTTCCTCTACTCAACTTCAAGGATGAGTCCAATTTCCGCTTTTTTCGTTCTAGTTTAAAATGGCGGGAAATTCGAGCAAAATTTTTCCCGGTTTTCTGGTTTCCCGGTTATCTGGATACCGGATAAATGGTTCTCTACTGTACTATATAAGCTACAGACCTGCCAACTCATTGGCTTTTGTGTCCAATTTTAGAACCTCAGACTACCTAAGTATTTTCTCAGTTGGGCACCTGCATACTTAGCATGTATCTCTTGAAACTCTCTCCTTCATATCGGTGGCGTGATTTAAGTAGTTGAGTGTATTTGGCTCATCGTTAGAGTTTTCACTTTTAAAAATAAGAACTTTTTATAAAATGTCTGATAAACCAAGAACTTTAAAAAGTATAACCCTTTTAACAAAGCGTATGCATATGATTTCTATTTAAGAGTGATATCTTAATTCATGCTAAAGTAGATAAATTAAATTTTATTTTAATTGTTTCTTTTTTAAGCTTGATAATCTGTGTTTATGAAATTTGAAATAAAAGATGGCAAAACTTGCTTATTGGTATTCTAGAAACTTAGTTTTTTGCTTTACACTAATGAAGACATTTAAATTTTCGGATCTATGCAAAAGGGTGTAAAGTTAGTAACTCAAAAAGTAATGCCTACAGTGTGTTAGCCAAAACCGAGACCTAATTTTACTTTTTACCATAACAAATTTTGGAGAATTTGTAGACTGGAGAAACAAACCAGATAAAAGTATCTGCAAAGTTATCATATACTGTTTTTTAAAAATTGCCAGATGAGTCACTCAGTCTGCTTTAAAATATATTATTTTGAAATAATCTTTAAATATCAATAATTTTGTCTTAAGTATTTACATTTAACAGAAAATATTGTCAATATTTGCTTTGCCACTCAACTCCTTAAAATTGCTCCAAAAGAATCTTAAAATAAGAAACATGCCTTTTCAAGGAATATTTATCTAAGAATGTTTCAATAATTGTAATTCAAGAACGTTTAGTATTGCAACTTTGATAATTTGTCTTTACCGTGCTCTATACGATTCCAGTAGTCGGTTCCATCGTAAATGTTTTAGTATAGTAGTACTTATCCTATGCTACTAATTCTATTGGATTATGCCAGTTTCTCCTGATTTAATGAAAAATACTCTTGGTCTTTATGTATATTTTTTCAAAATTCCTTAAAGTTCTAATAGTTTCTTAAAGAAATCCCTTTCAAAATGATTTTTTCCTGCAGTTTATTGCTTGGTTGAGTACTTAAATTAGTACTGCTATATAATAAAGTAAGCCTCTTTTATACTTATCAATTTGAAGCTTTTTTTTAATGTTGTAAAATTTCCGTTTTCATTATTATCAATTTAAGTTATAGTCACTTGAAGTTTATACCAAGTTATGTATGTGGGACTAGGATATTAATAAGCTAAAAAGTTTTAAAATATGACCTTAAAAATGCACAAAAAATTAATTCGAAAAATTACCTTATATTGAAAAATATTCTTTAATTTTCAATACAAGACCCTTTTTTTTTATGTCCTAACCTGTTTTTTTAAATTCATTGAAAAAAAAATTTTTATTTGTGAGAAAGATAAATGTAAATAAATACCTGATAAAAATGGATAAGTATTTATTAGTCTTTAGTTACAATATTCAAGAAAATAAGAATTGCATAGAATTACAAAATGTTTTTTGGTATTCTTAAAATCAAAAATATGCCTTTTGCCTGAAAGTTAATTCTTTCATCTTGGAAAATTGCAATCAATAATAACATTTGTTATTGGAGCATACTTAAAATACAAGATTAAAAGTAAAATTGACAGTAATTTATAAACAAAGAATTAACTCACAAGCAAAACGCTTTGAAAATTAAAAAATATCAATCACATTTTATTTTTAAAAAATCTATAAATGCCCTTTTTAAGAAAAAAAGACCATAGATGCATTTATCATCATCCTGAGCCTAGTAGTTATTAGCTTATTATTTATTTATTTGCAATAGTAAATATGACATTTACAGTATATTGTGTAATCTCTTAGATATTTTTTTTTCATGTATGCTTCAACTACAAAAGGTTACTATTCATAGAATAACAAAATTTATGAACATAATATTTCCTAATTATAACTTTTGTATAATACTATTTTTATGTATCTGATTATTTATTTTTTTATGATATTTTTAGTAAACCAAGATGAAGTAAAACAAATATTTTCATGTTGATGGCACAAATATAAATGAGCAGAAATGTTCATAATGAATTACTACAGAAGAGATCCTTGAGGGCCATTTCAAGCCTGATTGCTGCTTGAGGAAAACCACATCTAGAGTGGTTTTAATTAGATATCACATGAATGATATCTAAGTTTCCCTCCCTGCTACAAAAGGCTAAGCATCTCACTGGCCAGGCATAGCTGTGTGGTCTGCTATAGACGATGTTTAACCTTTGGAATAAAGTCGCATGTAGGAATGCCATACTGTATAAAATCATACAGTTGGGAGTTGATTTAGATCATCCATCTGCTGGTTACTGATAATCTATTTGATAGTCGGTAATGAAGTATTTTACTTCTCAAGATCCTTATGCAGATCCTGGTATATTTTAATGCCTTATGTCTTCTGAAATACTAATCATTTAGAAATGGTTTCAGAAACACTGTTATTTGCCTTTTCATTAATTTTTGTAGAAAAAAAATCAATTTGTTTAAATGTCATGTTTAATGTCCTAGCAAACAGTCTTGCAATTTGAATACTCATTTGTTTTTTAAAAAATATTTAAATATAGGTGGGAATCTACTTAAAAGAAATTTGGGACCATTAATAAATCCTTCGCAAATCATTTAATCGTCAAAGTGAATCCCTCACAAATTATTTTATCACAAGAATGAGCCCTGCACAGATTATTTCGGTATAAAAGCAGACCCTTCCCAAAAAATATAATCCCAAAACTGGATCTCCACAATATTTTTTAGTTTAAAAAAAGTCATTTTACAAAACTGTTCGTTTGAAAAATGAAATTAATATTATCATTAATTCATAATTTGATTTTAGTACTCCTTGAAAAGCATTGTTTTGTGTGTTTTTTCCCCTTTAAAATGGGACTTTACTTTCTTGCATACATATAAACTGAATCATGTCAAAATAAGAAAGAATAGGATTCCATGCTAAGATTCAGATAATTAGGATTAGATTTTTCTCAAAAATTTTATATTTACGTATGAGTAGATTTTCTATATAATTTCCCAAAAACATGACCATTTACAAAAAGTTTAGAATCACTTCTTAAATATTTAATTAAGCATTTTTTCATGATACAAATTTTCTAAAAAATAATTGCCTTACTTAGACATGTATTTATTGCTTTAATGTTTATTGTGGCTTTTTTTTTATGCGGTTTTTATTAGGGATGTAACAAATAGGGATTTGGTCAAAAGTCGAGTATTCGACTGATTTTTCAAAAATATTCACACAAAAAAAAACATTTTAAAAATGATATATTAATATTTTCGTGTAAATAAATAAGTTTTAGTGATTAATAAAAAATACTCAAAACTTATCTACATTATTTGTGCGGGGTAAAGGTGAGAAAAAAAAATTATAATAGAAATATGTAATAGTTGTGTGTGTGTATATATATATATATATATATATATATATATATATATATATATATATATATATATATATATATATATATATATATATATATATATATATATATATATAAAGATAATTAGAAGCATTAAAGATAAATAAAGAAACTGACTAACAGCTATTTAAAAAAAACTTAATTTGTAAAGTTGAAAAAAAAGAAACAAAAAAATGTTAATTCTTACCTGTTATCTTCAAACCTGTTAATTCTTAACAGCGAAGTTTTATTAATAGAAAAGAATATTTCCTAGAGAAAAAAAATTGTATAAAACATTTTTCAATTTTTGAAAGAAAATTATAGAGCTAAACATCTCAGTTTTCCAATTACTGTATTTTCAAGTAAAAGTGAAGAAAAAGGAATCAAGTCTAATAGAAAATCTGTTAATTGCCGCATCATCATATAAAAGGTCTATAAAAACAAAATATTTTTATAGAAAAAGCTATATAGAAACCAAAACAAAAATAGTTCTTAATCTTTAAACAAAAAATGTAACACTAAAAATCGCAATTTAACTTTCTTCTCAATGTTGACAAAAAGTGATCATGAAAGAATAGCGTTCATTGGAAACGCTCTAATAGAAATGCTGATAAGAGGAAAAGTCAATAAAAAAAGTTAAATATAATAATAAAAAAAATTTCTTAATTCTTAAATATATTAACGTATCTGTCTTCGTATCTGCTTAACATATCTGCCATTGCTTCAAAAATATTACATGTAGTTGAAACAGGGTTTATGCTGAGTCTAAAAATTCATTAGCAAAAAAGCTAAAATCTGAAAAAAAGTTTTAGCAAAATGCTAAAATGCCATTAGGCTTATAAAATTACTTTATATCAAACAAGTACTGTAAGTTATCTGACAAAGAATAGCTTAATGAACAAGAATATCAAAAAGAATACCTATAACAAAAAAAAACACATTTATTATTTATCAAAACATTTTGGTTTATAATTAACAATCTTCCTTTCTTTCATGTTTGCCCATTTTACAAATGCTTCTTGAAAGTTAAATGCACTTTCAGGGCCCTCAATATTAATCATTAACAAATTGTTTACATGGTTGATTAACAACCTGTTTCGAATATTAGTTTTAATCAAATTAAGGCAGCTAAAGCCCCTTTCACAGTCAACAGTGTGCATTGGTATTGTTGCACAATACTCTATAACAGAAGTTATTAATGTGTACTGTTCAGACACATCATTGGTATATAAAAATAAAAGTAATTCATCAAATGACATGTTTTTACATCGTTGCATTAAGATGTGTTTAAATAATCCCCATTCACAAAGTAATTCAGTTTCTGTAAAAATAGATATTTAGATTAGATATTTAGAAAGATATTTAGATTTTTTCTCCTTGTTTGATCAAGTTTTTTTCATGGATGTTAGCGTCATGGTTTTTCGCGGAAGCTTTTTTTTTTAATGGAATTTAGTAAAATCCTTTAGCAAAAATGCGAAAATGCTTTGTTGAATTTTAGCATTTTTGAGGGGTCTTTTCGCATTTTGCGAAAAAAGCTACCGTAGCAGAAACCCTGAGTTGAAAATTATAATAGCAATTTTAAATTATCAAATTTAGCTAATAGCAGGGTTGGCAAGATTTTGCTGCAGGTGGAAAAAACCATGGTAAATACCGGTAAAAACCGTCCTGGCAAAAACAGGTTTTTGCCAAGCAAATTGGCAAAAAGTGGCAAAAACCTATATTTTCCAAGATGAGAGGACAAAAACACATTTTTGATACAAAATTATTCCTAAAATTGAAATATATACTATGAATATAAATAATTACAAAAAAATTAACAAAATTGTTATTCCATAATTAAATGATAATGTAATAATATATCATTTTAGTAGTTTAAAACATTATTGATTGGAAAATTTGTGATTATTCTCTTTTTTCCAGAGAAATGAACTTATTTTAAATTAATATAACTATAATTTAAAGCATAAAATATCTATCAACATGTGTAGTTAATTATTGTACAAATAATATTTTTTTATAATAAATAATAATATTATACAAATAATAATTATTTATTTGTAAAAAAGCATTTATTTTAGGATTCTAAAATGAAAAGAGATCAAAAACTTTCAATCTTTTAAAAATTATTACCCTTATATTAATTATTAATATGTTAAAAATAATTTTTTCATGTAATGTATCAAAGTTATTATTCCTTATGATTGAGTTAAATTTGTTTCAAGTATTTTGTAATAATATTTAATCAGCTATTTAGATAATTTGGTTTTTGCCGGTTTTTACCAGGTTTTTGCCACTGTCCTGGCAAAAAACCCTTTTTGCCGGCAAAAATTCCAACCCTGGCTAATAGCATAA
This sequence comes from Parasteatoda tepidariorum, assembly GCF_982258835.1. Taxonomy (NCBI): domain Eukaryota; kingdom Metazoa; phylum Arthropoda; class Arachnida; order Araneae; family Theridiidae; genus Parasteatoda; species Parasteatoda tepidariorum. Next base: position 46,140,514 of record NC_141756.1, read on the forward strand.
TAATTTGATTACAATGCCCATTACAATTATTCTCATTTTGTTGTATACATTTTCAATCATTTTAAAAATTTATTGATTTTTAAACAGCCATTTAAATGTACAGTGCTTTTTTATTTTTTTTAAAGTTTTTTATCCAACTGCTCTGGATATGGGACTTTACACTGTAGTTGTAACATGATTGCATGTAGACGATTAAATTCTTCCCTCTTCATTTTTTTAATTGACTGAGCATTTTGTGAAGATGAAAGGAATCCTATCACCTGTTTTTTGTGTTAAAAAACTGGTTTCCCACTTTGATTGTCTAAAAAAGATTTCCTACAAAAAGAAGTTAGCTCCTAATTTTCTGTTTTCCGCCCAACTGTATTTCTATTCTTTGAATAATATAGTAACTGTTCGGAACTGTGTGTTCCTCATGCTCTGCTGTTAGTTTATTGAATGTATTTTGTGTACTCTCAGAAAAGATAATTTTGAAATTTTTTGTCTTCCATTTAAGATAACATAAACTGCCTTGTAATTCATAGAGTTCGTTTTAAAATTCATCCTTAAGTTCAAAGCATCTTAAATAGTAGTAATAAATGAGATAGATAATGAATAAGATTATGATAATGAATGAGATTGCTAAAAACCGGTGTTGTAACTTTTTTTTTTTTAACATAATTTTTGACATTTAATTTCAGTCTATATCTGTAAGGGGTCTATGTAAGTAGAGGCTGCTTAAAATGGTTTAGTAGGAAAAGAGGATAGTAGTTGAAGAATTTAAAATGTCCTGCAACTCTCTTTAAAAAGCCTTGAAATTTGCTGGTCCCTAAAAGACAAACTGACTCAAAATTTCGAAAATAAACTCTTAAATAAAATTTTGAGGGACCGAAAATTAGCAATTTTTTGTTTAGCTTTATTTAAGTTTGAATGTTCTACTTTAAAGTTTTGTCTGAGTAAAGTACATTTATCTTCATTTTGCAAAGCTGTTTCTTTATTGATTTTATTCTATTTATTCAAAACAATATTTGTGTTTGTTATGCTATGACTGTTCTCAAATCTTAATGATTAACTTTCTTGTTAGTTGCTTTTAATTTTTAAAGTGTCTTATTAATCCTAGGCCTATGGCATTATAATTTAAATGAATTTGAGGGACTGACTGATCTGTGTAAAGATATTTCTGTTGCAATAATTTTGAATATATGAAGCAGTAGCCTTAAAATTATTATTATACCTGATTATTACTTCTAGAGTACCTGAACACTATGCTGATTATTTTTGTTGTTTGTCTGGGTTTGTCAGTCATTCCTGTAGTTAGTTTTAAAAATATTTATGGAGCTAATTAGCTTGGCAAATGAAATCTTGTATCATTAGGTTTTTAACTATCTTACCTATTAACTTTAATTATAAAGTTGAAAACTTCTCACTGGCCTAAATTATGAGTACCTTTGTTATTTGATTGTAGTCATTGAATAATTATAGAGCTTAAAAACTATTTAACTGAATAAATGTTGCTATCTGTACTGTAAAAAAAAAGGAAATGCTAGATAACTATTGATCTAATATTAAAATTTTTACATTTGAGATGTATTCTTTATGGTCCAGGGAGCAAATCTGTGATATAATATGCTAAATAATTAGTGTAAAAGGATGATAAAGTCACAAAATTGAATTAAACTTCAGAATATTCTTTTTTTCAAAAAACCCAATATAACAAACTGGAGGAGAGTCTAAAATTAAAATCCATTAACTTGCTGATACTTTTCACCATATTTCTTTATGGAGCCTTAAAATATTTGTAGCACTTTATTAAAACTCATTCCCAGTACCACTACTTACTCCAAGAGAAAAAGTTTTTGAAACAAAACAGAACCATGCTACTACTAGACTAAATCCTTATATTGAATCAAGGTACCTGGTTTCACCCCAGGTTCAGAATAAAAAATAAAAGTTCAAATTGAAAAAGTTGAATTTTGCTCTTTTAGATGTACCATATAGTAAATATGTTTGAAATGTACCAAATTTATTGAAATCAAGCTTAAAAAAAATTTACTTAACATTATATTTTAAATTAAATCGCAAAGATTTGAATTAAATTATAAATTCTTGGTAAAGAGTGTGAAGATATCAAATCTAGGATATTATAGGGTGACGTTACACAGAACTCACTGCATTAATCTTTATAAAAATTAATGTCAAGCCCTCAGTTAAAATATTTTTTTCACTGATAAAAAATAAGTATTTTTTGTTCACCTTTTGGAATTATATGAGAATGCCTTCAGGCACAGGAGTACATAGCTGTGAAAAAAATTATAATTTTTCTGGTATTAGTTTTTCCTATAAGTAAAAAAATATGTAAAACCATTAATATAAACTATTTAATTACTCCAAACCTAATCTTAAATTTAAACAACGGGAAACTTGTAGCACATTTTCAGACATTAAAGTATGTATAACTTCAAAAAAAAAAAAATCAGATTACCCTTGCTAATAATTTCTGCTAAATTAAATTATGTTATGCAAAAAATAATAATATAAAATACTTTAAAAGCTGATGAAATGCATTTCATTTCATCTTTCAATTTTTTTATTGTAACACTGAGAGTTATACTCAACAAAAAATTTCCTGTCACAAGAAGCAATAACTTGTTTTTATAGTATAAAGAGATTTCTTAGTATAATTAACTGCGTACTCAAATTAGAATATTTCAGGTCTTCACCAAGAGCCTTTAAGATTAATCATAGTTTAAAGAAAATCTGATTTTTTAGGACAAAATTCATTTGTGCCTTTTTTTCTTCCGACTGTGCTTATCTTACCATTAACACAGAGCCTTCCCTGTAATTAGTTTTGTTGCTGTGTGGGAAAAAAAATTAGATAATAAGCATACTACCTTTCATTTGAAAATAAGTATATTCTTTACTCTGTTTAGTGCCAAACTTTCATTACTTTTTCACAATTTGTAGAGGGGGGAGGGATAATAATTTCTTTTTTAATATCAGATTCTTTTTTCATTTATTATTAAAGCTATTTATGTCTTAAATGAAAAATTACCCCTGCTGTAAATTATAAACAGTTTAATAGTTATCTGTGAATTTTATAAATAGAAGGTATTATCACAAAGTTGTTAGTTCATCTTTTTAAAAAATTTCAACTTAATGTCATTGTTTGTTTCTTGTATAAAGCAACTATTTTTGCCTAGGTATGTTAGATTTAAGGATAAAAATATTATATTATTTTCTGGTTATCTTTACTGTTTTATTGTTTTCAAAATTTCTGAGGAGCTAGTTTTAAATTCATATTGTTCAGATAATTTATTTATTATCATTATAGCTAAAAATTATTGCTATTTTTTTAGTATCACTAAAAACTGTAAACTATTTTCTTTTTAAACAGCATTTTCAATTTTCCAAACAAATTGTGAAGTAATTTGAATATTTGAAATTAGAAACTATTTAAGAAGGTTGATTATTTATATTATTAATTTTTGAAAACTGAGGTTTAGTTGTTAAAATTGAATTCTCCATTTGAATTATTAAAATGTTCAAACTTCGAAGAAAACCTCAAAAATAAGGCAAGCCTTATTTTTTTTAATAATAATTTATTAGTGAAATAAAAATTATTGTAAATTGAATCTTGTACTGAATTTTCTAATTTATTTTAAAATTAACTGTATAAGAAAAATATAAAATTACAATTTTTATAAATTTTATTTTTATTTTGAAAAATAATAATATGTGCATTTTACTTGGAATTAATTCATAAAGGCAACTGAAAGATTAAATGGAAAATGAATTATAAGTTGGATCGAGATAGGTATAATTTAAGGTTTCAAAACTCATCACTTTTAAAAAAAACTAACTCACAAAACCCCTTAAACTCTTCCACAAAACCCTAAGGTTCTGTGGAGCACCAATCAGGAGCTGATATTCTATGATATGTATGACAAATGAACTAAATTTTTTTTAAATTTTCAATCTTATGAATTATATTTTAAAAAAATTACTAAATTTTAGAATAAGAAAAAGTGGCTGAAACTTTCATTACTTTACTATAGGTAACTAAAATATTTCACCTTGTCTCTCCCATAGTCAATCTAGTCTTCATTTGTATTTTCCTTTTAAATTTTTGTAGTGTATGTGTGTATTTGTCTAGTATTGTGTAAATATTGTATTGAAATACCTTGTATCAATTATATTAATTAATTTATATTACTATATGTGTTTTAGATATTCAAACATTGTGTTTTAAATAATTAACATCATAATTAATAAAGTTTGGTTTTGGCTGTTTTTAAAAGTGTATAGTTGCTAAATAAAATTGGGGGGGGGGGAATTATTACAGAAAGTATAGCCTTTTAACTGTCAGACTATTTAAGCAAATTGGTACAAATATTTTACTGCCAAGTACGCACAGTTACACTATTTAATATCATAAAAACCTGTATTCTATGAAAAACTTGGGTAATACAGGGTTGACAGTTAATAAGCTTAACAAAGAAGAAAAAAACTAGATAGCTTTAAGCATTTTTTAAATCTTATATTGTTTAGTTATGACAATTATCATCAATTTAAAAACTTATTGTTGGGCATATTTTATGTGGAATTTTAAATTTCATCTGTTTATAGTTCCCTTATTTTGGGCCAGTTGAGAAATTGTTATTAGAAATGTTAGAAATAATTTTTTTTTTTTTTTATAAGGGAAAAAAGTTTGCGTGGTGACAGAAATGTATTGTGGTTGTGATCTCTTTATTGCAATGTTTTTAAGTTGTGTGATATGCTGTTACAGTGCACAAATGAATTTCACTGTCTTGTACTATACTACAAACTGTTTGCTCAAAGAGTTTTATTTTTTATTATTGTTGAAACCAAAATTTTTTTATGGTGAGCAATGTTGTTGAATAATATACAAACACTCATAAATATTTAGTTAAATAATGGACTAATGAAGCAGCAATTTTTTTTTTTTTTTTTTGTCTGTAATTATATCATAATGAAATGAAAAACTGCTGATGTACCTAATCACAATATATTTTTACACCTTCAATGCATTTATTGCATATACATCTCCATATTGAATTCTAAGTTTTTAGTCTTACTAATGAAACAGGTACAAAATGTCTGAAAGTTCAAAATGTTAGAATGATTTCTATAAATTACAAGTAAGAATCCCTTAAAAAAATTTTTAAGTTTCTGAGGATTACTTACTTTAATTGTATGATTATATATAGATATTTTTTATTATTATTCTTTTCATAAAATGAAGTGCCACTATCACAGTGAAGCATTTTTTTACTTTAAATTTTATTATTATTTACTTGATGAACATTTGTTTGAAAAGTTTTAGCCAGTAATTAGAAGCAGTCAAAAATAGAAAATTGTAGGCTCTCAATTTTTAGCAACTTCATAATTAACTCCATTTTGTTTAAAAGTTTAATTTGAATTCATTTTTTTATTTTATTATAAGTGTTATTGGATTGAACTGAAAGCCTCTAGTTGAAATATACTTTTGAACTATTTAAACCGGTTTTTTTCCTTTAGTTCAATACTTAGTTAAAAAAATTTAAAAGGGAAGTGTACTTCATATAAATATTAGATGCTTTGCTTCAAGTAAAAATGTTTTTTCATCTTAAAACTTTCTATAAACTCACCACCAAATGTGTATGTCATCTAAAATAAATTGGAGAATGATTCTGTAACTTTGCTTACTATCTCAGCTAATCAAATCAATGTATGGAACTTATTATGAACAGTACTAAGATTGTAAGTCATTTAACTTGTGATGTAAAACTGACAAGGGATTCTCAGTTAGGTTTGCAGCTAAGCTTTGCAAGTAAATTTATTTGACATGTCTGAAATTCTAATAATAAGAAGGTTAATTTAGTTTTAGTTTTGTCCTCTTAAGTTTTGAAGGTATTATGTATGTGTGATTTTGTATCTACATAAAAAAAATAGTTGTAATGACCATTTTGAATTAAAAATTATCTTAATTTTTTTTTTTTTTTTTTTTACTGAGCCTACCTCGTTATACTTATCGTATGCCTTTTCGCTCTAGTCATGTAATATCTTGTTTTAGTAGCTATCAGAACAAAACTATTCGTTAATGTTTGCTCAATCATTAATAAATATAAAAGGTGTGTGAGAAATAATTCGAACAAAAAGTACACATTTAAGTTTTAACTGACTTAAATTTTTCATGAAATTGAATTTTTTCTCCCACTTTATTTTACCTAGTTTTCAAAATTTATTATACTCGTGTAGTTTATTTATATAAGATATGTTGAAAGCAAATCAAATTTGCTCTCGATTTTTCAAAAATTATAGCTGTAATGTGAGTTTTATTTTTAAATTGTGAGAATCAATCATTTTTCAAATTGTTAGTATGTTTCTAAAATTAAATAAATGCAACTATAAAATACTATGTTTAAGTACATTTCATTAATCTATGTATTCAGTTCTTTTATTATTATTATTTTTGTTCTCATTGTTTATGTAAATGCATTAACTTATACTCATATTTTTAATTATTTAGTTTCTGTTAATATGAACGGTTATAATTATGAAATCTTTTATTTATATAAAACTAATTGATATCATAATCATATATTAGAACATTTTTATTTTATATTTGCTCTTATTTATCAGAATTCATGAAATATATTTTTGGTGTTGCTGTTTAAAGAGAATCCAGTTATCAATTCATAATATTTACACCGAAGGAATCGCTAAAACTTATTTTTGATAACAAACTAGAATGCAGAGGGTATCATAAATGTCATGACACACACAATATTTCCTTCCCAAAAAATCTTGTAAGTTTTAATTCTTTGGAAAAAAATTTCAATATACCAAGTATTACAGTTAGCCAAATTTTACTGACATCCATCTGAATCAATAGCATGCAGTGTAATATTTAATATCATGTCGAGTAACTTCGTTTTTTTTTTTTTTTTTCAGACATTTATTTTGCTCTCATTTAATAACAAAATTATATTAATTTATTATGTATTCACCACTATTATCTATAACCTTCTCCCATCTTCCTCGCAGTTTATCAATTCCTTCCTTGCAAAATGTGGTTAGTTTTGCCTGGAAAAAAGTTTTCGACAGCCTGCTTGACTTGCTCTTCTGAATTGAAGGTTTTCCATTCAAAAAGTGTTGTAAATGAGCAAAAAAGGTGGTAGTCTGTTGGGGAAAGATCCGGGGAGTGAGGTGGATGTTTTCACCCTTGCTGTATGTGGTCACGTATTGTCGTGTAAAAGAATGGCGTTATTGTGATTGATGAGTGCAGGACGCTTTTAATGTAGTTTCTCTTGCAATCTTTTCAACTGCTGAACGTATCTATCCACAGTAATCGTTAAATTTGACTTCAACAACCCATGGTGAATTATACTTTGACAATCCCTCCACAATAAAATATTTTTGCCATGGATGTTTTCTTTTCAGATCTGGTAAGGGTGGTTGATCCTTATCAAGCCACTGTCTTCTGCTGACTATATTCTCATAGCTTACCCATTTCTTATTGCTTATTACAATCCTGTTTAAAAAATACTGAATTTTTGACCCGTGAGAGCAGGCAATTGACATGTGACCTTCTTTATTCCGTTCACTGAGATTGTGAGGTACTCATACTCCTAACTTTCTGACTTTCCCTAATTTCTCCAGGTTGCGATTAACAGTTGATTGTGATGTATTCAATCTTTCTGCTATACCTCGTGTTGATTGACGTGAAATTTGCTCCAATATTGCCTTTAAATGGTTATCGTCAAAGTTGGAAGGACGTCACGCCCTCGATTCGTCTTTTAAGGTTGTATCTCCAGAACGAAATTTTATCAACCAATTCTAACTGCCTGATCAGTCATTAGTCCTTCACTATATACACTGCATACTCCTTATCAGTATTGCCTTATTTAAATTCCCAAAGCATTACATGACGAATATGTATTTTTTTACTCTCTATTTCAGAGGTTAAAAAAAATAGTTTAACGTAAAGTGTATCACACAAAACAGTTGACAAAAAATTAACTGAAGCCTCGTCTATATAGTGAAAACAAAAAGTTGTTGTCATGATAACTCATAGCGAGTAGATACGAACAATAATTCTACTTAGCTGCATCGAAAGTTACTTATGACTCGATCTAATAGCACCTATATTTATGAAAACCGGTACTACTTTCAATTTCACAACACTTATGTGTAATTCTAGTCATGTATAGATATTAAATATTTAAAACATTATTTTATCCAGTCAGTTTACTTTGAAATTAGCTCTTAGGTCAATATACAAATAACATGAACTGCTCTTAAACAAAGAGCCAATAGTATGAAGTTTGGATTTATTCCTGTTTCCTGGTAAGGAAAGGAATAATTATTCTATAAAATCTTATGAAACCACAGCAATTAATTTTTTTTAAATCATAAAATGATGAGTAAAACATTATACACAATAGAGATACTAAATTAATATCCACGAGAGAAATAAAACACACACATAGTCGAAATCTGGTAGTCATTATCAACATTAGTTACGTTGTTTTATGACTGCCTCATCAAATCTAAATCTAGCCCTGAATTAAATGGCTGAATTCAAATTTATTTTTTAGGATATGGAAATAATAACCAAACCTAATGATTATAACAATTGTGCTGTGCCTTTCTCGCTTTGTGCCTTCATATTTAAAAAGAAAATAAATAAATAAGAAATTTTCTTATCTGTCAAAGTAACTACAAATTTTGTATTCTCAACTATGCAATTTTGACTTCCAATCCATTATATCAGTGATTAATATATTCCATCTTTTATTGATCTTTTCTTCTCGAATTTCTAAAAAAAATTATTCTGGTTGTATTTTGTGATATCCCTCTCAGCAAAGGCTAATTATATTTTTACAATATCTAATTAGCTTTTGCTGATTATATTTTGAAATCAGCAAAAGCTAATTACAGAAAAAAATTAATTACAGAATTTTTTTCTAAAATTAATTCTGTTGAACTAATTAGAGAAAAGCTAATTAAGAAAAAAAAATTACAATATTTTATATTTTGTTTAAAAAACAAATAAAAATTGATAACTGAGTTCTCTTGCTGTCTAAATATTATATCATCTTACCTCATTTATGAAAAGAATAAACTGTTTCGAGTCTTTCTTCATAATGCATTAATAATTCTTTCTTTATAATTCAATGTTTGTTGATTTTTTATAATTTAAATTTTTATGAATATATTTTATTAAAGCACTTTGTCGTGTGTTGTTATAAATGATTTTTGCTGTATTTTCCATAGACACAGATTTATGTCCTTTTTTTTTTTTTTAAACAAATTTATGTTATGTTTAATGTTTACCAAATGGTGATGTCCAATGTTGCACCAATTTATGTGCAGTCATAGTGATATATATATATTATTTAAAATTGTAAATAAAATATATATGACTAAAATGTTTTGCTATTGTAAAAGAGAAAAAAAAAGAATTTTTAAAATGACTGTATATAATAAATTTATTTATTTAAACTATTTATTATTTCATTGAAGAAATAGTACATTCTTAATTTAAAAGTAAATATTTATTAACACTTAAATTGCGACTCTTAACAATGAGTGCAACCCAATATTTAAAGTAAAGCACTCCTGCTGGAGCCAGTTTTGTTGGCCAGGGCGGTCATTGAAGTTAAGGCTCAACAAGAGCATCATTCAGAAAAATTTGAAAATTAACCTTGCCTAAAGAACTAACAGTGCAAACTGAGTTGAGTAAATAAGCTATACTTTCAAGCAATAATTGATTAATTAATGTATTGTTCCCTTTGTATAATTCTAATTATTGCAAATTTCGCTTGAAAATTTTACCTCCCCAGTTTTTGTTTTAGAAGCATGAATTTGTATTACACCTGTTTTTGAAGTGATTTTCTTCGGAGTGGAAAAAAGGAATTTTCATTACGATACATTGGAATGAACGGTTAAATTATTCACTTTTTCTATACATATGGCAAAATCTAATTTTTTTAAAAAAATGAAAATTGAAATAAATTGTATTTGCTAAAATGTTTTGTACTGGAGTACAATAGTTTATCTACTTATTTATTTTATCTACTAAAATCAATTTTAAATAGTGAATTAAAAATTTAAACACACTTTTCAACCCAACGTTTGATATGTAGTGTCGTTCATGAAATTTTAATTAAAAATGAAGACCTTTCGGTGATTTATGTCAGAAAAATTAATGCTCGTAAGCTAATTTTACATTTTAGAACTTCTAACAAAACAGTACAAATGGGTTAATCCAATTATAAATTGATTTAATAGTTTCGAAAAGAGGAAATTTGAAATAGAGACATTTGTGGAATTTTATTGCTCGAAATTATTTGACGCATTTTTCATTTTAACTATACTATAAAATATTGTCCTTTCCAAATCTGAAAAGATAAAATTTTATTTAAATTTTGAAGTACTTTATAAAAGAATAAAAAATTTGTAAGAATGTTCAATAAAAGTAGTTTTATATATATTTATACATAATCACTCGCGATGTGAGCCGTTGAGTTATCATCCTATAACACGAAATCATCACCTATTGACCAGCATAAGGGTGCACATAAACATCAAGGATGTCATCTCCATTGGCGATAGAAATAAGCTGCAGGTGGCGAGGAGCAGAACTCTCTACCTATGGCAACACTTCGCTTGCTTTCACTAATAGCGTGTGGAGAGTCATAGGCGAAGAAAGTACGTTAGTTTCTGTCTTGACTTTCAAATAGGTTAAAAACTTTTAAGTTAGAATGGAACTGAAAAGTATATTGAACATAAATCTAAAAGAAAACATCTTGAAAATTTGAAGGAAATAAATTGTGAAAAGTATTGGGTAAGAATTTTATTTACGTTGCACTAGAACTGCACAATGGGCTATTGGCGACGGTCTGGAAAGCATCCCTAAGGATGATCCAAAGACGTGCCATCGCAATTGTGAACCTCTGCAGGGGGATTAGAAGGTATTACGAAAGGGAAAAATATATCAATACATTCCTATACAACTGAGAAGAGGAAAGGAGGGTCAAGAAATGGAACCAGTCTTCACCCCCACCTGGCATATTCGAGCATTGCGATCGCGAATGCACGTGAGCACTCACGGTTCCACGTAGAAAGACATGCAGATCTGTACGTCAAGCCTAAAAGATGTCACCCCACAGACAGACACTTCCTCCTTGATGCATGTTTCTCATAGATATTTGATGGATGATATCTGGTTCCAGGTTCTTTCCGAATCAAACAAAGCCTATTATCAGTTTGGGTCCCGTAGTGAACTGATCGTAAAGACACGATTCCCAGAAGAACACCGAAGTCAAGCATCACAGGCTGCGATCAGTAAGCGGGTGGGTAACCACCTTGATCAGCCCGCGAAGGGACCGAGGGTGCTCGGTATTGGTCCTCGTTAAACTGTTCTACCGTAAAGTGCTCGATCTCGCACGTAGGTCGTCGGGTTACCACATCAGGGGAGCCATCCCATCTGCAGAGGATCAAAATTGTGATGTCATGTCTTCGGATCATCCTCAGGCATGTTTCCCAGACCATTCTATTCGTTTAGCATTGCGTCATATGTTGTTCCTACTAAATCGAAGTAGTTGTGTTTTTTTCATATTATACCCAATTAGTATTGCATTGATATGACATCAATAAAAGTTAAGTGACATTTTTACAGACTCCCGAAACTGGTAAGTTCCCATTTTTGGATAAAACATTGCAGTTTTATCAAAATATTTTTTGTTTAATTTTGATCTTTAAAGATATGAAAGTTTTCTGTAATTCATATATTATAATCATATATATTATAATATTTATATTGCCGATTATTTATAATTTGGCCTTTATATGGATATGTAAATAAACATTTGGAGTTTTCATTATTCTCCATTTAGTTGTGTGCATATAATCATATCATGAAATGTAATCCAAAGTTCTGATTCTCGTATTTATACAAAATTTAATCTGCTGTTTGGGAGTAATGTTAAGGTTATTGTTTCTAATTTATAAAAAATTAAGTATTGTTTTTAAAATTGTACATGATTAAATGATCAAGTTATTGATGATAATTTAAGTTCTTTAACTCTTTTAATGCACATTCCATGTATTGTTGTAAAATGAGTAAACATATCACATAGAATTTCAAGTATATTGTCAATTTTAACTGGAAAATATTGCACTTTTTCTATTTTGATAACTAGAAAAATCTCTAAAATTCCTTTTGTGTAAAATATGTAGCACATTCTGTGACAATTATCATAAAATGTATATTGTTTCGTAACATCTACTGGATTTTTTCCTATCCCTGTTGTCGTGACTATTTAACAGATAATTTAAATATATCCAATAGATAAAATTTATATTAAACAAAACCCAAGTTCGGTCAGATTAGGATTGAAGCAATGTGTCTAAGAAACTAGAGAAGACAATCAATAACCATTAAATTAAGAAAAATACAATTTTATTTAATAAGATATTAGCTATTATTAATAACACGAATATAGTATATTTACCAGGTGGTATTAAAAATGAGGTGAGGCAATGAGGAGGAGGCCTAGAAAATTGACAAGAGAAAAACAATATTTAAAACATATTCTCACCATCTTCTGCGGGGGGGGGGGTTGCTGTCTTCCTTCTCGCCTTTTTGGTCAACAGTTCGTTCTCGCCTTCCATTCGTCTTCGCTCTTTTTTTCTCTTACTCGTCCTCAGGAAACCTCGGTCCCCTTTCCATTGGTTGGGGTCCTTCTCCAACGAGGGTGCTAGCTAGATCCCCACCCGCAGATTATTGGCTAAGAAACCTAAAAGAAATCAAGACCGACAGGGTCCCGACTACCTGGCGACTGCTCAGGCCTCCCTCCTTTACAATAAATCTTCTTTTAATTGCCTATGTCACTACTACACCTGTCGTTCCAACGCAATTTTTCATTGGTTAAGCCAGTGGTCGGCAACCTGTGGCTCGCGAGCCACAGGTGGCTCTTTTGATGTAAAGTTGCGGCTCTCCAGTTCCATACGAAAAAATTAATAAATTGTTACCAAAGCCCTTAAAAATAAGAAAAAATATTTTTAAGTACCTAATTTCTCAAGAGCTTTCTATTCTTATAATCGTTAATTACAAACCGCTACCCTCAGGCCTGTCGTTAAGCACGGTTAGAGGGGTGTCTCATTCCGACTCGATTCCGAGTATTCACCCGGAAAAGTGGCAAGTCTGTTGTCTGTTTGAGCATGCCGTTACCGACACCATGAAAAGGCACAAAAAAAAGGATGATGCCAGCGACTCTGATCTTGTGAAACAGCAGACAAAACCCCGGAAATTTCTGTCAACTTGAAAAATCCAGGGTGCTTTAAAAGTATTTATCTAGAAATGCCTTTTTCTCACGTTTTCTCTTGCTCTTTCTAAGAATAAAGACAATATCTTTGTCCATGTCGTTAAGAAAGGGAAGGAAAGGGCTCAATGCACATACAGCTGTGGTTTTCTCTATATGACTGTCCAGTTTCTTTTCACTCACCTCCCAAGTTACTTCACTGACCTGTCTTTAACTGTCCAGTACCAGTTTACAAGTACTTAGTTACTCAAAGAATATCTTATAAATTAATATTATTATTGAATGCAGGTATAAATTTTTTATGAATATTTACTATTTGCAGTCTTATTGTTTAAATATTAAGGTAAAATTAAATTTCATTAAATATGTTGTTATTTTCTTATTAAATTAATTCCTCAATTATTGCTTCAAAATTTAGGTATAAGACTTTTTTCAAAAAAGAAAAAAAATATTTTTTTAAAAAATATATATGGGTAAAAATTGATTTTTATGAAGTAGATAAAAAAATTTTAATCTCTTTTCCACTGTAAAATGATTAAAAGAAAGAAAAAAGAGCAATTAAAATTTTTTTACGTTATTTATATTCATTAGTAGGAGCTTGAGATGGAAACAGATAAATCACATTTGAATTCTAAATATAGGAATTCTTTTTCCTTTTTTAAATAATTATTTACTAAGCTTTTTAATTTTGTATTCAAAATAGTAATTTATTTTTAAATTTAATTTTTTCAGTTGAGATTATTTGTCACAGATCTTATTTAATTTAAATTTCAAAAATCAAATTCTATATTTGTTCGTAGCAGTTGTTTTTATAATAAGTTCAAACTGCAATCCTTTATGAACAAAACTATACTAATGCTTATTTTATTAAAAATGTAATGTGTTTAAAAATAGAAAAGCTGCAGTTTTTTTTTTTAAATAATTTTTTTTTCTTCATCTTTTTTGTTACTATGTTGATGTATTTCGTATGTATTTAATGTTTTTTATTTATATTTTAGATTTAAGTTAACAATTTTCCATTTGTTTAAGTTAATTATTAGTAAAAAGAAACTAAATATTTTTGTAATTATGTAAAAACTCAATTCACAGTTTTGTATTAAAAGGCACGATAATTAACAAAATAAATAATTAACAAAATTGTACTTTAACTACCTTAACTAGAAAAAAAAATTATTTTGCGATTTAAGGGTATTTTTTTTTTTTTAATATTTTAAAAAAAGACTTAAACATTCTTCGGTAAAGCATTATTTACAAATCATCAAATTTTAAAAATATTTATTTATGATTTATCACGCTGCAATGTTTGAATACATAGTTAAATTTTTTTTAAAGTTTTATTTATTATTTACATAGTATTATTTTTATATAAAGAAATATTCGGATAAAAAATTTAGCATTTTACAAATTTAAGGCAAGAATGCGTGAAAAAATTTATCTGTGCTCCCAAAACTAGTTCATCCCCCCCACAGAAAAAAAAGAAGTATTTCTGTATCCCCATTCAAGATTTTAGTCACAGCTCTTATATTAATAACAATGTAAATTATAAAATGAATAATAAAAATAAATAAAATTATTAAATGAAAAATAAAATTTTAGTAATAAATAAGCATTAAAAATAATTATTCGCAAATCAAATTACTAAAATTAAATAATTACGCATATAATATTTGAAATGCATCAGAAAGAATCCTACTTAGATTAAGAGTTTAAAAAAAATGCACGAGTCATAATTGATGTCTGATAATTTTTCAGTTTAATGTTTCAGTTTAATGAATAAATACTAATTTAATTTTCATCTACATTTTTTAAAGCTTTGATGTGTATCACATGTTATTATCATGTAAAACATGATATAATGAAAAGATCACCCTTAATATAAATTTTTATAAACCTTGTCAAAAATAAAGATAAAAATCTATTTCAGCGGATGTAGTAAATTAAAATTTAAAAGGGAAAAACAAGCATATAAATTTAAAAAATATCTAATGCAATATATTGATATAATCTTTATAATAACAGTAATAATAGCAGGCCTGTTTAATTACCAGGTGAATGTTGAAGTTTTTAATTTATAAAGTTATTTAATTTGGTAAAAAATCGTTAATCACCTTTTTACACTCGCCTTCCTCAACAGTGATTTGCTTGTTTTCGATTGCTAAAATTCTAACGTGTGACCTCTATCCGTTCGTTTTCGCGTTCACTTGAAACAAAATTTCTTTAAATGCATATTAAGAGCGGTCACTCCGAATTACCTGCATATTATTAAATTTAGCAATCAAATACATTAATGTTGTAATTTTGCGTATAAAAGATATTTAAAATAATAGAAGATCGTTACTTTCAGTGACTTTTATTAAATTAATTTTTTAAAAAAATTTTAAATTATTTGATTTGGAAAGCTCGAGGCTCTGTAAATGTTTACAATAAATAGAAATAGTACGTGACCATCGCTTCTAGCACTTCATCATAAGTCGATTTAACGTTTGCCTTGACAAAAAAATGCAAAATTTATTTAAATGTTTAATAATTAAGTGCTTAAAAATTGTTTTTAACAATAACAAGAGTAGACGGTACATATTTCTTAAAAAAGGAAAATTGTGAAAAAATTCTGATATAATATAAATGAATATTATTACGGAATTGCTATGAAAAATTAAAAAGAATTATTATAAAATCTTTCTGATAAGATTGTGTTTCGTTGCACATTTAATAAAAAAAAAATCGCGTTTTCTGTTGAAAATTTGACAAGAATTAGTAAGAAAATTTACAATTTTCATCGAATTTTAATGACCCAAATATTCCTATCCCCCCCCCTCAAAAAGAAATAAGTTAAAAAATTAAAAATTAAATAAAAGCTAAATTTTAAAAAAATTATTAGCGTATTTTAAAAATAAAGAATAAATATTATTCTGTATTCAAAACCGTTTTTTTTAATTAAAAATCATATATACATAAAAAAATATTATAGTATTAAATCAAAAATTTTCAGTGGCTCTTTAAAACCGGGAAATTTTGTAAAATTGTAACTTTTGGCTCTTTTATTTCAAAAGGTTGCCGACCCCTGGGTTAAGCAAACTAAAGTTGATAAATTTATTGTGTTATATTAGTTGTTATATGTTCTTGAAAGTTTAAAAAAAAGTTTTTTTCTGTAATGCTTAAGCACATATTTATGTGTCTAACTATTTGAATCTTAAAATTGTATTATGCATTTTATGGCTTGTCTTTCTCAGATTAATATTACTGTCATGCTTAGTTGGTAAGTTTAAACATGTGTCCAATGTTCTGTATGACACAAAATTCTATAAAATGCAAAGACACATGTTTTAAATGTGTTTTTAAGATATTGTTTTAATAAACTTTGAAAAAGTTACTATTAATCCTATAAATAATATTTTGGAGTTGTGAACACCTAATTAAAATTATTTGTAGGCTTTAAATGAATGGCAAATATTATTCTGAATTTTTGTTTTATTTTCAATTGCACATTATTTGTGGAAAAAAAAATTATATATATATATATATATTTTTTTTTTGAAAACCCAGACAAAATTTAATAATTTTCTCTTCTAAACTAGATTCTTTAAGCATGTATAATATAACGTTAAAAATTAATAAAATAGATTTTCATATAGAATTATTGGATGAATTATGTTAAACTTCCATTTTTAAATTAGATGTTTATTGTAAATGACAGTTTCTTGGATTGGGTAGATTTACATAATCAGTTTTTTCTAGCCTGACAAGAGCTTACCAATCCTGGTACTATTTGAATGTAATGTTTGAAGAAGCTACCACTAAGTAATAATTTTTAAAACCGTTCTATCAAGGAAAGAATCCTTATGTGCAAAATTCTTATTTATATTTGTTATTTGTAACTAAAACTATTGTTTGTATGGTTATTAATAAATTTATTTAAGAATATGCATTTAGGTGAAGTGTATTTAAGTTGTGATGTCTGTCTGCTGAAATTTCAGAAAAATGAGAAACTGTGCAACTATTTTATTAAGTAAAGTTTTAAATTGTTCACATAACCAGTAGTAATTTTGACTTCTTTCATTTATTATAGCTTCGTACTTAAAAATTTTTTATTGAAGTAAAAATTCATACCCAATGCACCTACAAGATGTTGATTACAGTATCTTTGTACAATAAATAAATAAAATTAGTAAAGATATTTGTTGTTGTTTTTTTTGTTGTAAATAATGCTTAAAATATTTAATTAAAAAAATCTGTTGAGATATGTTTTGAGTTATCACTTTTGAAATTTGAAAACAGTGTGTAAATATCAATTTGCGATATCTACCAACTTAAAATTCTACACTTTTAAATTTTATTGCAATTTTTCAGATAAACTTTCTGTCCTATCTTCCTTAATATTAGTGCATTTTTTAAACGTTTGATCTTCAGGTAATGAAATAGTTTGGGAAATTCTATACAAAATGCAATCAGATCCATTAAAATGGAACAATTGCTCAGCAATAACTCTACTTGGAACAATTTCTCTGCTTCTGAGAAATTAGCATCTTGAACACTTTTCAGAAGAATACAAAATACATATTAAAAATAAGCATAATATACTCAGAAAATAAAGGTTTTACTTTTTTTTAAGGTACATTTCAATAAAATTATTTTTTCTCTTGTGAGATAATGGATGTGGAATTTTTTAAAATAGCCTAGAAATAAATGAAATATTTTAAGTACTTTGTATGCAATTTTTCTTTAATTTATTAAAATTAATTAATTATGACGTTCTAAAATAAATTTAGGAAACCTTTATAAGTTCAGACCATATACATATATACAGCTGATTTTTATAACCATTTGAGTGTAAAAGGGGGTCTTTAAATCTTGTTTTTAATTTATAATTTTAGAATTGTTTTCAAAAATAAAGACAGAATTAACATTAGCGGTCGCAGATTAATTTTCAAACAAGGAAGAAAATAAGCTTCTTGAATGATGAATCATCATTGAGGAAAGCAGGATTAAATTTGAACCTGATATATTTCAAACATTTGCCTTTCACATCCTCCCGGTTTTCTTTAGCAACCTACCAAGTTTTATTGTTTTAAAATTACGAATGAATGATTTTTCAGATTTTCATAACCTTTCTGCGTTAGTTTCGTTGAACTTTACTTAGCAACACATGTATGTGTTTTCATTTAATTTTGCGCATCCTCAAAAAGTATATTAAAAACTGTGGTAACGGAGCTTCTTATATATGAGCGTATCAAAATATATGATAGCATATATATAAAAACTTTAGATCTAATAATTAAGTACGAATACAAAGAGTTTGAAAATTTTGTTAAATATTCTTCCCCAAATTTGTGAAACAAATAAATTTTCTAAAAATGTTACTATTCCGTTCTCACCTGATGCGTGTAGAAGATTCGCATCATAATGTATATTTGTAATTATTAGATTTAAGATATCAATAAAAACTAAGAAAATAATTATGGATCGCATTTTTCTATCATCCTTTGTATTTTGAAGCATTTTGCAATTTGATCCTCTCGAAATCCGCTGCTTCTCCAAATTATTTTATGGTCTAATAAAGTATTTTGGAATACATTCGATGCAAATATGTCAAAAAATTTCACGCGACGTATAAAATTAACCAGTAAATAAATATAAAAAAGATATTTTGTTTCATATTAACTTTATTTCAACAATGGTTAAAAAATATAATATTAAATGCAGCGGGAACAATTTTTCAAAGAGACATTTTTTTTTTAGAAACTAGCTAATTTTAGATAAATAATCTCTTTGCCGAGAACAATCAAAATGTAAAAAAGCTAAATACAGTTTGTTTGTTTTTTTCATTCATAAATTATTTCCGAACAGTTTTAAGAAAATAAAGACATTTCATCACATACATTTATTATTTAACCGTGTAATTATTAGATAAGGAATGACCTTAAAAGCTAAAAGAATAAAATTGCATAATCTGCCACTTACTATTGTTATGCATTTGACGCAATCCGGCCTTATAAAGTCGAAACGAAATTTTTAAAAGCTATTTGATAATGAAATAAAATAGTTTTCAACACCAGCATTTGCTGAAATTAAAAAAAAAAAAAATCGTACGCCATATTTTACATTAATTAGTAGTAAAAGAAGGATACATCGTCTGAAGTGGAAATTATTAGTTAAAAATTCTAAGAACATTCATCATAGTCTATCAAGTTTTATCAAGAAATTAATCCTTGAAACAAATCAGAATGTAAATTTTGAATTCGATAATGCTGTAAGTTATTTAAAATTGTAAAAAAAAAATCAGTATTGAACTTTTAATTTCAACAAAGGTGTCTTTAAAAATTATTTCTCTGTATCAGTGGAAAATAAAGGTAATTAAAAGAAAATTTATCTTTCGTAAATAGCAACTAACTCCACTTATAAACTAAATAAATACAACAATTGAGAATGATGCATAAATTTTGTAGTATTATTAAATTTAATCTTTTACTTTGCTAAATTACATATGAATTATATAAATTTTTAATTCATAAAAATATCATTTTTTGGATTTAAAGAAAGAATTTTAAAAAAAATCGGAAAATTTTGAAAAATTTTTGGGTTATGGCACGTGCTTCCTTAGGTCCCTTTCCTGGGAATTAATGATCCAAAGAAATCGGAAAATAAATTTCGAATTCCAAAACATCCTGCCAGTTTCGTAGATAATTTCAATACTACGAGACAGAATTTATTTATATTACCGTGAATGAAAGAAATTGGTGGTTGTTAACTTCCACCGGTGAATGTTGACAATAACATAATCGCTTTGGTAAATGTCCGAATTATATACTAGCTCTAGTTATGTGCAACTACTCGATATACATTTGCCCGGTATGCCCCATATCAATGTATTTTAAAGGTTCAGTGCCATTGCCCGGTATGTCCTACATCGATGTTTTTTTAAGATCAAGTGCCACTGCCCAATATGCATTGAATCGGTTCTCCGAACACTGATGTTTCACCCAATCTATCCCACGATATTAAAATAGCGAATAAATAAAATAATATCAACGAATAAAGTAATATCTAATCGGATAAAACAAATATTTCGGACATTCACCAAAGCGACTATGCGATTGTTGGCATTCACCGGTGAAAATCGACATTCCCTTGATTTCAGTCATCCACGGTAACAATTATGCTGATATATATATATATGTATACGAAAAAATAATATATATATGTAATACGAAAAAAAAGAAAACAATAAAAAAGAGCATTATTAAAATCTGATAATTTAATTTCAGTCACGGATAGCATGTATGTCATCAAAATCATAAAAGACCAGTTAGTATACCATAGACTAAATGGGGAAGTAAGGATATTATTTGGGTTACTAGATTTATTTGTTTGACTAATTGGATTATTACTATTTTTCTAATTAATTATGAATCCATTTAAGCTGTGATTATCCTCAACAGTGATTCCTAAGATTTTGATAAAATTCTGACTGAGACATTTATTTGCGACACCAGAACATGAAGTTTTTAATCAGATTGCGACTTCATGTGCCACAAGCATTTTTAAAATATATGAACAGAGTGTTCCGTTTCCTCGTTCTTAATATTAATTGTTTAAATATTTATTAAGAATTTAATCTAAATAGTACGCAATTAATTGCGTACTATTTAGATTAAATTCTCAATAAAATAACCTATAATTATTGGTTAATCTATAATTATAGGTTATTTTATTAAGAATAATTATAGGCTAACCTATAATTATCGGAGACCGATAACTATAGCAAAGAATATAGAGGGGTTCTATAATCAGGGGGGAAGGTGGGCGCACGATGCGCCCACTTAAAGCTTGCGGGGGGGGGGGGAATTTTTACACTAAATAAAATGAATAGTTTGGGGGGGGGGATTTAGACGAGAGAATTTTTTTCTTTTTAAGTACATAAATAAAAGAAGCAACGTAGCACTATTTCGAACAAGCTAACATGGAAGGGGGAAGTTAGCAAATTATTTTAGGGGGGGATGAATGCGCCCAAGAACTTGGGGGGGATGGGGGACACTGTCTATAATATTCTTTGATTATTGGTCGCAGGCTAATATGCGGAGAAGCGAGGAAGTAACAAAAAGATAGTTGGAAACTATCGAGTCCCTAAAGAAGAAAAGATGAAAAAACGGCAAAACCAATTTGATTGCCTAATGATTCTTAGATATAGTTCTACCAATCTCCTTTTAATTTTTTTCTGTTTCACCCGAAAATCAAGTATGCTTCGTTATTTACCCCAACTGGGATTCGCTGGTTTTCACAGATAATGTTTCGTTCTCGCTTAAATTTTAATATGCATGAAATTTATTTGCAGCCTTTGTCTATAGTTTCTTTTAAGTACAATTTTAAATATAATTTATTTTCCTTCTTCAGAAGAAGTTAAAAAGCTGAAGCGTCAAAACAACGAATTTTCGAAGAACCATTTTTTTTCAGAAAAGGCTAACATTAACACACACAAGATAATTTTTAAAACAATAGTTCAATAGTATAAGAATTAGAAAAATGTTTTTCCCTCCCCCTTTTGTTTAAATTTAAATATCTGAAAACCAACTCATGTATATGTGACCAATGTGTTAATGCATGTAAATAATGCTTCTTCGAAGAAGGTTTAGGGCATTTTCAGCGTGGATGGAAAAGAAAATCTTTGATGTCAAGCTTTGTGCTCTCGAAATAGTGTTCAAGCACAGTAAAATCAACTAAATCAACATAAACTACAATTCAATTCGTAATTAAATACTTTTAAAGGTAAGTGTAAAGCAAAATGTCAACATAACATCAAGGAATTTTTTTTATACAAATTAAACTATTTTAAAAAAATTATTTTTGTTTCAAGTTTTATGAAAGGAAGAAAAAACATTATTTAAATTGTAAAAGTTTCATTTTCTTCAATACTCTTTTCTATTTTGGAATGATTTGCTGGTCCGAATATAATAGCAATTGTTTCTACACTTTTTGACAATGTCAGTAAATTCTTCTTTTAAAATGTAAAAAATTCTTAAACGACTTATTTTTCAAGGAAATAAAAAAAAAATTCATCCCTCCCAAAATTAAATTTTTTTTTTTGTACACTCCTTTCTATTTTCATTTCATTGCTGTAGGGATTTACTAATTCCATCACTAGATGGCAGCTCTGCATTAAAGTACATTCTACTAAAGGTTCTGTTAGTAGTTTAGCATTGTAAAATTAAATTATCAAATTAATTATTAATAAGTAATTAACTAAGTTAATACATATTTCTAAATCGAGTTAAAAGTTTTATTAACTCTAAAAGTAAAAATACAATTTATTGTCCATTTTTTATATATTATTATATTGTTATATTCGAAATCAGAGCTAGTACAACTAAACACTCAACGAAAAAAAAAAAAGGTAGTAAATTTTTTTAAAACGCCAATAATAAGATAAACCACAAAAATAAGGTAACCCTGAAAACCGGTTTTTTGTTGCCATCGAGAAGATAGGACCTTCACTTCCTCTTACGGGTTCCTTATATCTACGGCACTAGTTGGTTTGTTGGCTTTATTGCACTTTACAGAAGTAGCATGAACAAGAGTAGTAAACGGAATATAAATATTTTCTTTCAATAACCCAATTATTTTGCTAATTAAAACGTCTATTAATTATATTTAAACTAATTAAAACGTCGTTGATGATTTAATTCCTTAGTAAAAAAAGGACTTTCACAGAATTCACAGACTTTTGTTTTATAAAAAAGTGATAAATTTTTTAAATGTAGTTTTTACTTCAAAAACCAAAAAAAAAAAATCTTTTTGTTTCGCAGAACTCTCTACCTACGGCAACACTTCGCGTGCTTTCTCCATTAGCAAGTGGCATAGAAGGAAGAGTGTCAGTTTTATGTTTTAATTTTCAAATACATTAAAAACTTTATATAGTTAACTTTATATAATAGATTAATCTGCATATAGTAAACTTTATATAGATTATAAACTTTATATAGTTAGGAAACTATATAAAACTGAAAACTGCATTGAATATAGTTCTAAAAGAAAGTGTGGAAATTTTAAAAATATTTTTGACAATTAAATACGAAAAATATTAAGAAAGGGGAAAATATCGTTGTATATTCCTATACAGCTGAGGAGAGGGAAGGGGGGGGGGTCAAGAAATGGAACTGGGTTTCTTCCTAGATGGCGGAATCGAGCGCTACCATTGCGAATAACTCAAGAAAAGACTCACTCGGAAACGTTTTAATACATTTTCTTTCATTTTAATAAACAGTTAATCAAACAAATCCTCAAAACATTGTTTCATATATATAGCCTCAAAATATTGTTTTCATATGTATGTTCAAAAATAAAGTTTCAGTTTTGATATAACTTTTGAAATAAAGCAAAATACTGTTTCCAGACGCATAATTTTCAATTGGGCTAACAGTGGACTGGTCGTTAAGACGCGGTTCCCAGTAGATCACCGAAATTAAGTATCGCTGGCTGAGGTCATAGGTGACTGTTTAAATGAGCTTGCGAATGGACTGAAGATGTGCAGTGTCAGTTCTTTTTTAACTGTTCTATGCAAAGTGCTCGGTTTTGCACGCATGTCGTTGGGCTAACAAAGGGGGAAAGCCATTCCCTACACAGAGGATCAAAATCGTGATGGCATGTTTTCCAAGCCATCACCAGTTGCGAATTGGGCAGCTCTAGTGCGACGTAATTAAACTAAAAACGACATAAAAAAATTTGGACCCTCAACCTGAGTTTTCTGAGGGACCTCTATACCTAAAACCCCAGATACCCGGAAGGAATCAGTCCGCACCTGTTTTGAAGCTTCAAAATATGATACGAAGATTGAACTGTGAAATGGGTAATAAGATTATTAGTTCAATATTGGTAATGAGATAAAACTTCTCACTGAGTAATGAATGAAGAATCTTAAGATATTGAAATCATTGCACACAAATTACGTTCGTAGTTATCGAAGGATTAAAAATTATTAGCAGGTGTCTCCACTTCATACTTCATAGATATAATTACTTCATTTGTAATGTTTTTAATGGTAACTTAAGTCTGTAGGCTTTAAAATACTGTCGTTAAGAGCCAAGACAATGTGAGTACATTTACATCAATTTTAAATTGGACCTACTTCCATTTTTTATTGCAGATTTTTCTCCAGAAAAAAAAAAGTCTACATTTACAGGTAATTGCATTCTGGTTTGCAGATGGTGGAGTTGAATTAATATAAATAAATAAATATACATACATTAAACAAAATATAGTTTGATAATTTGAAATAAAATTATAATTTAACATTAAAGTCATGCTTGCTTCATCCCCTGATGCTATTATAATTATAGAGGGATCATCAGACAGATTTACCTATTTCTCGAGATATCTATATTTTAAATTCCATTTGCTTTACTATAAATACAGTACCAGTTCTAGAACAAAATGCGAATATCTAATCGAAATATCCAATTAGGATTTTGAAGAAATTTCTCCAACCCTCTTACTAGTGATTAGGACTATTAGGAGAAATATATCTTTTCAAAATATTAAATGTGTCTTACTCTAAATATTTTACCTTTCTGGAACGTTTGAGAGCCCTAGTACTAATACTTCAAAATCAATCATATCTTTCTTAAATTTTTAAATTCTGTGCCCTTGACTTGTATATCCAATGTAAATTTATTTCATAATAATACTAGAAAATGGTTTGCATTTTCAGCCATTGTTAATGTATTTATTCAGATTATTGCTTAGTTAAAAAAAAAAAAAAAACCTCTATAGATAATAGATATTTGTTGTTACTTATTCTGTATTAATTCCAACCTTTAACTGGTGTTACAAAGTGACTCGTAACTATTATAAAAGGGTCTCTCAGACCTTGGTTATTAATGTTCGAATAATACTAGTTAAAATAATATAATTATGAAATGTTCTGAAGATAATTATGTACACATTTTTATTTTAAT
This sequence comes from Parasteatoda tepidariorum, assembly GCF_982258835.1. Lineage (NCBI taxonomy): Eukaryota > Metazoa > Arthropoda > Arachnida > Araneae > Theridiidae > Parasteatoda > Parasteatoda tepidariorum. Next base: position 46,165,766 of record NC_141756.1, read on the forward strand.
TCTTATTATCAAACACGTTTTTATATTATTGAAATACGGAAAAATAAGAGAGCTTGAACGAAACGAATGCAAAATGAAATATTTTTATTCTGATAATTACTCCTTGAAACACAAAGACACATTACTTTTATTACATATTTTGCTGGCTTGAACAGTGCGCCAATAAAAACCCCACCCTGATTAACTTTTGATCTAATGCTCTGATTTTCACGTTCATTCTCATTCTTAATGGTTCGAGGGGGTGACCTCAAATATGCAAATTAATTAGTGCAGATGATATTTTTAGTTTGGACCCCCTTAATGTTAATTTTATTTTTTGCGTATTTCACCATAACTCAAGAACTTCTTAAGCGAATTTAAAAATTTTTGTACACAATTATAACATTTGTTTATCCAAAGAAAAGTCCATTCAAAAAATGAATTTCAGTAAATATTTATTATTTTATTTAATAAAAGTAAAAAAAAAATTTTTTTTAATTGTGAGGTATAAAATTTTTTACGTCATTTTAAAGTATGTAATTTTACACGGCAAAATACAAAATTTGAGCGAAATCGGCCGAATAGTTCCTGAGAAATTGAATTTCAAATATAAGATTTCTTGAAAATTCGATTTCTCAGGAACTATTCAACCAATCTCAATTTTGTTATTTTGCCATGTAAAGATACATGCTTCAAAATGATGTAAAAAACTACAAAACTTAGAATTTGAAACTTTTTCTCCTATTAAAAAATAATAAATATTTGCTACAATTAAGTTTTTGAATGGAATTATCTTTAGATAATTGAATTTTATAAATGTGTGCAAAGATTTCTCAATTCGCTTAAAAAGTTCTCGAGTTATGGCGGAATACACAAAAAGTAAAATTTACATTAAGGGGTCCAAACTTTGGGGCGCTCTCCTGACCAAGTTAGTCTGACTATATTTTCCAGATTGTGGCAACCACCTATATCTAGTGGGTCGAAAATTTGAATTCGTTGAAAGAAAGTTATGTTTATTCCTAGAAAATTTGTTTTTGTGCTTAATTTCGTAACTTAAAATATCGCTTGCACTCATTAATTAGACTATTTGAAGTCACCTCTTTGAACCGTTAATATATTGAGTCCTAGAACGTGATAATTCGATCATTACATCGAAAGTTATTCACATCAAATATTTCTTTTAAATTTTCACGACATTTTCTTTTAGAACTATGTTTAATGTAGTTTTCAGGTCTATATGGTTTTAGAACTAAAAAGTTTTTAATCTATTTGTAAATGGCCACAGGCTAATGGTGAAAGCAGTTGTAGTATTGCCATAGGAAGAGAGTTCTACTCTACGCCACCTACAACCCATTTTGATTGCCAATTGTGACGTTTATTGAATTGTTACCGTTCAATATTTAAGCCATTAGAAGCAGCTATATACAGTAAAAACAGTTTACGTTGTCTAACCTGTGATTGGATGAAAAATACCAGTTAAAGTGATGTCTTTAGTAAGAAAATAACCAATCCAAAATCAAAAAATGCAATGTTTGGGAATAGTGTATCATGTATTTTGCATTTAACGTAACTCGTAATAAATATTATTGTATTTTCGTAACTTGAATTGTTTCGGTATCATTGCTGTTTGTTATTATTATTTTCAATATGAAAAAGGAGTTTGAATTTGTGTGACATTAAATCGGATCTTTACCTTTGCTACATTACACGTTTTCGTTTTGTATTATGCTTAAATCCACAGTGCTTTAAACGTATATGCTTTCTTATATTTTCGGAAAATGGATTATATCAACAGTACTTTCCAATGAATTTTATAACAGACCTTTATTTTCAATAAGAAGACAATTGTCTTAGTGTCCTATCTAATTTCATCATGAAAGAAGAAGCTGGGTAAGCTATGTTTAACTTCACTGTAAATGTAAACAAACCTAGTTCTCTTAATGATTATAACGACATTGAGTAAGTGAATTTATAGTTTTGTGATTCATTAACTTTAAATAATGTTTGGAAATTAACTTAATATTTGTTAAATATGAAGCTTCCTTACGTAGATAAAATATTTAAATATATATTTTATCATGTGATGCAACTAAATATACGATTGCTTGCATTTTGAATGATGCTTTATATGAGTTGTTTTTTGATAATGTTATTCATATAATAGCTTACAAGTAGTTTCCTCTGGACATTTCCTAAAAAATAATTTAATTGTGACATACCTACTTGTTTAAATTCATGCTGATATTTTTATAAGGATTGCATAGGTTGGACAATTTTTTAAAAATATATGTTCTGGAAACATACACAAAAATTCCTTTATATCCAGATTAATACATAATTGAACTGTGTTTAGAACTTCTTTGGATTTAAATATTCAAAATATTTCCTATTTAAATGAAAAGTTTAAGTTTATTTATATTTTTTGGAAATCATTTTAATTGCTTACATTAGCTGAGGGCCATCTTAATGGCGTACAGGGCCCCCAGGGCACAGGTCATATACTGTTTAAAATTGAGCTACTATAAATTCACATATATGAAATTAGTAAGTTATATGATATATATGAGTTTAAAAAAACATAGAAATTGTAACCATTTTCTTTTTAACATTCGTGAAGCATTTTTAGAGAAATGAGCTAAACTGAAACTATTTAAAATTAATTTGTTTTCCAGAGATATTTTTCAGGATTGCTATATGTAAACATTTAAAAATTACGTATTTATGTTTATTTAGAGCTGTGTTCTTCCTAAGCGTTTTTTTAATTGCAGCCTGCACTGCCTGCCCTATGATCCCAATAAATGTGCCCTCTTTTCCCTTTTTGTAAAATATAAGCTGCCACCCCTTGAAAACACTGCCTTTTTATTCATATTCTATTTTGAAAAAAATTCAGCGTTTAAATAATCATTCCATACTGGCAATATTATCTGTGTTTATAAGTTAAATTCTAATTAATATTACAAATATTTACTTTATTAGGATTATTCTCAACTGGTTAAACTAAAGTGGTTACTGGTTAAGATATTAATAAATTTTTTAAGTGATTTTATATATTATAACTTTTTTAAACAAATACCCTTTTTTTTAAAAAATAAATATGCACCTTTAATTTCAGTTTAAATTTCAGTTTAAATTATGGAGAAAAGTTTCCAAGTTACGTTAGTTTTTGTTAATAATTTTTTGTTAGTTTACTTGAATTACTAAAATTGCCCAGATTGTGTTTTAGCATGTCTTTAATTATCTTTATATACTAAAATTTTTTCTCTTGTTTTGATAATGAGCGAAACATTTTAAATCTATGCATAATATAGTATAAGAGCATAATTTAAAAATTTTTGAAAATAAACTTCATCATTACGTAATTTTACACATTTTGATAAATTTTTACTGTGCAAAGTGAGCTATTTATTGTTAATTTTTTTTTGTTGTTGAAATATTACTTTTAGGGGTTTACTGATTATTTTTGTCATTCCAATTTCTGTTCATAATCATGTAGTATACAGGTGCACCAAAGTCAAAATACTGCATCTGCCTTTTTACTCCCAATTCATCTTTCAACAACCTAAAATCTAACAGCTCTTCTATAAGAAGTTTCTTTTAATCAATTAATCTTATTTAATAAAATACAAAGTTAGCTACATCAGAAACCATATGAAACAAACTGTCAATTGAAAGGGATAGAAAAAGTCATTAAAGAATGTCATATCAGGCAATAATGAAAAAATGAAATCCTTGCATTTAAATGGGTTGAAAAAAATTTAAGATTGAATTTTATTGTGCTTAAATTTAGCCTATTTAAAGATTCTTTATATGAAATCCATTACCATACATCTTGTTAAATATTTAATTAAAAAATAAACAAAAGTTATTAAAAATAACTGTTTTTATGCTCATTATGCGGATGCATTTCCAGGAAGCAGGTGTGGATGGGGTATTAAATAATAAATAGGTGGTAGTGAATAATGGTAATTTGTTTTTGGTAGCCACTTTATTTTACTTAGTCGCCACATGACAATTGCCTTTAGATGTCAGGCGGACTAAACTCAACTTTATCTGACTGTGACACGCAGTAGGAGAAAGAGGCTTTGCATATTTAAATTGTGATGTAAACATTAAATATTTATTATGTTAATATATTTAATGTATAAAAAGTCACAAATATTTATAAAAAAGGAAACATACATTGAAAACAAAAAATAGCGAAACAAGCAATTACAAAAATAAGGAATTTTTAATGTCACTCTTAACATTTTTCTCAAATGAGCAATAAACGGAATCCAGATTCATCAAAATAAGAATGGGGACCACAATATGCAAAGAATAGTTTTGTCAGAAGATCAGGCGAAAGCTTGGGCCTATAATTATTAATTTTATTTTTCAGCCTATATTCCCATATCTTGAAGTGACTGGAAAATTTTTTCATACCGTTATTAAATTCCTTTTCGCAAAGATAATTAATTCCACATAATAATTTTTAATAATTATTTATAGCATTTTATTGTTTATTTGATAATAGTCGAAAAATTAAGAATTGTTAGGCATGCAATTTTTTATATAATTTTAAGGTAGTTATAGTAAGTTATAAAATTTTAAACTTTAATGGAATCGGTCGAATAGTTAACAAGAAATGAAATTTTAAATATAAAACTTTTTTTTTTCTTCTCAAAAATACAACACACTGGTGTATGACTTTAGCTGACGATTAAAAGGTTGCCTAGTTATAATTTCTTTTCTTTTTTTCTTTGTGTGTCAGACATAATTTGCTTTACCTCATAATTTGCCTATTCAGCATGTGATTCATATTCATACAATTTTAAAATTAATTATTGGGATTTATAATCAAATAGTTTACAAGTTTAAAAATCGCACTTTTTTGTCAAATTTTTGTGTATGTATGTATATATATATATATACAGTGAAACCTGTTACGAACACTCCTGCAAAACGGACACCTCTCAATAGGACATATTTTTAATTCTCCGTGAATCTTCTATGAATAAACCATTATGTACATTCTCCACAAAGCGGACACTACCGTAACCCAACGCGGACAGTCATTTTGGTCCTGAAACATTATTTTCTATCTCTTCCAACAGGACACTACTTTTTCTAAATTTGAAAAAATTCTGCTTTAAATTGCAAAGGAAAAAATTGCAACTTTTCACTATTTTTAAAACATGTAAATTTTTTACCTTATCCATAACTAAAAATATTGTTAAGCTATTTCACTCCTGAAGAATCAATCTATCTCCTGTCATCTTGCCTTATCCCTGTAAAGAAAGGGGAAAGAATGATACTGCTCTCCTTAAATAATTCGAACAGCGGCATCTTTTGATTTTTTCATCTGGACCACACAGGTTATGAGACCCCTGTAGTTGAAATGACATCTTAAATGCTCTCAATGCTTCTTCCCCATTGCAAATTTAATTTTCTTATAAATTTGAAGACTGTATTTAACACAGCTGGGGTAAAAAAGAGAACAGAAATATAATCTTTGATGTGTTCATATAAATGAAACACTTATTTAGACACTTGATAGCTGATCAATTGTGAATAATCAACTCCATAGGTCCTAATGACTTGACTGTGAAAATGATAGGTAGGTGTAAGGGGATGTAAACCTAATAATTGAAACTGACTGAGGACTGAAAGCTCCTATTCGGTATCATATGTCTGACTTGAGTATCTATGCCAATAAGAAAATTATATTTATTTATTTGTAGCTATATCTAGAATTATGTATTTATATCATACTTCTTTATAATTTCATCGTTCTTAAAGTTTAAATAAATATCCTTGTAGATAGTTATTGTAAATTATTTAATTATTTCTACATCTTTGAAAGTATTCTAAGAACAATTTACAGTGTTAAACTTCGTTATGTTACCCTTCCGGTAAGCGGACAACTCTCATAAACGAAAAAAATTTTCGGTCCCAAGAATGTTCGCTTTATGGAGGTTTTACTGTATTCAGGGTTGGCAAGATTTTGCCGCAGGTGGAAAAAACCATGGCAAATACCGGTAAAAACCGTCCTGGCAAAAACAGGTTTTTGCCAAGCAAATGGGCAAAAAGTGGCAAAAACCTATATTTTCCAAGATGAGAGGACAAAAACACATTTTTGTGACAAAATTATTCCTAAAATTGAAATATATACTATAAATATGAATAATTACAAAAAAATTAACAAAATTTTTATTCCATAATTAAATCATAATGTAATAATACATCATTTTAGTAGTTTAAAGCATTATTGATTGGAAAATTTGCAATTATTCTCTTTTTCCAGTGAAATGAACTTATTTTAAATTAATATAACTATAATTTAAAGCATAAAATATCTATCAAGATGTGTAGTTAATTATTGTACAAATAATATTTTTTTATAATAAATAATAATAATATTATACAAATAATAATATTTATTTGTAAAAAAACATTTATTTAAGGATTCTAAAATGAAAAGAGGTCTAAAACTTTCAATCTTTTAAAAATTATTGCCTTTATACCTATTAATTATTAATATGTTAAAAATAATTTTTTCATGTATTGTCAGGGGTCTGTCCAGGCCGAATTTACTACCGTTTAGCGGTACGTTCACAAATTCAATTTTAGGAAAAACGATAGTTTCACAAATTTATCTTTAGGAAAAACGGTAGTTTCACATAATACTTTTTCATAAAATTTTATTTTTGTATCCTTTAAGAAATGATAAATCTATATTTTTACCATGTTTTTGTGTTGATTTTTTAATATAATTTTTAATTTTTCACAAATTATGTCTAAATTTTCGAAAAATAGGTACCTCTCAGAGAAATCTAGACAGACCCCTGATTGTATCAAAATTATTATTCCTTAGGATTGATTTAAATTTGTTTCAAGTATTTTGTAATAATATTTAATCAGCAATTTAGATAATTTGGTTTTTGCCGGTTCTTACCAGTTTTTGCCACTGTCCTGGCAAAAAACCCTTTTGGCCGGCAAAAACTCCAACCCTGGCTGTATTGTATATTCATTCTTGGATTTCCTCTTTTTAACTTTTTGACTACTCTCATCCCTGTACCTTAACAGCTCCCTCAACAAAAAAAGAAAAATTTCACACTAGGGGTATGCTAATAATTTTCAGCTTGTTTATAATTTTTGTATCCTTACCATTAATTTTTTGACAATGATTTGGAAACTCCTTATAATTGTAGACTTCTCGTTATATGCCGTATTTATTACATTGGGCTTTACTGTATATATTTTTTAATATTAACAAAGCCAATATTTTAATTAAAGAAATGATAATGTAAGATATCTAATGTTCAATTCTTGGAGTAATTTATTACATACTTTTATTCTTCAAGATTGAGAGTTATCTCTGTTTACAGACTACTAAGCATTTTATACTTACTAGAAATCAGATAAGAAAAAAGTTTAACTGAAAACTTTGACTGTGAAGAAAAGTGTTCCATTAGAGGTGAGGTAGGTTTTCTACCCATGGGACATCAGAACACTGAACTCTTTCAATTTCTGCCTTTGGAGCAAAACAGAATCAAAGAGAATGGAATGATAGGTTAGGCTAGATTATATTTAATAACACATATTATCGTGTCACTGATAAAAAAAAAAAAAAAAATAGCTCAGCAATTTGTTTTTGTTACTTAATTTTTGACTTTTTTGTGTTGAATGATATTTTCTTAGCTCTTTGTATAAATGTACTCTTTTATCAATTTAGTTAATTAGTTATTAATTTTTGAAAAAAATATTTTTAGAGCAAACGCTAAGGCTCGGAGGATTACAGCCAAGATGAGAGCAGAATGGGCTCGGGAGTTAGATGAAGTTGGTCAGCTCTTTTGCCCTATGATAGGTTGTTTCAAGAAGTTTGTTACCGTTGCCAACTTTCAAACTCATTATAAGTGGTGTACTGGAGTAAGTAGTATTTTTTTATAAGATGGTATAAATATATGTATATTTTAACTTGCATTATTTTGTTTATTTCATATCATTTTTTCACAATGATATACTATGCTTAAATGTTCAGTGCAAAAGAAAAAAGGGCAACCCTAACCATTGGATCTTCTCATTGTAGGACTCAATTGTAATGGTTCAAGGGGGTGACACTAAATATGTTAATTAATAAGTGCTGATAATATTTTTAGTTACAAAATCAAAATCAGACTCAAAAACATACTTTCTCCGAATAAACATAGCTTTTTTTTAACTGATTCAGATTTTTAACCCCTGAAGTATGCAGGGTAACAGCAACCTGGGAAGTATGGTCCCTATAGTTTGGTCAAGAGAGCGATCCAGAGTGTAGACCCCTTTACATTTAATTTTATTTTTTTGTATATTTTGTTATATCTCCAGAATTTTTGGAGGAAATTTAAAAAAAACATTTGTTCACAATAATGAAAATTGTTTATCCAAAGATAATTTCATGAAAAAAATTTTTTTTTTTGTGAATTTTTATTACTCTATTTAAGTACTAGTCAAAAAAAATTTGAATTGTGAGCTATATTGTATATTTTTTACATTTTGAAGTATCTAAATTTACACGGCAAAATACAGAATTTGAGCGAAGTCGGTTGAAAAGTTTTATATTTAAAATTCGATTTCTCAGAAACTGATTAACTGATTGTAAAATTATATACTTTAAAATTCTGTAAAATTTTTTATTCCTAACAGTTTGATATTTTTTTGATTATTATTAAATAAAACAATAACGAATAAAGTATTTCATGAAATTTATTTTTTTGCATGAAATTATATTTGGATAAAAGAGTTTCATAATTGTGTGCATAAGTTTTTTAATTTGCTTCAAAAGTTCTCGAGATTGGGAAAATACGCAGAAAAGTAAAATTAGCATTAACGGGTCCATACTTTGAAGTTCTCTCCTGACCAAACTATTGGAATCATATTTCCTAGATTGTACTCATATCATATTTCCCAGAAAAGTTCATTTTTGTGTCTGATTTCTTAATATAAAATATTGGCGTTGTAATTCATAATTTGAAATTCGTGTATTTTTGGTCACCCTTTCAAGTCATTGTGATTGAGTCCTAGAACGTGAAAATCAAGTTCAAAAGTTATTCAGGGTGGTCCATTTTGTTGGCACACTGCACATAAATTATGCTGATCCTGTGCAAAAGTTACACAAAATGGAAAGTAGCACAGAAAAACATCATATATTTGTTTAAGAGTTTTCAACAAAAAAGATATTTTATTCTGATATATGGTTTTTGCAGTTATTGTTTCACTTGCATGAGAACTAAGGTAGGTAGTGGTAATGTTTGTAGAAGACAATGTTCTGCAGTAATGTTTATAACATCACAAATTTGTTTTTGACACTGCAGGGATAAAAACTGCATTTTTTTCAGTGAAAGCATAAAAAATCTACCTTTTTCTTTGTTTTGTGTTATGGTGCAACAAGCAGTAACCTAACACATCACAAAGAAAAAGGTAAATTTTTTATGATTTTTGCTAGAAAAAATGCAGTTTTTATCCCTGCAGTGTCAAAAACCTGATTTTATAAATATTACTGCAGAATGTTGTCTTCTGCAAACATTATCACTACGTACCTTAGTTCTCATGTAAGTGAAACAATTTTGGTATTATGTACGTATATATTTACATAATTGTCTTAATGTACTATCAAATAGAGAAAGTTAAAAGTTGTGATTTGCAAGGAAACTGAAAATCAAAATTTTGTACTTTGTAAAATATTAAAAATATATAATAAAATTGTGTCCCATGCAAATTTTATTTTGGTATTGATATTCATTGTGCATCTATATTTTTTACAATACACTTGGATACCTGTATGTAATCTTGAGATTTTCACTCAAAATTTGTAACTAAAGAAAATTGATGAGCCACTGCTGTTTTATCTATTTTAGTAACTTTTTAATTGAAAACTCACATTAATGAGGAACCACAATTGTATTCTAAATTGCATTTTTAGTGATCAAGGATATTGTGTCAAAGCATGCTATAGTAAGTCACTAGTTTTGCATATTTTTTGTTACATAGCCTTAAATATACATTATAACTTTTTTCATTTTAATGTTTTACTTTTTTTAAAATTTTTAATTAGTTTAAATGAAAAAAAATAGTTACTATAGGATCTGGGCTTTTGACACGAAAAAATTTTGTGGTAAAAACTGTCATTTTTCAAAAACTTGCCAACTTTGCTTCAATTCCTTCAAATCTTGATTAGACCTATAGAAACATCATGATAAAAAAAAAAATTTAAATCGAAGTTTTTATTTTATTTTTTGATATTTTTTAGTTAAAAGATATCCAATATTTCCAAATATTCTTTATTTCCATTAATAAAAATGCTAATAAATTTTTTTTAAGTGCATTAAATACAGTAAAAGCTATCTGGAATGTGCAGGAACCAGCAAGCTACTAGATTCTGCATTTTTTTTATTATTGTTATTATTATTAGATAATAGATTGTTGAAGGGAAATGGATTTTTTAAAATTTTTATTTTGCTTTCTAAAATCTTTAATGGTGAACTCAATTTTCATTACCTTAGAGAAAATGTTTTCTCTTAAGTTAAAAGAAAATTAATTTTCATTCGGATAGATGGGAATAGTGATGATTCACTGTTTTATATCATGAGATTAGAGTCTTTTTGAATATTACTTTATTTTTACTCTTATATGAGTTGGTAACTTTTTTAGTGATTTTATTTTTTCTGTCAATATATCATATGGAAAAAGCATGTAAGTGAATAAATTACCCTTTTTCAATTTCTGCCCAATGCCCATTTAATGTATATATGTGTACAGGAGTTGGGCAAAATAATGGAAAGACATCTATACTAACACATTTGTTGATTTTCTCAAAAAATACTTTGAGAATCATTTCATAAATTTAAAATTGTTTTGGTTATGCGATTCCTGACAAATATCAAAAAAGTTTAAAGCTTTTAAATGTTTGAGAGACAGATAATAAATTACAAATGGAAAACATTTATTTTTGAATATCCTATGCCAAAAAAAATGTAGCATTAAGTTTATTAGAACTTTTGACAGTTATTTTTGTTATTATATGCAATAAGTGCACGAAATTTCATCAACCTAGTTTAAATGTTAATGGAGATATGGACATTTTTATAATAGCTAATTTTTTGTCTTAACTTTTTTTGCTATAACTTAAAGATATTTTTAAAAATTAAACAAAATTTTTATAGCAATTTAAAATTATTTACAAAATTTTTGCTTTAAAATTTGGAAGGAAAAGAAAAAAGCAAAAACTGTGCAATGCATTAGTACAACTGATAATACAACTTTTAACCTAAACAAATTTTCTATACCCTTTAGCTTACTAGATTTTGCTGTTTATAATATATGTTATATCTTAAATTTCAGTTACTGCTATAAATCGTTTGAATTGCGTTGTGTAAAAAAATTTAGTTTTAATTTCTTGGGAAGAAAAATATTTATGCGAATTATTAAAATTTATTTGAATAATTTTATAATTTTAATTATAATTTTATAATTTATAATTTTAGAACCTGATTCAGAGCCTGTTAAGTAAATATAATTACTAAACATAAATCGTTTTAAGAATCAATAAAAAATCATTAATACTAAAATTTTATACCTAGAAAACAATGTTTAGTTTTCAACATTACCTTTCTATTCAATAATAGTCATAATTAATGCAACCTTATAATTAAGTCATATTCAATACATTAGTATGTTACTTTTTACCAAATAAAAACCAGATGATAAATCATTAACACATTGTTATACAAAAGATATATAAAAACAAAAATAGTTAAATAATACCTGGAGTGGAGAGAATTGAAAAAGAAAAGAAAAGGTGCACAATGAAAAAAAAAGGTGATAATTACTTATCACGTTCTCATTGCTTATCAGATCAATTAAGAAAAATTATTATTGATAAAAATCTTGAATTGACAAAATAGTTATTAAAGAAAAAAATTAATTAATGAAGAAACACTTAGCGTTTTACTGACATCTGAATTCTCGGGTGGATGCACCGCTTAGAACCTTCAGCATCTTCTCTATCATCTTTCGCTTCGGGCAGCTGGGAAAGAAAGAAAAAAATCTTCTCTGCACATGGTAGATGATGCTGTCTACTAATTGTTGTTGATTGGTCTAACATAGGGGTACACAACCTAAGGCCCGCGTTCCAAATGCGGCCCTTCAACTACTGAAGTGCGGCCCGCGAGAGCTTCTAAACACAATAAGAATTTTTTAAAAAAAGGCAATTTTTAATCGCACTTTTAAGTCAATCAATTTTAACAGATACTTTAGTAAATGTACGTTTAATGCGCTTTCTTTAAGCCGATTTTATAGTAAATATAAATGATTTTTTTTAAACAGTTATTTCCGCTTTTCTGCGTGATTTCAAAAATCCGGAATATTTATTACGACGTGAGTTTCAGATCGCAAATTTAAATAATCACTTTTCGTGCACTTTATTTGTGATGATTTCATCTTAAATCTAAGTGATTTTTTATCTTTTTTTTCTGCAATTCTTTCTTTTTTTTTTCAAAAATTTTTTCGGCAGTTATTGCTGTGCATTACCACGTATTATATAAAAAATTCCAATTATTCTATTACAACATGCAAATTTTATATCATGCATTTGACACGCTTTATTCGTGCTGAGTTCAGCATAAATATATTTTTTTCCAATTATTTCTATACTTTTCCACATGATTTTGACGATCCCGTTATTTAACTATGATGTTATTACGACACGTGATTGTTAATTGTGCAATTAAATAATCACTTTTTGATACGGTATTTCGGTACAGTTTTATCATAAATCCTAGTTATTTTTCCTTCGTTTTTATTTCCGCAACGAATATTATTTGGTCAAATGTGGTAATTTATTGTGATTTGGTCAAAAACCAAATATTCGGCAAAAAAAAAGAAGAAAAAATCGACTGAACGCCGTACACTTGGGGCCAAATAGCAAATTCTTTTTCTGCTACTAAATGCTGAAACTAAGATTTTAATGCTCAGAATAATATTTCCTGGAAAAACGTATTCATAAATTAACTCTAAAAAGAACGTTTTTGTCAATCAAGACGAACGTCAATCAAGAACGTTTTTGAAAATGACGAAAAGCGAAACAGAGAACATAAAAATCAATCTTAATTTTTGAAAAAATTTTTTAAAGCTGAACATCTTAGTTTTTCAATTACCAGAAAAAGCCAAGAAAAAAGAATTAAGTAATCAGAAATGCTATTAAAAATTACTGCGTTATAATGAAAACGTCTAAAAAAAGTTTTTACTTTAAAAAAATAAAAAGATAGAAAAAACTTTCTTAATTTTTAAAATGAAAAACTTATGCCGAAAATCTCAATTTAAATTTTTCTCATTGCTATAATTTTAGAAGAACAAAAATTGCTATAAAATAAACTTTATTAGTAACTTTATTTTTAAAAAAAATGCTGAGTCATAATAAAAATGCCTAAAAAAGGAAAAACAGAAAAAACGAATTTTTCTTAATTCCTGAAACAAAACTTTAATACTGAAAATCACACTTTTCTATGTTACTGGTTTTTTATATTTCAGTACAGGGAAAGAGTGATAATAAATTAATAGTATGAGATGTTCTGTTAAAATGCTGGGTTATAATAAAAGCAGCAAAAAATGGAAAAAAATCCTTCTCAATTCTCAAAGTATCGAAAAAATGACAAAATTGACTTGTCTGATTATAATTTTTTTTTTTAAAAAAAGTGATATCTATAAAAATTCAAAAATAAAAAAACTTGGAGAAATACATTTCTAAAAAATATTCTGCCGAGTATTTGACTGATCATTCAACCAACTGAATTTTTCACAGAATGGCCAAATACTCGTTACATCCCTCCCTAATTTAAATGCAATGTTATTTCAACTTGAGAAATTCATAGTTATTTCAACTTGAGAAATTCGTGGTGGAAAACGTGAGTTTTTAAACTGCTCACTGTTTGTATTTTTAGTTTAGATTTCAATTTTTTGTTGCTTAAGTGATCTTTTTCGATAAAAAAAAGGAAAATGTTTACGATATTACAAAAATCTATTAATTAATAAAATAAAATAGTAAAGTACATGACAAAATAAGCATTGAATTTTATTTTGAACTATCACAGTTTTGTTTTTATTTTAGGCTTTTGTTTAAAACCTATAAATTTTTTTCAATTTAAATATTTAATTTGAATTTATAATACTTAAATATGACTAAACTTTTTCCTACTTTCATTCTGTGGGCATTGCAGTTTTTTTTTTATTTATTAGAATTTAATTCTAAAATGAATTTTCGTATTGCATGATATGATTAAAAAAAAAAAACATTTCTTTTCTTCAATGTTTATTTATTTAGATAAATCTATTGTTCATATGATAAAAATAGCAAGTTTTGTTTTTGTAAAAGAGAAAAAGTATAAGTTTTTTTATTTTTGAATGAATTCTAATAATGGAACACTAAGTTATTGATATTACTAAGTTTATTGATAAAAGAAATGGAAGACTAATGTTGAAATAAACATTGCTACATTTGTCATTAACATGTCTAAATGCATGTGCGGCCCTTCGTTAGCCAACCTGCTGTGCAAGTGGCCCTTCACTCAAAAAGGTTGTGCACCCCTGGTCTAACACGTTGCTATGTCACGCTTTAGTTGTCGAATGGGTGTTCAACGCTTGCATAAGTCAGAGGGGGAGTAGTTTCTCTTAAATGTAAACGTTAATTATCCACTCCAGGCAAAAATATTCTGTCACTCCATTATTAATAATCAGGGTTGGGTTTTTGCCGTCAAAAACTGGTTTTTTACATGACAGTGGTAAAAACCGTGTTTTTACTGGTAAAAACTGTCAAAAACCTACTGTTTTCTTTAATTTATGGCATACAGCGGACAATATATTATTTTCACTTAATTGCCTTTATAAATGAATGTTGTAAACAATTGCTATTGATTTTGCAACTATATACATGTATTCTTATAGAAGGATATACATTCATACAGAAATATTGTAATATACTTATTGAAAATAGTGATACTTAACTTTTATCATTATAGCTTGATTTGCAAAGGATTAAAAATTTAGCACTTCTTAATAAACAAACAAAAAAACTTGGAACTATTAATAAATTCAAGAACTAAAGAGAAGAATTTAAAATTTTGCATTTCTTAAATATTAGAAATAAGCTAAACAAAACTTTCAAAACTTGTAACTACTAACAAACTCTAAGTCAGGAATGACTTGATGTTCGTCAGTAATGTAATATGCCAAACAAAATGATGCTTGGAAATGTTGAAAATTTTGTTTAGTATCCTAATATTTTACTTCAAATAGTATGATTTGATATAATCATGTTGGGAAAATGCAAAAATCTGTTTTTAAATATCTTTTAGCAACTTTTTTTCTAATTTTATTGCCCAAAAATGAATTAATTTTAAATCATAAGCAGTTAAACTCAAATTAAAATACCGTTTTCTCAAAACTATGGGTTTTTTGACAGTTTTGACAGCGGGGTTTTTGACATGACGGTAAAAACCATGGTATAAACCGGTAAAAACCGTCATGTGTCAAAAACTTGCCAACCCTGTTAATAATATAAAGAGTTTGTTCTTGATTACCACATATTATTTTAAGTCTGTGAGACAAGGAAACTAGTGGCATATATAGTCTGCCGATATAACATATATATGAAAAATATTGTAGTTCATGATATAGTCCTTACTATATTAATGGAAGCCGCTGTCATTGATTATTCTTAAACCTATGTTGCTTGTCCAAAAGATTGTTCTTGAACTATCCTGATCGAATATATCTTGGAAATTAAATTCTATGTAAAAATGCTGCTTTACTAAATGCCAATTTTAATCACTTTTTTTTAAAATATTACTTTCTGTTTTAAAAGATCTAGGTATAAATCTATTTTAAGAAAGTTAGCAAATCAATAAAAGTTGCATGTGTGTTGATATGCATTTAAAAAAAAATTTATATTTATATTAGTAACAAAATCTCTAATTTTTACTTTTTTCTTTTTAGAAAACTGATTTGCAAAAATGCCTATACTGCGACTCACTGATAATTACTGCCCATAAGTCTTTTTATCAACACATGAAAGCTTACCATCCTGATAAAGTAGAAGATCATAAAAGTAAGATTTTTTTATGTAGATATTTATTTTTTTAAATGTAAAATGTTATAATTTGGTAAAATACAATTAAAATTTGTGTTCTTTTTTTATTTATTTCTTGTGTTTTTTTTTAGACCAAGATACAGTATATGATCCTGATGAAGATCCTTCATCATCCTTTGTAACTACTGATGATGATGCTAGCTTAGTAATGCATGTGGAAGAAGTCACTGAATCACCTGTAAAATACCAGAGAACAAGAAAAGCATCATTAAAAGAAAATAATCAGACTGTGTGGAAACACAAAATGAAATCTATTAATGAGGCTGCCATTAAAAACATCGATCAGTTTCAAAAATGTGTTAGGTTTAATTCAATTGTTGATAAAATAAATTCAGTTGATGAAGTTGTTCATACAATTGAGGAATTACAAGAAGCTACTACCATCAGATCTCAAAGAACCCCTAAAAAAAGTAAAAATATAGTTCCACAAAATGTTATTGAAAATGAGTTATATTTTGAAGACCCAGACGACTCTGTTGATGAACCATCAATCGACTCTGAAGTTGTTCAAAGAACTCCGAAAACTGGAACTAAATCAGTGTTTGTTTTAGACAATGAGTATTACAAAAGATACCATGAAAATTTAACAATGACAAGGGATTGGTCATCCGCTCGCAAAACCTACACCCGTTCTCGCAATTCTAACAGTATGGGGGAGTCAAAATTTTGTTCACAAATGTTAAATGATTCTAGTCAAGATGGACAAACCATGAATGAGTTTTCCGATTCTACAGGATTTCAGCAAGTGTTAGAACTTCAGCATTCAGATCACTCAACTTCAAATCCTTCACTCAGTTCGGACGATAGGCTCCAACTCACAGAAAATTTGGCGCCTAAAGATTTGATATTGCCATTAGATCCAAAAAATGTTGATTACAATTTAGAGATAATTGCTACTGAAGAAGCGTGTATCGATTTAATTATGAATCCTGATGATGCCAAATCTGTTAAAAGTTATAAAGAAAATAATGAAAGTGAGTCTAAATCAATACTAAATCAGAGAAAGTTTATAAATCCGGTAAAATCATTAAGTTTTGAAGATGCAGACTTCAAAGAAGACTTCAATCAAATCAATACATTTCGTAAAAAGAGTCTAGAGTTACGTCCCATTATTACCTATGGTGAGCGAGTTGTTGAAGAACAAGTTGTTACTCCCAGAAATACTGCAGTAGACTTCAATGATTTATTGAAAAATGTGAAGACTTCAAGAACTGAAAATGATAGCTTAAATTTAGTAACAAGTAATAAATATTCTGGGAGATTTTTAAAACCTGTTGGTAATTTTCAGAGAAATAAAGCAAAAATTAGTGCTAAAGGGTTAAGTTACTACCGTACTAAACATTCCAAGACTAAACATTTCAACAAATCTAAGTTAAATGTCCTTACTCTCTTTTCTTGCAAAGCAGCAAAAAAGAGAAGGTTGAATAAAAACAATACAAAATTTTCGAAATTTTATCGGCAATCTAAATATGCCTGTGCTGAAAGTGCACAAATATCTTGTTCAGAAACTAAACAGGCAAACAAAATGGTGAAACATGACACAATAGGAAAGTCTTTTAAAAGAACTAAACAGATGAATTTGCATAACACAAATAAAACTCATAAATTTCCTTTGAAGAAAGCAATCACTGAAAAGAAAGTTAATTCAAATTCTACAAGAACTGAATCTATTCCAAACTACTCTGCCACAGCAAAGTATAAGAGTTTTTCGGAAGTTAGTGACTTTCTTTATGAGCAGTCTGCAGCATCTTATAATAAAGTAATATCTAATGTCATTTTAGATTGTGAAACTACTTTGATTGATTATCAAGAAATGGGTGAATTGTGTGCACCGGAAATTTCTGAAAATTTGAATTATGCTGAAAGTAATGTTACTTCTGAAACTGTAATAGAAGCTTCAAAAAATTTGAATTCTGAGGAAAATACTGTTTCTTCTGAAATTACACCAAAGACTACTGAAAACTTAAATTATGTTGAAAGTTTCAATACTTCTGAAGCAAGGGGTAGTAACAAATTTTGTAACTCACATAGTAGTATTTCGCATGAACAGACTGAAACTGTAAGTCAAGTGCAAAATGTAACTGACCAAGCTAATATTTGTAAAGAAATAATTAAAGAAGTGCAAATTATTTCAGGTACAAAAACAAATGTTGAGGCATTTGATCAAGATAAAATTAAAAAAAGTGACTTAGGTTGCACACAAGAAAATAATTCTTCTGTAGAAAGTAAAACATTAAATGATTCTTTAAATTTGCCTGAATCAAATAATGCTGAAAAAACTAATTTTCATGAACCTGGAGCATGCCAAAATATTTCAGATAGCTCTTTAAACGAGAATAAAACAGACAATATAGACACTGATCATATCATTAGTAAGGATAGTCCTACAAAAGCAAAAGAAGTGATGTTTCAACAAACCAATAATGCTGAAAAATCTGTGGAAATCATTAATCATTCCACCGGTCAAGACAAGGATTGTGACACAGTTGTATCTAGTATGTTGGTGGATACGTGCAGTGATTCTGAGAAAGTAGCTTTGTCATCTGAAAAAAATTCTTTAGTCATTAAAAAAGATGAAAATAGTTCTAAGACATCAGGGAATTACAGTATAGGAGATATTTCAGAAACTACTCTGTTATCAAATAATAAAGTTAATGCTGAAGTTGAAGATACTTTAAAAAATTCTGTTTGCTTAGATCAAATGAAGTTATCAACTGATAAATCAATGCCACACTTATCAAATGATGATTTTTCGGAAAAAGCTCTTCATAACCAACCTGGTACTGAAACTCAAATTTCCACCACTCTTAATGTTAATTCTGAAAGTACTTCTTTTGTCTTATCAACTGTTACTGATGAGAGAAATAAAGGAAATGAAATAAAACACAATGAAAAACTTAATGAAAATAATAAAGTATGCCTTGTAATGGATCGCCAACCCTCAATATCATGTTTATCAATTCAGTCTGACAATACTTCAGCTGAGATTAATGTGAAAGCATCTGTAACTAATAGTGTTGAAATTCTATGTAGTAATGTTTCAAACTCTGGTGAATCAGTCATAGAAAAGGTTGGCGAGAATTGTTCTGATAAATCAAATTCAAAGAATGTAGTATCAATGAAAGAAGTCATGAATGTGGAAACTAGCTTATCACCCATAGATAAAAAAGGTAAAGATGAAGAAAGTGTAGAAAAAAAAGTCACTCACAAGGGTGATGAGATTATCACGAATTTAAATTCATCCCAAACTAAGTTGGAAGAAACTGCATTAGCTGAACATTCGCTCTCTGCTTCCACCAGCAATTTATCTTTAACAAATGATAGGATCAGTGTGGAATTAAACACATCACAAACAGTTAGAAAAAGGGGCAGGCCTAGAAAGGAAAAGAAGAAAGACATTTGTGAAGGGGACAGGAATGAAATAGAGGCAGGTATATGCCAAAAAACTGAAGCTGTTAAAAACTTAAATTTGTCAATTGAATTAAGAGAGGGTGAGTTAACTGAACATTTGCCTTCCACATTAGTTTGTTATTCATCTTTAACAGGGGAAGTTATAAATGGGGAAATTAGTACACCACAAATAGTTAAAAAAAGAGGAAGACGTAAAAAAGAATTGGCTAATAATGTAACTAATACTGAGGCTTTAGGTTCTGATGACATTGCTTCAGTAAAAGTTAGTACATTTTTAAGTCCAACTGATTCCGCTGTTACCTCTTCCAGAAAATCTGCCAGAATAAGATCCAGAAAAGAGTCCATGAAGCAATTAGATGCTGACAATGATATTTTAAATACAGAAAAATTAGAGCTTATTCGAAGTAAGGAAGTTAACTCTGATTTGAAGAGCATGGATAGGGAAGTGGAACATGAAATCAAAGAAAACTTTATCAATCAAGATAATCTTGACGAAAATGTGGAAGCTGATTTGGTATCAGAACATAAAGTAAAAAATTCTTCTGTTATGCTGTCTCCAAATCTCCATAGGGATAGTGGTCTAAGTGAAAAGTCATTCACATCTGAGTTAGATTCTTCACTAAGCTTGCCTACAAAAGCAAAAAAGCGTGGTAGACCTAGGAAATATCCAAGTCCTACTTTTGACATAGTGAGTGGAAAAACTGGTTTGTCTCTGAATTCTAATGCTATTAAGCATCCAGAAACCAGTTTTAAACTTTCTGGTGGGGAAGTCTGCAGTAAAGGAAATATAGTTGAAAGCTTAAAAGAAGCTAATTCAAGCTTTACTGAAGAGTCTAATTCCGTTTTTGAAGAAAATGCTCTTGTAGCTAAGAAAGCTGGTGTAAAAATACTAGATCGGAGTGGAACACCCAAAAAAAAGAGAGGAAGACCCAGGAAATACCCATTGAAAGAACAGAGTAATGAGCTATTAAATAGTGTACCCAGTGATATAAATGAAAGTAATTCCCATTTTATACCATCAAAGCGCAGAGGAAGAAAGAAACAAAAACTTGACTCTCATGTTTTATCATTTAACAATGCAGGTGTATCTGAAAGAAATGACTACTCTCTTTTGGCTAATGTTACTCAACTTCATGATCCAAATTTTCGTAAAAGTCCACGAAAAGGTCAGCCTAAAAAATGTGCAAGATATGCATACATAAATTCGACTGTTGAAAACTGTGATCAACTTATTGAAGATAGTGATTTTGAAGAAAAAACTGTGCTTCTCCCAAAATCAGGGAAAAGGAAGGGTATTAAAAGGAAACGTGAATCTGATTTTTCTCCAGAGCAAACTCCATCTGAAACTTCAAGTGTAGAAGACATGTTTATCTCTGGTGCTTCAAATGTACTGATGGAAGGGGTCACCTTACCTCCCAAACAAACAAGGATATCAGATACAAGCTATTCTGGAAAACCCAACAGACGAAATTTCCATGATAAATCTATGAATAGATTGTATAACAAAGTTTTGAAGGTAAATTATGTTTTAGGAAATGTATCTTTAGTTTTTAAATAATGTAAAATTATTATTAATTCTAATAATCTGATTATTATTCTCTTAGTAAGAAGGAAATTGCTTATTTCAGAAAAAATTAAATTTTTATTATTATTTGACGAGTAGAGGCGCAGGAATAATATCTCGTTTATCTTTCTAATGTTCCATAATTGTTTCAGAATTTGCTGCTTCTCAAGAAATAGTATTAAAAAACCTTTTTAAGATAAAAAATCTTTTTAAGTGTGATCTGCAATTGACAGTTTTTAACAGGGAATCAGTTTAAAACTAGAAATTTCTACATACTGTAACTTTGCTTCTCCTTCTTTTTAGTACGATTGCCGGAAAATAAATGTAATATTTTCTCAGGCATCACTTTTCTGCATTAATTTTTTTTTATAGGTACTGATAATTAAAACAAATCGATCAAACTATAGGTCATATTGCAAACAGTGACACTATCAGGGTTATAATTTTTTTAAACGAAAATATTCAAAGTTTCAGGTTTAAAGAAACTGTTAAAAAATATACACTATGTAAATATATACCAATAAATATTATACATCGTGGCAACTGGTTTTTCGATTTCTAGTATAAATGATAATTTAAGCCACGAAATAAGATGAAAATACATTCTTGCTAAGCAAAAAAATTTTTTACTGATTTGTTTTCTTGTCCCTCAAATTATGTAAGCATTTCTGATCTGAGAAGTATGGTACAATAATTTAGTTTAAGTTATAGGGTGCGAAGCATTTTTTTAAAAGTTGCTAAATTTTGATTTTATTCTTTTTTTTTAAATCCCTTAAAAGTGCTTTTTCAATGGTTCTTTTTTAAAAAATGCTTAATTTTCTTCTTTCCAAAATAAGGTTTTTGTTTCTTTGCAAAGTCGAATCTTTTCATAAATTACATAAAAAGCTTGTTTTCACAATGTTCTGTTCACCGTTTTTACAATTCATTAAACCACAATCTGTTTTTGACTACCATCTTCCTTATTCTGTGAAAGCGCCAATCATTTTACATACTGCATGAATCATTCACGGGTCTGCACGTGTATGCATTGAGTTGCCTTCAATGGGAAGGATTCTTTCAATCATGTATAACTCACATACAGTGCTTCATCTCCCTCCCTCTGAAATCAAACCACATGTCTCTCATGTTATTTCTGATCATGGAGACCAACTAAACATAACTGATTTTTTTTCTTCCTGAACAGCAAATTACCCTATTGAAGCGAAGCACCGTAGACCAATGACATTCTTGCACTGTTCAATTTATTGATCAGTATGTATCCCAATCTTGACTTGGGGATCATTCTGTAATTAAGTATTTTCATGTGGGTCAGAGCTTCAGCACTTCTAAATTTTCGTCTCCCCTTTTATTCATTTTATTTTATAAGAGTAAGAATTGATTGAGAATTTTTAATCATGGGACTTTGTTCCTGAGCGATTTACTAATTGCCTAAAATGATTTAGGTTTTTATTGTAGTCTTATTTTATTGCACTTGCTAATTAAATAGTTCAGTATTCTTGAGCTATTTCATGAAAAAAATAAAACAATTATTTTTAGAAGCAAGATTTTTTTTAAGATATATGAATTGAGAGAGTTTTTACTATTTTACGATTACCAGATGCAGTTAGAAGGCTTATGTGATTTAGATTTGTTATTTAGAAATAATATAATTTATATCTTTATCATTTCATTTAAAAATAATGGAAATTAAAAATTAAATTATCTTAGATTGGTTAAATATGATGAATATTTGGACTCTTAAGTTATAATGAACTTCTGACCAAAAATGTTTAGCTTTCATTGTAAAAATGTTCACTTTATTTTTATTTCAAAATTTTTTAAAACATTTCAAAGTTTGTTAATCGTTCTAACTTGCAAATTATTATAAAATTTTAATGGTTGACCATTCATTTATTTACATTTGTACTATGCATTTATTAAGATTTTCTTATTTTTCATAATTCTCTACTTATCTTTATCAATTTAGTATGTTCAGTGACATTAATCTTTATTTAAATTTAAAAAGTATTCCAAATAACTTTTTTTCGGTTTAACTACTTATAATTTTGAATTTAATTATTTTAACATAATTGCATCAAGTAATTATTCATTTAAAATTGTGCATAAATTATTTTTTATGGAGGCAAAATAAATTTAAAAAAGTTCTTTACCAGCATTTGCATTTTGTTTATTTTATGTCCCTTAAGAATGTGGGACACTAAAAAATTTTTTTATTTACTTCATCTGTCATACTTATGACCATTTAAAAAAAAAAAAAAAATTAAATATGTTTTTGTGCTTAAAAGGTACTTATTTTTTGGTGAAAATTTTGACTATGATTAGAAAAATTCAGCTTAGAAAAAGTATGCTTAGTAAAAGTATGCTTAGTAAAAGTATGCTTAGTAAAAGTCAGCTCATTAACTTTAATTTACTTAGTTTTACTTGCACAAATCAAGTGAGTTAGGTATTTTTGTATGGTACTTGAACATAAATTCCAAGGAAAAAAAACTTTTTAATAGTTGTTTATTATTTGTTTTATTAATTTAACTTTGTTTTTAAAAAAATTCTTTTAGATTTTGGGATTTAAATCACATAATTAACCATGATGTAAACATACTGTGCCATTCAAAAATGCTTTTGAAGTAAGCAGTGTCTGAACAATAGAATTTTTTATTGAATGAAACATTTTCTCACCTACCAAAATTTAACGCTTGTTTTTTTCATTCCTTAGTTTTCTTTATGTTTGCTTTTTTGTTTACTTGTAAACATTTACTTTTTTTATCCTTTAATTTTAGTAAAAATTAACATGCGTTTGTAAATATTTATTTAACTCAACTTTTATTTCTGAAATATTTTTATATCTTAGGTTGGAACAGATTCTTCCTTTGAAATTGCACCTGATTCAGAAGATGATTTTTCCATGACATCTGTTTCAAAGTATGTTTTTTCCTACTTGATTTATTAGTTTCTAAGTACATGGTTAATAGATTGATAGTAATTGGCATACAGTTTTTTCTCTGTTTAGATTATGTAATTAAGATTCTTTTTAGATTATGTAATCATAATATTTTGGATCATAATATTTTGACACATTTGCACCTTGAAACTGCCATTTTGACATTGAATTAGTATTAGCTTAAAAAAATTCTTCAAGTGAATTTGAAATGAAAGAAATTTATTTCTCTGATTATATCATTATAAAGCATATTTTTATGTTGTTTGCATATTTTTAAGTGTTTAAACAATACAATGTATGGTTCCATTAATTTATAAATAATGAAGGATTTGATCAGGAACACTCTTAACTTTTTGAAAGCTATGGCTTTTTTCATTTATGAAATTGCACAAAATGCTAACATGAAGGCTCACCAGACAAAGATAAAGATAAATCATGAACAGTTGTTACAAACATGCAACAGTTATAAAAAATAGCATGTTATTTTATAAAAAGCTTTATTTCATTTGATAAAAATCCTTCGAAGAACAATTAAATTTTCCTGAAAGTCGGCGTCTTACATGTGTCATTGTGCCTTTTAAGTCTAAATCAAGTTAGTAGAAAATGCAACCCATTATTTATTTTTATATGATTTTAATTAAAGTAATTTTTTTTTATTTTTATGAAATATCAATCTAAAACTCATTTCATTTTGTTAGCTTCATTCAAAAACAAGAGAAACTTTTTCTACGGTTCAAACCGAAGAAATGTTTATGGAAGGCATTATCAGAAAGGTAATTTATTTTAAATCTATTAAGTTTGATTTGCAGTTAATTCAATCTTTGCATCATACCATTGTTAAAAATGTTGATAACTTTTATAAATTTTCCTCTTCCTCTCAAATATTTACTGTTTCTCTACTTTAATAAATATTTATATTTGTATGGTTTTGATTACTTTTTCTGCAGCCATTTTGTTTAAAGAATGTTGAGAATTATATATCACTGGCGACTAATGCTTATAGTTAATAATGTCCTTCAAATCAGTGGTCCCTAACCTCCAGTTCATGGAACAAATGGTACCAGGCCATCAAAGGAACATAAATATTTTATTTACTGTGGTGTATTTTTCTTGAATTGGTGCGATTTTCTTAGGATGAGAGGTTAATTGGAAGTTGAGAGACTTTGCCTAAAGCCGCACCAATACTGCACATGCAGCTGCTGCATTTCTTTGGAAGGCATGTTTACATAAAATAAAATTAAAATAAATAAATCATAAGTGTTTAAAATGTAAAAACTATCAACATCTGCTTCCTTCTCAATGGACCGCAGTTAAATGATCAATCGTTGACCAGTTTGTGGTGGTAAAGAGGTTGGGGAGAGAGAATGATTATAAAGATTTCTACATTCAAACCCGTTTGAACATATGTCTAATCACTGTTTTTTAAGTATTAATACTCCATAGTTTTGTGAGAATTGGGTTTTAAAAAAACTAGTCTGCAGTATTTAAGAGCTGATATTTTAATTAATGGAGAGAAACAAAGATTATCTAAATAATACAAATTTCATTGAAAGTATTTATTCTTGATATTGTGTATCATTGTTTTTAATGCACAATACATATTTCTGACATGATAAAATTATGATTGTTAAAAGTTTAACCTAAAATACTCATTGTTCATATTTACATAGTTCTTTAAACTATCATAGTATGAAATTTTTATAATATGTAGAAAAGTTTCTTTGTGTTTTTCTCTTATCATTCGAGAGTCATTTGTGTCAGTGCCCTAAGACTTAGACGACTGGTGCGCAATTTCAGCACCCTATTCTTTAATTACCATGTTTTGAGCATGTTATTGGAAAAACATGCAGCTAATCATTTAGGTAACATTCCTAAAGCTAAACCAATGTGACACAAGGTTGTCACATAGGTTTAACATTAGAAATTCTTATTAATTAAACTGAACTTTTTTCGTAATTATTCTAAAGATAAAAATGAAGCAGTTCAACAACAGCCTGTTGTGATCCATGGGTGTCAAGGCACCACAATTTCGTGACCAATGGCATGATTGTAGCAATGTGGTCAACATTGCTCAAAGGCTGTCTTTATTTCCCAAACAAGCTTATTCCTATTGATCTGAAGTTGGTATTTTAAGAACAACATCAGTGATGTTTGTTAGCATATAGCTCTATTAAATCAAAAATGGAGTTTATTGCTCATTCTTCTATAATTATTTATATTTGATTCATTATTCCAGGTAATCTCAAGCAAAGTAAACCTGGGATGTTTTAACCTAATAAGTACTTTAAAAGTAAACTATTTAAAAACACCTGATTATTTTCTTTAGAGTAACAATTTTTGACTTTGTTTCTATGAAGCTAAGTAATAAACAATCAACGATAATTAAAATGAAAAAGTTACTTACTGAAGAACAAATTGCTTAATTGTGGTAAATCTAGACTATGATATGTTGGCTGCTGTCAATAACATCATTTTCGATGCTAAATAATACTAAGTATAGTTAATCTTTATTGCAATAAGTACTTCTAAAATGTGTTTTTCTAAATCTAATGATCTGGGACCACTGAAGGGGTAAAAAATAATTATAAAAAGAAACTGAAATTTAGATATTCAAGAAAATTTTTTTAACAAATCTTTTAATGTTATTTCTTTGTCTAAATTCTCTTTCATAATTCATTATTCAGAACTAGATGTATTTCCATGATTGTAATTAGCATTTCAGTTCTAATTTTAGATTAAAGACTGCAATAATTCTAATAAGTTTTTCTCTTCGAGAAAAATTAAATCCTTTCAGATACTTCTCATATAAGAATCTAGCATATGTAATTGTTATATTTTTCCTTGTGAAGGGGATTGCTAGTAAGATTTTTTCCTTTTCAAATCCCCAATATTTAAGATGAAGCACAGTAATATTAGTGTGATTTTCATTCTTGCTCTCTTTACTTTAAATATAAAATAAAAACAGTTTTGCCTTTTCACCTACATACTTGCATTGCTCCTTAGTTCAACCACACATTGCCTTGCCACCCATTCCCTTGCTCTGCTACGTAACAGCATTTTATTTTATAACCATCGTTGAACAGCCGACACTACTAAAAGAAAACAAAAAAGAAATTAAATCTAAATTGTTAAAACTTCGATGCAAAAAACCGCTTAAAAGCAGCAGAAATTTCGCAAAAAGGATAAATGTAGCAATAAAGGAAACGAAGGAAATAAAAATATGACCACCGAAGCCGACGTCTTCAGGGGGTACCGGCAGCCATAAAACAAAACCTTTTCTATTGAGGGGGAGGCAAATGCCTAAAGTAACACCCTCAGTACCCCGAAGGTTTTGTATAGAAGTCCAGAAAAAAACATGAAATACAAAGAACCAATTTAGAAAAGAAACTCAAACAAATTCATCAGAAAATAAAAACTCAAAACTCACTTTAACCAGGTCAAACATCGATTTCATAAGCACACTGAATGAAAAGGAAACACTAAAACTAAAGAAAACAACGCCCTCTATTACATTGCGCAGATTGAGAAAAAAGAATTCAAGGAAGAGATATGTAACAAATTAATAGAATACTCAATTCATTCTATTAATTTGTGAGCATTTTGGGTTTTTATTAATTTTGAGTTTTTATTTTCTGATGAATTTGTTTGAGTTTCTTTTCTAAATTGGTTCTTTGTATTTCATGTTTTTTTCCTGGACTTCTATACAAAACCTTCGGGGTACTGAGGGTGTTACTTTAGGCATTTGTCTCCCCCTCAATAGAAAAGTTTTTTTTTTTTATGGCTACCGGGGCCTGTACCCCCTGAAGACGTCGGCTTTGGTGGTCATATTTTTGTTTCCTTTATTGCTGCAGTTGAACAGCCGACCCAATTTTTATGACTTTACGGCTACTAATGTTCATCTCCATAGCCTTGTAATTTTGAACCCAATCCAGAAGACAAGGGAACTTCTGGATCGAGTTTTGGGAGAAATTTGCCTTCGCGGAGAACTTATTTATGGAGCTAACCCGCATTTGCGTTACATTGAGAGGAAGACCACGAGAACCTCCCACGGTTGGCCTGACGGCAAAGGGACTCTAACCAATGATCCGTCCATCTACCACTGAGGATATTTCACGTCAGCTTTGTGGTAGGTGCAAGCCGGATGCAGAATTCGTATCGGCTGGGATTCGAATCTGGTTCGCCTCATTGGAAGGCGAACGCTCTATCCCCTGAGCCATCGCTGCTCATATAACAGCAATTGTCTAAAAAGTCTGTTCATGCTTCTCTTTTTTATATTTTTATTTGATTTGATGAATAATTTTCAAAAAATTTTCAGTGAACAAGTGCAATATTATCCACCTTTGGTAAAATCAATGCCTTTGAGACCTAAATCAAATCAAAATAATGTGGAATTAGCCTGTTTTGAGAGTGTTACTTTAAGTGGTAAGTACGGCTTTTGACATCAAATTAATAAATTATATATTGGCAGAAAATTATATAAATTATTTTTTTTTATTGTTTTTAGTATCTTATAAGTTTTTGTGTTTTTAAAAATATGCAAGAGAACATTAACGTAATTGAAAATAAATGCAGACTTTCTAATTGAATATTTAAGGATTGTTTTACGAGAAAGCAAGAGATGGATAGTTTCTTTATATATAATTTACTTCAAGTGACTTTTAATAACCAAACAAAAAAATTACATTTTCTCAAATTTTTTCAGATGTATTCTCATTTTTGGCCTTCGTTACCTGCACATAATGTGATGTCAGCTTTGCAAATTCTCATAAGATAACAGTTTGATTTGTTTAAAACTAATCTAGATAAAATTTTGTTTTTTGAAGTCTAGTATGATTTTAGTTCATCCTTATTTTTATTGTTAATTCAAAATTAAGTTGTATCTTAGCTTAGTCATAAAAGTTAAGCAGTGTTCAATAATTTTATCTTTTATTGTATTTATCGATCCTTCCGACACTCATTTATCCAGGGTTCAAGCAAGTTAAAGGCAAAAAAAGGGAAAAACTGTTTAGGCTTTCCCTTTTGATTCTCTTTAAGTTGACGATTTTGTTTTTGAAAAGCTTAAAAAAATGGAAAATTCTTACCACATACCTCTAAAATGACTAATAATAAAGTGGTCAGTATCTGTAATCATTTATTGAGATTTAACTTTTATTATCTTCTGTCATCTATTAGAAATATTGCTAGTAAAAATTCCTGTTATAGTAGAATTTTTACCTAGTATCTTCTGTTCTTAGGAAATTCTATTTCTGAAATTTATTGGGAATCCTGTTTATATAAATTTTTATCATTCTGAGTTTTTACTGCGCATGAAACAATTGCAGCAATTGTTTTGCATTTTCAGCGATTTTGGTCTTTTTATTTTTAGATTAAAAGAAGTTTGAAAGGAACTGAATTACTGAACATAATTATTTTGTACAAATCAACATTTCTGGGTTTAGGTATATATTTCAATTTAAGAATTTGATTTGAGTGTAGAATTATGTTCAGGCAAGAAATAGAGGTAGAAATTAATTTAAAATTTTAATAAACAGGAGTGTTCATGTCTTTCGAAAACTGATAGAAATTACTAAAAAGGGCTAAAACTGATAGAAATTGCTAAAAAGAGCAGGGCTCAAATTTCTCATTTGTAAACAGGGGTCTGTCCAGACATTTTGTGAAAGGTCCTGTTTTTGTAAAATTGTAAAAATATTACTCGTAATTTGTGAATATAAAATAAACGATAAGTCAGATTCTTTCAACCAGGGTCCTGTTTTTGTGAATTTGTGCAAATAGGGTCTGGTTGTTGCAAAAACCTTTACAAGGAGTTTTTAAATTGTAAATAGATACAAGACTGTAAAATTATAATTCAAAAAAATTAAATTTTCAAAAATTAACAGCAATTGCTGCTACTAAACTAGAGATGCAGCATACAAATATTTGGTTTTTATCCTATACTGCTGAACGCAGAATACTCATTTCGGACGAGTAATGGAAACAAAATCACTCACATTTTTAGTAATTTCAATTGACATATTTTAAATAACACAACTTAGTCACTTCTAATGTGTTACACATTAAGTAAACTTAAACATTTCTTAACTTTATAATATTTTTTTTAAAAAAATTGACAGAGGTTAATTTTTATTTACATAATATTTTAGCAGTTAATTTTATGAATAAATATATATTGCTTAATTCTTTATTTACAAAAAAAATTATTTAATGTCAATAAGAATGTACACGCGATGTTTGCAGAAGTAGAAACATTTTCTTAGAATACTACATTTGGAATTTAAAAGAAATTTTTGACTTCGAAGAGATTAGGGTACATAATATAAATGAAATGAGATCAAACTTAGCCTTAGAATTAAAGCAAGAAAACATAATTAAAAAAATATTAGAGCAATATACGTCGATTGCCAGTAGATTTGAAAATATCTACAATAGCTGAACACTCGGCATCAGTTAAATTTTCTGACCATTTACAATAATGTGTAAATGTCTATCGAGTGTCTCTTGTTTCATCCTCGTTCGCAACTCAGTGCAAACAAGATTTATTTTCGAAAATAACCTTTCAGCGGTAGCTGTTGACGATCGTATAATAACCGACAATGTTAATAGTTTTAATAAATTAGGAATTAGAATTTTAATAACTTAGTTCATTTACATTCGTCATTCTTTTTTTTTTCCCTGGGGAGGGTTTATTCGATTAACAAAACAATGAAGATAAACAAGTTTGTGAAGGATCCGATTAAAAGATAAATTGCTTTGTGAAGGGTTCGTTTTGATGAAAAGATATTTTGTGAAGGGTCTGTTAACAGACCCAAATTTCTTCTAAACAGACCCCTTGTAAAAACCTTTAAAATGGAGCAAAAGGGCTCAGAGAAGACCAGGGTCTGGAGTACCTCTTATTTTCTCAGCAAATCATGAATGTAGAATATCATGCTTAACATAAAAAAAATAATGATTATAGTTCTGAATAATTAGTTAAAGTTCTTTTCCACATTCCTACAATGGAAACGTTTTACCCAGATGACTTTTCGATACAACAACACAATGTTAGTCTTCACACTTCAAGGCAATCCACAAAATGGCTGGATGATATTGTAATAAATATTTAATGTGCCCTGCATCATTCCCTGATTTCAGTTTCATAGAGAATCTGTAGGGAATAATGAAAAATAACTTTAAAAAAGAAGGAAACAAAATTGTTAAAGAATGGAAGGAAGATTTTTTTTAAAAAATATAGGACAAAACGTATATCGGCAATCAAGTCTCTCTTTGAATCTGTGCCCTGATGGTTTCGAAGGTTTATTGATGCTAAAGGAGAACGAATTAACCACTGATTTATCTGTATAATATTTTATAAGTTAATATTTACATGGGGAGTTTTGTATGTTGGGTTCAAAGTATATGAGGCATTTTACAATGCATTTTTATTTCTGATTTATTTTTTTTTATTATTTATTTTTTTAAATTTTTTTATATATTTAAATAAAGTACTTTTCGCAAGTCTCAATTCTTTTGCTTTGTACTGTACAGAAAGTAGCTTAGTATGTGACTATTTTACACACATATGCATTAAGTTTTTATTTTATTACTAAATACTGTAGCTTACTCTATTTTATTTATAATTAAATACTTCAGTAAACTCTCACTAAATGGAAAAATATTTTCGTAGACAAAAGAGATTTTGCATTTTTTACTGGCGGTCCCATTTGGAGTTCTGCTTGGTGTCCAACTCCCGTTGACAAGAAAGCTCATCAATATTTAGCTCTTGCCACCAGTGGAAGTTTAGCGAATTATTATTCCTTTACTGCAAATAATGAGGGGAAAAGTTTAATTCAGCTGTGGAATATGGGTTTTCTTCAAACTTTTGAGTAAGTAGAAATTAACTTTTGAGTAAGTAGAAATTATTTTTATAATTTCATTAGGATCATAAGGTTTTAGAATTGAGATTTATATAATTTACTTAAAGGTGATTCATATTTAGTAAAAAGTCCCTTGTTCCTGTTTTTATTGATTTATTTCATTTTATGTCTTTCTCTGTAGGGTTGCACAAGAAGCATCTAGGGAAAAAAATTGGCTTTGGGACCAAATAATTCAGGAAGAACTTTAATTTTTATTTCAATTGATAGTAACTTAAATATTCTTTAATGTTAATAAGAACAATTTCAGTTTTTCTTAAATTTTTAAGACAAATTACAGCATACTTTTTCATGACTTGTAGTTATTTAAAAAAAGAATTTAACATAGTTTTCGTTTGGGGGCAATTTAAGTGACATTGAGCATAGCTGACTCTGATGAAAATCTTCAGCTTTTTCTCTTACTCAACTGTATTTAATTGTTAGGTTTTTTTTTTTTTTTTTAACTGTTTAAATTTTTTTTGTTGGACAATGTTCTTTCCTTGCTGTCTTGAATTCTAAATTAAATCTTCGTTTTTCATTTTCTCAGATTTTTGTTCTTAAAAAACTTTTAAAGATAAGAATGGCAGCTCAATGCCATTTAAAAAATGAAAGATTTTGTTTTATTAGATTCATAGAAATGTATAGTGATAACACTAAGAACTTCTACAAAGTTTTCTTAAAAAGAAACCCTTGTAAAATGATGCATTTAGTAATTTTAGCTTGTTAATTTGTTTATGTTAAATACTGTTAATTTGTGTTTCAAGTTTTAAAAATTTATTTATTTATTCATTTTTTTTTTGTCTGAGCTGATAAAAACCGACTTAGATGAAGCTGAAACATTCTTACTATCTGCATCCCTCAAAAACAAGTTATAAACCCAGTGATTCTGCTTATGCTCTATAGCACATCTGATCAGACCTTGTTTCCCCAAGTAATGTACTTTTTAGAAAAATAAACACAAGGAGATATGTTTTCATGTTTAATCTAATTTTTTTTAATTTCAAATATGTCTCTTACCTTGCTTTAAAATTCTTTGTCTTGTCTATCAATGAGTGAGATCCTTATAAATGCACATATTAATAGTTGGAAAAAGAGGTATGCAAACATCTGCTCATTATCCCATTTTTTTACAAATTTTTTAAACATGATTTAAAAGGCAGTTTATTTCATAAATTTTGTATTTTTTGAAAATTTAAATTACTTTAAATGATAAATATTATTTTAAATCGGACATCTAAAAAAGGAGGTATAGTACTAAACTACCTTTCCAAAAATGTTGATCACAAAATTGTATAAGTACAATTATATCAGAAGAAAAATTCTGTTAAAATTTCAAAATACTGCACTCTTTATGTTTTCAATACTGATTGAACTGTTACCCTGTTTTGTAATTTTTTAAGTTGTTACTGCTTTTAAGTGTAAATAATTGTCAATTTATTTGTGAAGATAAAATGATAATTAAAGCATGTTTAACTTTTCCCCTTTCCTTGCATTGCATCACTTTGAAAGTTGCGATTATACTAACACTGTCATATTTCTAAAAATTCAAATGTTAAATTTTTTGAATATTTTTATTATCAACAGCTTTATTTCCAATAAGGCTGTTGTTTGAGACCTTATGAAGTATTTTTTATTTTTTTTAACTTGAAATGTTTTAAATTTGATTAATTAAGTGTACACAATTAATTTTTAAGAGCAAAATTTCTCTTTACCTTGAAAATGTTGCAAAACTATTTATAGTTTCTATTTAAAATGTTTCATTTGCTGAAATCTTTCTTTCAGTGATAAAATTTATTGGTTTTCAATATTTATTTCAGTTTGGAGCAAACACCAACTTTGCAGCTCTGCTTAGTATTTAATTATGGCAATATTTTTGATATGGCATGGTGCCCATATGGTTGCTGGGAAGATCCTGAACAAGATGGTGATATGTCAAGATTAGGTTTACTTGCAGTTGCAAGTTCTGATGCATTTATTAGAATATATAGGTAGTTTGCACATATCATTCTTTATAGCTTTTATTTAAATGTGAAATTGTCAAAAATTTACATGAAAAACGTTTTCAGAGTTTGCCTTGTATTCTATTAATCTTAAGTCATATTCAACCCTAACTCTTTTATTTTTAACCATATAAATTTTGAAGTTTTCTTAGACTGTTTAAAGGTTTGGAAATTTACGAACAATGAAATATTACTATTGATAAATGGTAAAAATTTCAATGGAAATGTGGAGTTTTCGTATCAGGCAAACAAATAAGCCCTCATGTATCATCTTAAAGAATACTGCGGGTATATCGAAAATCAAGAACCTCATTTATCTATTGCAAAACATTGCTAGACCTAGGTTTGATTTTTCTTCACCCCATAACATTTATAAATGTATTTCCTACATTGACCTGGATTTTTAGGAGAGTTTTCTTTTCATATATTTGGAAATAATTTATTTTATTTTCAGCCAATTTAAATTTAGATTATATATTTATCTGTTTAGTGTGAATGAATCATCTCTATTTTGTCATTCCTATCTTTTATCCTACTAAAGGTGTACCATTGTGACTCTAAAACGCTTACAAGTTTTAGTAAAAATTAATTTTTATAGTAAAAATTAATTAGTAGTTTTAGTAAAAATTAATTAGT
The DNA here is from genome assembly GCF_982258835.1 of Parasteatoda tepidariorum. Lineage (NCBI taxonomy): Eukaryota > Metazoa > Arthropoda > Arachnida > Araneae > Theridiidae > Parasteatoda > Parasteatoda tepidariorum. The sequence goes on from NC_141756.1 coordinate 46,200,336, forward strand.
TAATTTTTATTCATATTTTAAAAATAAATAAATGTAGTTTATTACTTATTATGCATCTGCCTTCTGGCAAACTTCTGTGCACCTACCGAAAAAGTATAAATAAAAATTTAAATGTTAACAACACAATCGTTTAACTGCTAACATCAATTGCTCAACACAGTAGAGGTTGTCGATTGAAAGATTGTTAAACAATACCATAATTTCAACATAAAATTGTAGGTTTATACTCAAATTTTAATTTTTTTCTTCATAAACTTCCTCTAGCTGTCAACAATAATGTTTAAGTACTGGAAGTTTATTTGTTTTAATAATTGTAAATATGACAATAAGTTTCAAGCAAAAATTCATGCTAAAACTTATAAAAAAGAGGGATTAAACAAGGTCCTTATCAAGTAGGTTGAAGAGACAAATGAGAAAATATTACATTTGTTTACAACATAGATAATAAATAATTTCTTTCATTTGAATATTATTTTTTAAAAAAAAATTTTTTTGCATAACATTTTAAATTGTAATTGTATCATTTTTAATACTCTGGGCTGAAAAAAATAGGAAGGAAGTAAACAATTTGTCTTGTATTTCTGGTGTTTACAACTGTTTATTATAGATCAAACCATTTTTAAGAATTTTCTTTGTTCTTTCTAACATAGCCCATTGCATTAACAAAGAAAAGTTATTAATATTTTTTTGTCATTTCTAGCAACACAAAGGTTTTTCAATGTAAAAAAAAAAATGTTTTTTTTTTTCGATTAAAGAAAATATTTGTTTATAAAAAATGCTTAGTTGCGTAATTATGTCCAGCAAAAATCAACAAACAAGTTATACTCTGTGAATTATAGTAAATTTTATATCGAGAATATTTGTTTGTTATTGCTGAGTTAATTCCTTTTTTTCATATCTGTTCAGATATGCTGGTATTATTTGCTCACATATTTAAGTTATTGCAATCAATTTCTATAGCATATTCATTGCATTTATACTATCACAGCATTTAAAAATTATTGTTGTGACACAGCTTGTCAATCTCCCGTCATAATTGTTTTTTTTTTGTTTGATCTTGTATAAATAACTAAATAAAATTAGTATTTTAATTCATATTATTTTGGAACATATATTTTCTGCACTT